>NC_134275.1:60082212-60387212 GCF_031893055.1 Leptodactylus fuscus
TGCTCTGACCTCTCAGACTGATTCTGGCTCTGACCTCTCATACTGATTCTGGCTCTGACCTTTCAGACTGATTCTGGCTCTGACGTCTAATACTACTTCTGGCTCTGACTTCTCTGACTGATTCTGGCTCTGACCTCTCATACTGATTCTGGCTCTGACCTCTCATACTGATTCTGGCTCTGACCTTTCAGACTGATTCTGGCTCTGACGTCTAATACTACTTCTGGCTCTGACTTCTCAGAATGATTCTGGCTCTGATATCTCATACTGCTTCTGGCTCTGACCTCTCAGACTGATTCTGGCTCTGACCTCTCATACTGATTCTGGCTCTGACCTCTCAGACTGATTCTGGCTCTGACCTCTCATACTGATTCTGGCTCTGACCTTTCAGACTGATTCTGGCTCTGACGTCTAATACTACTTCTGGCTCTGACTTCTCTGACTGATTCTGGCTCTGAACTCTCAGACCGATTCTGGCTCTGACCCCTCAGACTGATTCTGGCTCTGACCTCTCATACTGATTCTGGCTCTGATTTCTCATACTGATTCTGGCTCTGATCTTTCAGACTAATTCTGGCTCTGACCTCTCATACTGATTCTGGCTCTGACCTTTCAGACTGATTCTGGCTCTGACCTCTCATACTGATTCTGGCTCTGACCTCTCATACTGATTCTGGCTCTGACCTCTCAGACTGATTCTGGCTCTGACCTCTCAGACTGATTCTGGCTCTGACCTCTCAGACTTATTCTGGCTCTGACCTCTCATACTGATTCTGGCTCTGACCTCTCATACTGATTCTGGCTCTGACCTCTCATACTGATTCTGGCTCTGACCTCTCATACTGATTCTAGCTCTGACCTCTCAGACTGATTCTGGCTCTGACCTCTCAGTCTGATTCTGGCTCTGACCTCTCAGTCTGATTCCGGTCTCTGACCTCTCATACTGGTTCTGGCTATGACCTCTCATACCGATTCTGGCTCTGTCCTCTCATACTGATTCTGGCTCTTATCTCTCATACTGATTCTGGCTCTGACCTTTCAGACTGATTCTGGCTCTGACCCTCTCATGCTGATTCTGGCTCTGACCTCTCATACTGATTCTGGCTCTGACCTCTCAGACTGATTCTGGCTCTCACCTCTCAGACTGATTCTGGCTCTGACCTCTCAGACTGATTCTGGCTCTGGCCTCTCAGACTGATTCTGGCTCTGACCTCTCAGACTGATTCTGGCTCTGACCCTCTCTTACTGATTCTGGCTCTGACCTCTCAGTCTAATTCTGGCTCTGACCTTTCATACTGATTCTGGATCTGACCTCTCATACTGATTCTGGCTCTGACCTCTCATTCTGATTCTGGCTCTGACCTTTCAGACTGATTCTGGCTCTGACGTCTAATACTACTTCTGGCTCTGACTTCTCAGAATGATTCTGGCTCTGAACTCTCAGACCGATTCTGGCTCTGACCTCTCAGACTGATTCCGGCTCTGACCTCTCATACTGATTCTTCCTCTGTCCTCTCATACTGATTCTGGCTCTGACCTCTCAGACTGATTCTGGCTCTAACATCTCATACTGCTTCTGGCTCTGACCTCTCAGACTGATTCTGGCTCTGACCTCTCATACTGATTCTGGCTCTGACCTCTGTCTGATTCTGGCTCTGACCTTTCATACTGATTCTGGCTCTGACCTCTCGTACTGATTCTGGCTCTGACCTCTCATACGGATTCTGGCTCTGCCCTCTCAAGACTGATTCTGGCTCTGACCTCTCAGACTGATTCTGGCTCTGACCTCTCATACTGATTCTGGCTCTGACCTTTCAGACTGATTCTGGCTCTGACCTTTCATACTGATTCTGGCTCTGACCTCTCATACTGATTCTGGCTCTGACCTCTCATACTGATTCTGGCTCTGACCTTTCAGACTGATTCTGGCTCTGACCTCTCATACTGATTCTGGCTCTGACCTCTCATACTGATTCTGGATTTGACCTCTCATACTGATTCTGGCTCTGACCTCTCATACTGATTCTGGCTCTGACCTCTCATACTTATTCTGGCTCTGACCTCTCAGACTGTTTCTGGCTCTGACCTCTCAGACTGATTCTGGCTCTGACCTCTCATACTGATTCTGGCTCTGACCTTTCAGACTGATTCTGGCTCTGACCTCTCATACGGATTCTGGCTCTGAACTCTCAGACCGATTCTGGCTCTGACCTCTCAGACTGATTCCGGCTCTGACCTCTTATACTGATTCTGGCTCTGACCTCTCATACTGGTTCTGGTTATGACCTCTCATACCGATTCTGGCTCTGACCTCTCATACTGTTTCTGGCTCTTATCTCTCATACTGATTCTGGCTCTGACCTTTCAGACTGATTCTGGCTCTGACCTCTCATGCTGATTCTGGCTCTGACCTCTCATACTGATTCTGGCTCTGACCTCTCAGTCTGATTCTGGCTCTGACCTCTCATACTGATTCTGGCTCTGACCTCTCAGACTGATTCTGGCTCTGACCCTCTCATACTGATTCTGGCTCTGATCTCTCATACTGATTCTGGCTCTGTCCTCTCATACGGATTCTGGCTCTGCCCTCTCAGACTGATTCTGGCTCTGACCTCTCAGACTGATTCTGGCTCTGACCTCTCATACTGATTCTGGCTCTGACCTGTCAGACTGATTCTGGCTCTGACCTCTCAGACTGATTCCGGCTCTGACCTCTCAGACTGATTCTGCTCTGACCTTTCATACTGCTTCTGTCCTCTCATACTGATTCTGGCTCTGACCTTTCAGACTGATTCTGGCTCTGACCTCTCATACTGATTCTGGCTCTGACCTCTCATACTGATTCCGGCCCTTGACCTCTCAGTCTGATTCTGGCTCTGACCTCTCAGTCTGATTCCGGGCTCTAACCTCTCATACTGATTCTGGCTCTGACCTCTCATACTCATTCTGGCTCTGACTTTTCAGACTGATTCTGGCTCTGAACTCTCATACTGATTCTGGCTTTGACCTCTCAGACTGATTCTGGCTCTGACCTCTCAGACTGATTCCGGCTCTGACCTCTCATACTGATCTGGCTCTGACCTCTCAGTCTGATTCTGGCTCTGACCTTTCAGACTGATTCTGGCTCTGACCTCTCAAACTGATTCTGGCTCTGAACTCTCACACTGATTCTGGATCTGACCTCTCATACTGATTCTGGCTCTGACCTTTCAGACTGATTCTGGCTCTGACCTTTCAGACTGATTCTGGCTCTGACCTCTCATACTGATTCTGGCTCTGACCTCTCATACTGATTCTGGCTCTGACCTTTCAGACTGATTCTGGCTCTGACCTCTCATACTGATTCTGGCTCTGACCTCTCATACTGATTCTGGATTTGACCTCTCATACTGATTCTGGCTCTGACCTCTCATACTGATTCTGGCTCTGACCTCTCATACTTATTCTGGCTCTGACCTCTCAGACTGTTTCTGGCTCTGACCTCTCAGACTGATTCTGGCTCTGACCTCTCATACTGATTCTGGCTCTGACCTTTTCAGACTGATTCTGGCTCTGACCCTCTCATACGGATTCTGGCTCTGAACTCTCAGACCGATTCTGGCTCTGACCTCTCAGACTGATTCCGGCTCTGACCTCTTATACTGATTCTGGCTCTGACCCTCTCATACTGGTTCTGGTTATGACCTCTCATACCGATTCTGGCTCTGACCTCTCATACTGTTTCTGGCTCTTATCTCTCATACTGATTCTGGCTCTGACCTTTCAGACTGATTCTGGCTCTGACCTCTCATGCTGATTCTGGCTCTGACCTCTCATACTGATTCTGGCTCTGACCTCTCAGTCTGATTCTGGCTCTGACCTCTCATAGTGATTCTGGCTCTGACCTCTCATACTGATTCTGGCTCTTGACCTCTCAGACTGATTCTGGCTCTGACCTCTCATACTGATTCTGGCTCTGATCTCTCATACTAATTCTGGCTCTGTCCTCTCATACTGATTCTGGCTCTGACCTCTCATACTGATTCTGGCTCTGACCTTTCAGACTGATTCCAGGCTCTAACCTCTCATACTGATTCTGGCTCTGACCTCTCATACTGATTCTGGCTCTGACCTTTCAGACTGATTCTGGCTCTGAACTCTCATACTGATTCTGGCTCTGACCTCTCAATCTGATTCTGGCTCTGACCTTTCATACTGATTCCGGGCTCTGACCTCTCATACTGATTCTGGCTCTGACCTCTCATACTGGTTCTGGCTATGACCTCTCATACCGATTCTGGCTCTGACCTCTCTTACTGATTCTGGCTCTGACCTCTCATACTGCTTCTGGCTATGACTTCTCATACCGATTCTGGCTCTGACCTCTCAGTCTGATTCTGGCTCTGACCTCTCAGTCTGATTCCGGGCTCTGACCTCTCATACTGATTCTGGCTCTGACCTCTCATACTGCTTCTGGCTATGAACTCTCATACCGATTCTGGCTCTGACCTCCCAGACTGATTCTGGCTCTTGACCTCTCAGACTGATTCTGACTCTGACCTCTCATACTAATTCTAGCTCTGACCTCTCAGACTGATTCTGGCTCTGACATCTCATACTACTTCTGGCTCTGACCTCTCATACTGATTCTGGCTCTGACCTCTCATACTGCTTCTGGCTCTGACGTCTCATTCCGAATCTGGCTCTGACCTCTCAGACTGATTCTGGCTCTGACCCTCTAAGACTGATTCAGGCTCTGACCTCTCAGACTGATTCTGGCTCTGACCTCTCATACTGATTCTGGCTCTGACCTCTCAGACTGATTCTGGCTCTGACCCTCTCATACTGATTCTGGCTCTAACCTCTCAGACTGTTTCTGGCTCTGACCTTTCAGACTGATTCTGGCTCTGACCTCTCATACTGATTCTGGCTCTGACCTCTCAGACTGTTTCTGGCTCTGACCTCTCAGACTGATTCTGGCTCTGACCTCTCAGACTGATTCTGGCTCTGACCTCTCAGACTGATTCTGGCTCTGACCTCTCAGACTGATTCTGGCTCTGACCTCTCAGACTGATTCTGGCTTTGACCTCTCAGACTGATTCTGGCTCTGACCTCTCAGACTGATTCTGGCTCTGACCTCTCAGACTGATTAAGGCTCTGACCTTTCAGACTGACTCTAGCTCTGACATCTCATACTAATTCTAGCTCTGACCTCTCAGACTGAATCTGGCTCTGACATCTCATACTGCTTCTGGCTCTGACCTCTCAGACTGATTCCGGCTCTGACCTCTCATACTGATTCTGGCTCTGACCTCTGTCTGATTCTGGCTCTGACCTTTCATACTGATTCTGGCTCTGACCTCTCATACTGATTCTGGCTCTGACCTCTCATACTGATTCTGGCTCTGACCTCTCAGACTGATTCTGGCTCTGACCTTTTATTCTGATTCTGGCTCTGACCTCTCATACTGATTCTGGCTTTGACCTTTCAGACTGATTCTGGCTCTGAACTCTCAGACCGATTCTGGCTCTGACCTCTCAGACTGATTCTGGCTCTAACCCTCTCATACTGATTCTGGCTCTGATCTCTCGTACTGATTCTGGCTCTGACCTTTCAGACTGATTCTGGCTCTGACCTCTCATACTGATTCTTGCTCTGACCTCTCATAATGTTTCTGGTTCTGACCTTTCAGACTGATTCTGGCTCTGACCTCTCAGACTGATTCTGGCTCTGACCTCTCAGACTGATTCTGGCTCTGACCTCTCAGACTGTTTCTGGCTCTGACTTCTCAGACTGATTCTGGCTCTGACCTCTCAGACTGATTCTGGCTCTGACCTCTCAGACTGATTCTGGCTCTGACCTCTCAGACTGATTCTGGCTCTGACCTCTCAGACTGATTCTGGCTCTGACCTCTCAGACTGATTCTGGCTCTGACCTCTCAGACTGATTCTGGCTCTGACCTCTCAGACTGATTCTGGCTCTGACCTCTCAGACTGATTCTGGCTCTGACATCTCATACTAATTCTAGCTCTGACCTCTCAGACTGATTCTGGCTCTGACCTCTCATACTGATTCTGGCTCTGACCTGTCAGACTGATTCTGGCTCTGACCTCTCAGACTGATTCTGGCTCTGACCTCTCAGACTGATTCCGGCTCTGACCTCTCATACTGATCTGGCTCTGACCTCTCAGTCTGATTCTGGCTCTGACCTTTCAGACTGATTCTGGCTCTGACCTCTCAAACTGATTCTGGCTCTGAACTCTCACACTGATTCTGGATCTTACCTCTCATACTGATTCTGGCTGTGACCTCTCAGACTGATTCTGGCTCTTACCTTTCATACTGATTCTGGCTCTGACCTCTTCATACTGATTCTGGCTCTGACCTCTCATACTGATTCTGGCTCTGACCTTTCAGACTGATTCTGGCTCTCACATCTCATACTGCTTCTGGCTCTGACCTCTCAGACTGATTCTGGCTCTGACCTCTGTCTGATTCTGGCTCTGACCTTTCATACTGATTCTGGCTCTGACCTCTCATACTGATTCTGGCTCTGACCTCTCATACTGATTCTGGCTCTGACCTCTCAGACTGATTCTGGCTCTGACCTCTCAGACTGATTCTGGCTCTGACCTCTCATACTGATTCTGGCTCTGACCTCTCAGACTGATTCTGGATTTGACCTCTCAGTCTGATTCTGGCTCTGACCTCTCAGACTGATTCTGGATTTGACCTCTCAGTCTGATTCTGGCTCTGAACTCTCAGACCGATTCTTGCTCTGACCTCTCAGACTGATTCCGGCTCTGAACTCTCATACTGATAATTCCTCTGTCCTCTCATACTGATTCTGGCTCTGACCTTTCAGACTGATTCTGGCTCTCACCTCTCAGACTGATTCCGGCTCTGACCTCTCATACTGATCTGGCTCTGACCTCTCAGTCTGATTCTGGCTCTGACCTTTCAGACTGATTCTGGATTTGACCACTCAGTCTGATTCTGGCTCTGACCTCTCAGACTGACTCTGGCTCTGACATCTCATACTAATTCTATCTCTGACCTCTCAGACTGATTCTGGCTCTGACATCTCATACTGCTTCTGGCTCTGACCTCTCAGACTGATTCCGGCTCTGACTTCTCATACTGATTCTGGCTCTGACCTCTCAGACTGATTCTGGGCTCTGACCTCTCAAACTGATTCTGGCTCTGACCTTTCATACTGATTCTGGCTCTGACGTCTCATACTGATTCTGGCTCTGACCTCTCATACTGATTCTGGCTCTGACCTCTCAGACTGATTCTGGCTCTGACGTCTCATACTGATTCTGGCTCTGACCTCTCATACTGATTCTGGCTCTGACCCTCTCATACTGATTCTGGCTCTGACCTCTGAGTCTGATTCTGGCTCTGACCTCTCAGTCTGATTCCGGGCTCTTACCTCTCATACTGATTCTGGCTCTGACCTCTCATACTGCTTCTGGCTATGACCTCTCATACCGATTCTGGCTCTGACCTCTCAGACTGATTCTGGCTCTGACCTCTCAGACTGATTCTAGCTCTGACCTCTCAGACTGATTCTGGCTCTGACCTCTCATACTAATTCTAGCTCTGACCTCTCAGACTCATTCTGGCTCTGACATCTCATACTGCTTCTGGCTCTGACCTCTCATACTGATTCTGGCTCTGACCTCTCATACTGCTTCTGGCTCTGACCTCTCATACCGATTCTGGCTCTGACCTCTCAGACTGATTCTGGCTCTGACCTCTCAGACTGATTCTGGCTCTGACCTCTCAGACTGATTCTGGCTCTGACCTCTCAGACTGATTCTGGCTCTGACCTCTCATACTGATTCTGGCTCTGACCTTTCATACTGTTTCTGGCTCTGACCTTTCAGACTGATTCTGGCTCTGACCTTTCATACTGATTCTGGCTCTGACCTCTCATACTGATTCTGGCTCTGACCTCTCATACTGATTCTGGCTCTGACCTTTCAGACTGATTCTGGCTCTGAACTCTCAGACCGATTCTGGCTCTGACCTCTCAGACTGATTCTGGCTCTGACCTCTCAGACTGATTCTGGCTCTGACCTCTCAGAACTGATTCTGGGCTCTGACCTCTCAGACTGATTCTGGCTCTGACCTCTCAGACTGATTCTGGCTCTGACCTCTCAGACTGATTCTGGCTCTGACCTCTCATACTGATTCTGGATCTGACCTCTCATACTAATTCTGGCTCTGACCTTTCAGACTGATTCTGGCTCTGACCTCTCAGACTGTTTTTGGCTCTGACACTCTCAGACTGATTCTGGCTCTGACCTCTCAGACTGATTCTGGCTCTGACCTCTCAGACTGATCCTGGCTCTAACCTCTCATACTAATTCTGGCTCTGACCTCTCAGGGTGCATTCAGACTACGTAACGCCGGGCGTGTATGAGAGCCGTACACGCCGGCATTACGGCAGACTGCCGAACACTTCCCATTCACTTCAATGGGAGCGCTCGTAACAGCGGCGTTTACGAGCGCTCCCATTGAAGTGAATGGGAAGTGTTCGGCAGTCTGCCGTAATGCCGGCGTGTACGGCTCTCATACACGCCCGGCGTTACGTAGTCTGAATGCACCCTCAGACTGATTCTGGCTCTGACCTCTCATACTGCTTCTGGCTCTGACCTCTCAGTCTGATTCCGGCTCTGACCTCTCAGTCTCATTCCGGCTCTGACCTCTCATACTGCTTCTGGCTCTGACCTCTCAGATTGATTCTGGCTCTGATCTCTCAGACTGATTCTGGCTCTGACCTCTCATACTGATTCTGGCTCTGACCTTTCAGACTGCTTCTGGCTCTGACATCTCATACTTCTGGCTCTGCCCTCTCAGACTGATTTTAGCTCTGACTTCTCAGACTACGTCTGGCCTCTTACCTCTCAGACTGATTCTGGCTCTGACCTCTCATACTGATTCTGGCTCTGACCTCTCATACTGATTCTGGCTCTGACCTCTCATAACTGATTCTGGCTCTGACCTCTCATACTGATTCTGGCTCTGACCTCTCAGACTGATTCTTGCTCTGATCTCTCAGACTGATTTTGGCTCTGACCTTTGTTACTGCTTCTGGCTCTGACCTCTCATACTGATTCTGGCTGTGACCTCTCATACTGATTCCGGCTCTGACCTCTCATACTAATTCTGGCTCTGACCTCTCATACTGATTCTGGCTCTGACCTCTCATACTGCTTCTGGCTATGACCTCTCATACCGATTCTGGCTCTGACCTCTCAGACTGATTCTGGCTCTGACCTCTCAGACTGATTCTGGCTCTGACCTCTCAGACTTATTCTGGCTCTGACCTCTCATACTGAGTCTGGCTCTGACCTCTCAGACTGACTCTGGCTCTGACCTCTCAGTCTGATTCTGGCTCTGACCTTTCATACTGATTCTGACTCTGACCTCTCATACTGATTCTGGCTCTGACCTCTCAGACTGTTTCTGGCTCTGACCTTTCAGACTGATTCTGGCTCTGACCTCTCATACTGATTCTGGCTCTGACCTCTCAGACTGTTTCTGGCTCTGACCTCTCAGACTGATTCTGGCTCTGACCTCTCATACTGATACCTTTCATACTGATTCTGGCTCTGACCTCTCAGACTGATTCTGGCTCTGACCTCATACTAATTCTGCCTCTGACCTCTCATACTGATTCTGGCTCTGACCTCTCAGACTGATTCTGGCTCTGACCTCTCAGACTGATTCTGGCTCTGACCTCTCATACTGATTCTGGCTCTGACCTCTCAGACTGATTCTGGCTCTGAACTCTCAGACTGATTCTTGCTCTGACCTCTCATACTGATTCTGGCTCTGAACTCTCAGACTAATCCTGGCTCTAACCTCTCATACTGATTCTGGCTCTGACCTCTCAGACTGATTCTGGCTCTGATCTCTCATACTGATTCCGGCTCTGACCTCTCAGACTGATTCTGGCTCTGACCTCTCAGACTGATTCTGGCTCTGATCTCTCATACTGATTCCGGCTCTGACCTCTCAGACTGATTCTGGCTCTGACCTCTCAGACTGATTCTTGCTCTGACCTCTCAGACTGATACTGGCTCTGATCTCTCATACTGATTCCGGCTCTGACCTCTCAGACTGATTCTGGCTCTAACCTCTCAGACTGATTCTGGCTCTGACCTCTCAGACTGATCCTGGCTCTAACCTCTCATACTAATTCAGGCTCTGACCTCTCAGACTGATTCTGGCTCTGACCTCTCATACTGCTTCTGGCTCTGACCTCTCAGTCTGATTCCGGCTCTGACCTCTCAGTCTGATTCCGGCTCTGACCTCTCATACTGCTTCTGGCTCTGACCTCTCAGATTGATTCTGGCTCTGATCTCTCAGACTGATTCTGGCTCTGACCTCTCATACTGATTCTGGCTCTGACCTTTCAGACTGCTTCTGGCTCTGACATCTCAAACTTCTGGCTCTGACCTCTCAGACTGATTTTGGCTCTGACTTCTCAGACTACGTCTGGCTCTTACCTCTCAGACTGATTCTGGCTCTGACCTCTCACACTGATTCTGGCTCTGACCTCTCATACTGATTCTGGCTCTGACCTCTCATACTGATTCTGGCTCTGACCTCTCATACTGATTCTGGCTCTGACCTCTCATACTGATTCTGGCTCTGACCTCTCAGACTGATTCTTGCTCTGATCTCTCAGACTGATTTTGGCTCTGACCTTTTTTACTGCTTCTGGCTCTGACCTCTCATACTGATTCTGGCTGTGACCTCTCATACTGATTCCGGCTCTGACCTCTCATACTAATTCTGGCTCTGACCTCTCATACTGATTCTGGCTCTGACCTCTCATACTGCTTCTGGCTATGACCTCTCATACCGATTCTGGCTCTGACCTCTCAGACTGATTCTGGCTCTGACCTCTCAGACTGATTCTGGCTCTGACCTCTCAGACTTATTCTGGCTCTGACCTCTCATACTGAGTCTGGCTCTGACCTCTCAGACTGACTCTGGCTCTGACCTCTCAGTCTGATTCTGGCTCTGACCTTTCATACTGATTCTGACTCTGACCTCTCATACTGATTCAGGCTCTGACCTCTCAGACTGTTTCTGGCTCTGACCTTTCAGACTGATTCTGGCTCTGACCTCTCATACTAATTCTGGCTCTGACCTCTCAGACTGTTTCTGGCTCTGACCTCTCAGACTAATTCTGGCTCTGACCTCTCATACTGATACCTTTCATACTGATTCTGACTCTGACCTCTCATACTAATTCTGCCTCTGACCACTCATACTGATTCTGGCTCTGACCTCTCAGACTGATTCTGGCTCTGACCTCTCAGACTGATTCTGGCTCTGACCTCTCATACTGATTCTGGCTCTGACCTCTCAGACTGATTCTGGCTCTGAACTCTCAGACTGATTCTTGCTCTGACCTCTCATACTGATTCTGGCTCTGAACTCTCAGACTAATCCTGGCTCTAACCTCTCATACTGATTCTGGCTCTGACCTCTCAGACTGATTCTGGCTCTGATCTCTCATACTGATTCCGGCTCTGACCTCTCAGACTGATTCTGGCTCTGACCTCTCATACTGATTCTGGCTCTGATCTCTCATACTGATTCCGGTTCTGACCTCTCAGACTGATTCTGGCTCTGACCTCTCAGACTGATTCTGGCTCTGATCTCTTATACTGATTCCGGCTCTGACCTCTCAGACTGATTCTGGCTCTGATCTCTCAGACTGATTCTGGCTCTGACCTCTCAGACTGATCCTGGCTCTAACCTCTCATACTAATTCTGGCTCTGACCTCTCAGACTGATTCTGGCTCTGACCTCTCATACTGCTTCTGGCTCTGACCTCTCAGTCTGATTCCGGCTCTGACCTCTCAGTCTGGATTCCGGCTCTGACCTCTCATACTGCTTCTGGCTCTGACCTCTCAGATTGATTCTGGCTCTGATCTCTCAGACTGATTCTGGCTCTGACCTCTCATACTGATTCTGGCTCTGACCTTTCAGACTGCTTCTGGCTCTGACATCTCATACTTCTGGCTCTGACCTCTCAGACTGATTTTGGCTCTGACTTCTCAGACTACGTCTGGCTCTTACCTCTCAGACTGATTCTGGCTCTGAACTCTCATACTGATTCTGGCTCTGACCTCTCATACTGATTCTGGCTCTGACCTCTCATACTGATTCTGGCTCTGACCTCTCATACTGATTCTGGCTCTGACCTCTCATACTGATTCTGGCTCTGACCTCTCAGACTGATTCTTGCTCTGATCTCTCAGACTGATTTTGGCTCTGACCTTTGTTACTGCTTCTGGCTCTGACCTCTCATACTGATTCTGGCTGTGACCTCTCATACTGATTCCGGCTCTGACCTCTCATACTAATTCTGGCTCTGACCTCTCATACTGATTCTGGCTCTGACCTCTCATACTGCTTCTGGCTATGACCTCTCATACCGATTCTGGATCTGACCTCTCAGACTGATTCTGGCTCTGACCTCTCAGACTGATTCTGGCTCTGACCTCTCAGACTTATTCTGGCTCTGACCTCTCATACTGAGTCTGGCTCTGACCTCAGTCAGACTGACTCTGGCTCTGACCTCTCAGTCTGATTCTGGCTCTGACCTTTCATACTGATTCTGACTCTGACCTCTCATACTGATTCTGGCTCTGACCTCTCAGACTGATTCTGGCTCTGACCTCTCATACTGATTCTGGCTCTGACCTTTCAGACTGCTTCTGGCTCTGACATCTCATACTTCTGGCTCTGACCTCTCAGACTGATTTTGGCTCTGACTTCTCAGACTACGTCTAGCTCTTACCTCTCAGACTGATTCTGGTTCTGACCTCTCATACTGATTCTGGCTCTGACCTCTCATACTGATTCTGGCTCTGACCTCTCATACTGATTCTGGCTCTGACCTTTCAGACTGCTTCTGGCTCTGACATCTCATACTTCTGGCTCTGACCTCTCAGACTGATTTTGGCTCTGACTTCTCAGACTACGTCTAGCTCTTACCTCTCAGACTGATTCTGGTTCTTACCTCTCATACTGATTCTGGCTCTGACCTCTCATACTGATTCTGGCTCTGACCTCTCATACTGATTCTGGCTCTGACCTCTCAGTCTGATTCTGGCTCTGACCTCTCAGACTGATTCTGGCTCTGAACTCTCAGACTAATCCTGGATCTAACCTCTCATACTGATTCTGGCTCTGACCTCTCAGACTGATTCTGGCTCTGATCTCTCATACTGATTCCGGCTCTGACCTCTCAGACTGATTCTGGCTCTGACCTCTCAGACTGGTTCTGGCTCTGATCTCTCATACTGATTCCAGCTCTGACCTCTCAGACTGATTCTGGCTCTGACCTCTCATACTGATTCTGGCTCTGACCTCTCAGACTGATTCTGGCTCTGACCTCTCAGACTGATCCTGGCTCTAACCTCTCATACTAATTCTGGCTCTGACCTCTCATACTGATTCCGGCTCTGACCTCTCAGTCTGATTCTCGCTCTGACCTCTCAGACTGATTCTGGCTCTGACCTTTCAGACTGATTCTGGATCTGACCTCTCAGACTGATTCTGGCTCTGACCTCTCAGAGTGACTCTGGCTCTGACATCTCATACTAATTCTAGCTCTGACCTCTCAGACTGATTCTGGCTCTGACATCTCATACTGCTTCTGGCTCTGACCTCTCAGACTGATTCCGGCTCTGACTTCTCATACTGATTCTGGCTCTGACCTCTCAGACTGATTCTGGCTCTGACCTCTCAAACTGATTCTGGCTCCGACCTTTCATACTGATTCTGGCTCTGACCTCTCATACTGATTCTGGCACTGACCTCTCAGACTGATTCTAGCTCTGACCTCTCAGACTGATTCTGGCTCTGACCTCTCATACTAATTCTAGCTCTGACCTCTCAGACTGATTCTGGCTCTGACATCTCAGACTGATTCTGGCTCTGACCTCTCAGACTAATTCTAGCTCTGACCTCTCAGACTGATTCTGGCTCTGACCTCTCATACTGATTCTGGCTCTGACCTCTCAGACTGATTCTTGCTCTGATCTCTCAGACTGATTTTGGCTCTGACCTTTGTTACTGCTTCTGGCTCTGACCTCTCATACTGATTCTGGCTGTGACCTCTAATACTGATTCCGGCTCTGACCTCTCATACTAATTCTGGCTCTGACCTCTCATACTGATTCTGGCTCTGACCTCTCATACTGCTTCTGGCTATGACCTCTCATACCGATTCTGGCTCTGACCTCTCAGACTGATTCTGGCTCTGACCTCTCAGACTGATTCTGGCTTTGACCTCTCATACTGAGTCTGGCTCTGACCTCTCAGACTGACTCTGGCTCTGACCTCTCAGTCTGATTCTGGCTCTGACCTTTCATACTGATTCTGACTCTGACCTCTCATACTGATTCTGGCTCTGACCTCTCAGACTGTTTCTGGCTCTGACCTTTCAGACTGATTCTGGCTCTGACCTCTCATACTGATTCTGGCTCTGATATCTCAGACTGTTTCTGGCTCTGACCTCTCAGACTGATTCTGGCTCTGACCTCTCATACTGATACCTTTCATACTGATTCTGGCTCTGACCTCTCAGACTGATTCGGGCTCTGACCTCATACTAATTCTGCCTCTGACCTCTCATACTGATTCTGGCTCTGACCTCTCAGACTGATTCTGGCTCTGACCTCTCAGACTGATTCTGGCTCTGTCCTCATACTGATTCTGGCTCTGACCTCTCAGACTGATTCTGGCTCTGAACTCTCAGACTGATTCTTGCTCTGACCTCTCATACTGATTCTGGCTCTGAACTCTCAGACTAATCCTGGCTCTAACCTCTCATACTGATTCTGGCTCTGACCTCTCAGACTGATTCTGGCTCTGATCTCTCATACTGATTCCGGCTCTGACCTCTCAGACTGATTCTGGCTCTGACCTCTCAGACTGATTCTGGCTCTGACCTCTCAGACTGATTCTGGCTCTGATCTCTCATACTGATTCCGGCTCTGACCTCTCAGACTGATTCTGGCTCTGACCTCTCAGACTGATTCTGGCTCTGACCTCTCAGACTGATCCTGGCTCTAATCTCTCATACTAATTCTGGCTCTGACCTCTCACACTGATTCTGGCTCTGACCTCTCATACTGCTTCTGGCTCTGACCTCTCAGTCTGATTCCGGCTCTGACCTCTCAGTCTGATTCCGGCTCTGACCTCTCAAATTGATTCTGGCTCTGATCTCTCAGACTGATTCTGGCTCTGACCTCTCATACTGATTCTGGCTCTGACCTTTCAGACTGCTTCTGGCTCTGACCTCTCATACTTCTGGCTCTGACCTCTCAGACTGATTCTGGCTCTGACCTCTCAGACTGATTCTGGCTCTGATCTCTCATACTGATTCCGGCTCTGACCTCTCAGACTGATTCTGGCTCTGACCTCTCAGACTGATTCTGGCTCTGACCTTTCAGACTGCTTCTGGCTCTGACATCTCATACTTCTGGCTCTGACCTCTCAGACTGATTTTGGCTCTGACTTCTCAGACTACGTCTGGCTCTTACCTCTCAGACTGATTCTGGCTCTGAACTCTCATACTGATTCTGGCTCTGACCTCTCATACTGATTCTGGCTCTGACCTCTCATACTGATTCTGGCTCTGACCTCTCATACTGATTCTGGCTCTGACCTCTCATACTGATTCTGGCTCTGACCTCTCAGACTGATTCTTGCTCTGATCTCTCAGACTGATTTTGGCTCTGACATTTGTTACTGCTTCTGGCTCTGACCTCTCATACTGATTCTGGCTGTGACCTCTCATACTGATTCCGGCTCTGACCTCTCATACTAATTCTGGCTCTGACCTCTCATACTGATTCTGGCTCTGACCTCTCATACTGCTTCTGGCTATGACCTCTCATACAGATTCTGGATCTGACCTCTCAGACTGATTCTGGCTCTGACCTCTCAGACTGATTCTGGCTCTGACCTCTCAGACTTATTCTGGCTCTGACCTCTCATACTGAGTCTGGCTCTGACCTCTCAGACTGACTCCGGCTCTGACCTCTCAGTCTGATTCTGGCTCTGACCTTTCATACTGATTTTGACTCTGACCTCTCATACTGATTCTGGCTCTGACCTCTCAGACTGTTTCTGGCTCTGACCTCTCAGACTGTTTCTGGCTCTGACCTTTCAGACTGATTCTGGCTCTGACCTCTCATACTGATTCTGGCTCTGACCTCTCAGACTGTTTCTGGCTCTGACCTCTCAGACTGATTCTGGCTCTGACCTCTCAGACTGATTCTGGCTCTGACCTCTCAGACTGATTCTGGCTCTGACCTTTCAGACTGATTCTGGCTCTGACCTCTCAGACTGATTCTGGCTCTGACCTCTCAGAATGACTCTGGCTCTGACATCTCATACTAATTCTAGCTCTGACCTCTCAGACTGATTCTGGCTCTGACATCTCATACTGCTTCTGGCTCTGACTTCTCAGACTGATTCCAGCTCTGACTTCTCATACTTATTCTGGCTCTGACCTCTCAGACTGATTCTGGCTCTGACCTCTCAAACTGATTCTGGTTCTGACCTTTCATACTGATTCTGGCTCTGACCTCTCATACTGATTCTGGCTCTGACCTCTTATACTGATTCTGGCTCTGACCTCTCAGACTGATTCTGGCTCTCACCTTTTAAACTGATTCTGGCTCTGACCTCTCATACTGATTCTGGCTCTGACCTATCATACTGATTCTGGCTTTGACCTCTGAGTCTGATTCTGGCTCTGACCTCTCAGTCTGATTCCGGGCTCTGACCTCTCATACTGATTCTGGCTCTGACCTCTCATACTGCTTCTGGCTATGACCTCTCATACCGTTTCTGGCTCTAACCTCTCAGACTGATTCTGGCTCTGACCTCTCAGACTGATTCTAGCTCTGACCTCTCAGACTGATTCTGGCTCTGACCTCTCATACTAATTCTAGCTCTGACCTCTCAGACTGATTCTGGCTCTGACATCTCATACTGCTTCTGGCTCTGACCTCTCATACTGATTCTGGCTCTGACCTCTCATACTGCTTCTGGCTCTGACCTCTCATACCGATTCTGGCTCTGACCTCTCAGACTGATTCTGGCTCTGACCTCTCAGACTGATTCTGGCTCTGACCTCTCATACTGATTCTGGCTCTGACCTCTCAGACTGATTCTGGCTCTGACCTCTCATACTGATTCTGGCTCTGACCTTTCATACTGTTTCTGGCTCTGACCTTTCAGACTGATTCTGGCTCTGACCTTTCATACTGATTCTGGCTCTGACCTCTCATACTGATTCTGGCTCTGACCTCTCATACTGATTCTGGCTCTGACCTTTCAGACTGATTCTGGCTCTGAACTCTCAGACCGATTCTGGCTCTGACCTCTCAGACTGATTCTGGCTCTGACCTCTCATACTGATTCTGGCTCTGATCTCTCATACTGATTCTGGCTCTGACCTCTCAGACTGATTCTGGCTCTGACCTCTCAGACTGATTCTGGCTCTGACCTCTCATACTGATTCTGGATCTGACCTCTCATACTAATTCTGGCTCTGACCTTTCAGACTGATTCTGGCTCTGACCTCTCAGACTGTTTTTGGCTCTGACCTCTCAGACTGATTCTGGCTCTGACCTCTCAGACTGATTCTGGCTCTGACCTCTCAGACTGATCCTGGCTCTAACCTCTCATACTAATTCTGGCTCTGACCTCTCAGACTGATTCTGGCTCTGACCTCTCATACTGCTTCTGGCTCTGACCTCTCAGTCTGATTCCGGCTCTGACCTCTCAGTCTGATTCCGGCTCTGACCTCTCATACTGCTTCTGGCTCTGACCTCTCAGATTGATTCTGGCTCTGATCTCTCAGACTGATTCTGGCTCTGACCTCTCATACTGATTCTCGCTCTGACCTTTCAGACTGCTTCTGGCTCTGACATCTCATACTTCTGGCTCTGACCTCTCAGACTGATTTTGGCTCTGACTTCTCAGACTACGTCTGGCTCTTACCTCTCAGACTGATTCTGGCTCTGACCTCTCATACTGATTCTGGCTCTGACCTCTCATACTGATTCTGGCTCTGACCTCTCATACTGATTCTGGCTCTGACCTCTCATACTGATTCTGGCTCTGACCTCTCATACTGATTGTGGCTCTGACCTCTCAGACTGATTCTTGCTCTGATCTCTCAGACTGATTTTGGCTCTGACCTTTGTTACTGCTTCTGGCTCTGACCTCTCATACTAATTCTGGCTGTGACCTCTCATACTGATTCCGGCTCTGACCTCTCATACTAATTCTGGCTCTGACCTCTCATACTGATTCTGGCTCTGACTTCTCATACTGATTCTGGCTATGACCTCTCATACCGATTCTGGCTCTGACCTCTCAGACTGATTCTGGCTCTGACCTCTCAGACTGATTCTGGCTCTGACCTCTCAGACTTATTCTGGCTCTGACCTCTCATACTGAGTCTGGCTCTGACCTCTCAGACTTACTCTGGCTCTGACCTCTCAGTCTGATTCTGGCTCTGACCTTTCATACTGATTCTGACTCTGACCTCTCATACTGATTCTGGCTCTGACCTCTCAGACTGTTTCTGGCTCTGACCTTTCAGACTGATTCTGGCTCTGACCTCTCATACTGATTCTGGCTCTGACCTCTCAGACTGTTTCTGGCTCTGACCTCTCAGACTGTTTCTGGCTCTGACCTCTCAGACTGATTCTGGCTCTGACCTCTCAGACTAATTCTAGCTCTGACCTCTCAGTCTGATTCTGGCTCTGACATCTCATACTGCTTCTGGCTCTGACCTCTCAGACTGATTCCGGCTCTGACTTCTCATACTGATTATGGCTCTGACCTCTCAAACTGATTCTGGCTCTGACCTTTCATACTATTTCTGGCTCTGACCTCTCATACTGATTATGGCTCTGACCTCTCATACTGATTCTGGCTCTGACCTCTCAGACTGATTCTGGCTCTCACCTCTCATACTGATTCTGGCTCTCACCTCTCATACTGATTCTGGCTTTGACCTCTCATACTGATTCTGGCTCTGACCTCTCAGTCTGATTCTGGCTCTGACCTCTCAGTCTGATTCCGGGCTCTGACCTCTCATACTGATTCTGGCTCTGACCTCTCATACTGGTTCTGGCTATGACCTCTCATACCGATTCTGGCTCTAACCTCTCAGACTGATTCTGGCTCTGACCTCTCAGACTGATTCTGGCTCTGACCTCTCAGACTGATTCTGGCTCTGACCTCTCATACTAATTCTAGCTCTGACCTCTCAGACTGATTCTGGCTCTGACATCTCATACTGTTTCTGGCTCTGACCTCTCATACCGTTTCTGGCTCTGACCTCTCATACTGATTCTGGCTCTGACCTCTCAGACTGATTCTGGCTCTGAACTCTCAGACTAATCCTGGATCTAACCTCTCATACTGATTCCGGCTCTGACCTCTCAGACTGATTCTGGCTCTGACCTCTCAGACTGGTTCTGGCTCTGATCTCTCATACTGATTCCGGCTCTGACCTCTCAGACTGATTCTGGCTCTGACCTCTCAGACTGATTCTGGCTCTGACCTCTCAGACTGATTCTGGCTCTGATCTCTCATACTGATTCCGTCTCTGACCTCTCAGACTGATTCTGGCTCTGACCTCTCAGACTGATTCTGGCTCTGACCTCTCAGACTGATCCTGGCTCTAACCTCTCATACTAATTCTGGCTCTGACCTCTCATACTGATTCCGGCTCTGACCTCTCAGACTGATTCTGGCTCTGACCTCTCAGACTGTTTCTGGCTCTGACCTCTCAGACTGATCCTGGCTCTAACCTCTCATACTAATTCTGGCTCTGACCTCTCAGACTGCTTCTGGCTCTGACCTCTCAGTCTGATTCCGGCTCTGACCTCTCAGTCTGATTCCGGCTCTGACCTCTCATACTGCTTCTGGCTCTGACCTCTCAGATTGATTCTGGCTCTGATCTCTCAGACTGACTCTGGCTCTGAACTCTCATACTGATTCTGGCTCTGACCTTTCAGACTGCTTCTGGCTCTGACATCTCATACTTCTGGCTCTGACCTCTCAGACTGATTTTGGCTCTGACTTCTCAAACTACGTCTGGCTCTTACCTCTCAGACTGATTCTGGCTCTGACCTCTCATACTGATTCTAGCTCTGACCTCTCATACTGATTCTGGCTCTGACCTCTCATACTGATTCTGGCTCTGACCTCTCAGTCTGATTCTGGCTCTGACCTCTCAGACTGATTCTGGCTCTGACCTCTCATACTGATTCTGGCTCTGACCTCTCATACTGATTCTGGCTCTGACCTCTCATACTGATTCTGGCTCTGACCTCTCAGTCTGATTCTGGCTCTGACCTCTCAGACTGATTCTGGCTCTGACCTTTCAGACTGATTCTGGATCTGACCTCTCAGACTGATTCTGGCTCTGACCTCTCAGACTGACTCTGGCTCTGACATCTCATACTAATTCTAGCTCTGACCTCTCAGACTGATTCTCGCTCTGACATCTCATACTGCTTCTGGCTCTGACCTCTCAGACTGATTCCGGCTCTGACTTCTCATACTGATTCTGGCTCTGACCTCTTAGACTGATTCTGGCTCTGACCTCTCAAACTGATTCTGGCTCTGACCTTTCATACTGATTCTGGCTCTGATCTCTCATACTGATTCTGGCACTGACCTCTCAGACTGATTCTAGCTCTGACCTCTCAGACTGATTCTGGCTCTGACCTCTCATACTAATTCTAGCTCTGACCTCTCAGACTGATTCTGGCTCTGACATCTCAGACTGATTCTGGCTCTGACCTCTCAGACTAATTCTAGCTCTGACCTCTCAGACTGATTCTGGCTCTGACCTCTCAGACTGATTCTGGCTCTGACCTCTCATACTGATTCTGGCTCTGACCTCTCAGACTGATTCTGGCTCTGATCTCTCAGACTGATTTTGGCTCTGACCTTTGTTACTGCTTCTGGCTCTGACCTCTCATACTGATTCTGGCTGTGACCTCTCATACTGATTCCGGCTCTTACCTCTCATACTAATTCTGGCTCTGACCTCTCATACTGATTCTGGCTCTGACCTCTCATACTGCTTCTGGCTATGACCTCTCATACCGATTCTGGCTCTGACCTCTCAGACTGATTCTGGCTCTGACCTCTCAGACTGATTCTGGCTCTGACCTCTCAGACTTATTCTGGCTTTGACCTCTCATACTGAGTCTGGCTCTGACCTCTCAGACTGACTCTGGCTCTGACCTCTCAGTCTGATTCTGGCTCTGACCTTTCATACTGATTCTGACTCTGACCTCTCATACTGATTCTGGCTCTGACCTCTCAGACTGTTTCTGGCTCTGACCTTTTAGACTGATTCTGGCTCTGACCTCTCATACTGATTCTGGCTCTGACCTCTCAGACTGATTCTGGCTCTGACCTGTCAGACTGATTCTGGCTCTGACCTCTCATACTGATACTTTTCATACTGATTCTGGCTCTGACCTCTCAGACTGATTCGGGCTCTGACCTCATACTAATTCTGCCTCTGACCTCTCATACTGATTCTGGCTCTGACCTCTCAGACTGATTCTGGCTCTGACCTCTCAGACTGATTCTGGCTCTGACCTCTCATACTGATTCTGGCTCTGACCTCTCAGACTGATTCTGGCTCTGAACTCTCAGACTGATTCTTGCTCTAACCTCTCATACTGATTCTGGCTCTGAACTCTCAGACTAATCTTGGCTCTAACCTCTCATACTGATTCTGGCTCTGACCTCTCAGACTGATTCTGGCTCTGATCTCTCATACTGATTCCGGCTCTGACCTCTCAGACTGATTCTGGCTCTGACCTCTCAGACTGATTCTGGCTCTGATCTCACATACTGATTCCGGTTCCGACCTCTCAGACTGATTCTGGCTCTGACCTCTCAGACTGATTCTGGCTCTGACCTCTCAGACTGATTCTGGCTCTGATCTCTCATACTGATTCCGGCTCTGACCTCTCAGACTGATTCTGGCTCTGACCTCTCAGACTGATTCTGGCTCTGACCTCTCAGACTGATCCTGGCTCTAACCTCTCATACTAATTCTGGCTCTGACCTCTCAGACTGATTCTGGCTCTGACCTCTCATACTGCTTCTGGCTCTGACCTCTCAGTCTGATTCCGGCTCTGACCTCTCAGTCTGATTCCGGCTCTGACCTCTCATACTGCTTCTGGCTCTGACCTCTCAGATTGATTCTGGCTCTGATCTCTCAGACTGATTCTGGCTCTGACCTCTCATACTGATTCTGGCTCTGACCTTTCAGACTGCTTCTGGCTCTGACATCTCATACTTCTGGCTCTGACCTCTCAGACTGATTTTGGCTCTGACTTCTCAGACTACGTCTGGCTCTTACCTCTCAGACTGATTCTGGCTCTGAACTCTCATACTGATTCTGGCTCTGACCTCTCATACTGATTCTGGCTCTGACCTCTCATACTGATTCTTGCTCTGACCTCTCATACTGATTCTGGCTCTGACCTCTCAGACTGATTCTTGCTCTGATCTCTCAGACTGATTTTGGCTCTGACCTTTGTTACTGCTTCTGGCTCTGACCTCTCATACTGATTCTGGCTGTGACCTCTCATACTGATTCCGGCTCTGACCTCTCATACTAATTCTGGCTCTGACCTCTCATACTGATTCTGGCTCTGACCTCTCATACTGGTTCTGGCTATGACCTCTCATACCGATTCTGGATCTGACCTCTCAGACTGATTCTGGCTCTGACCTCTCAGACTGATTCTGGCTCTGACTTCTCAGACTTATTCTGGCTCTGACCTCTCATACTGAGTCTGGCTCTGACCTCTCAGACTGACTCTGGCTCTGACCTCTCAGTCTGATTCTGGCTCTGACCTTTCATACTGATTCTGGCTCTGACCTCTCATACTGATTCTGGCTCTGACCTCTCAGACTGTTTCTGGCTCTGACCTTTCAGACTGATTCTGGCTCTGACCTCTCATACTGATTCTGGCTCTGACCTCTCAGACTGTTTCTGGCTCTGACCTCTCAGACTGATTCTGGCTCTGACCTCTCATACTGATACCTTTCATACTGATTCTGGCTCTGACGTCTCAGACTGATTCTGGCTCTGACCTCATACTAATTCAGACTCTGACCTCTCATACTGATTCTGGCTCTGACCTCTCAGACTGATTCTGGCTCTGACTTCTCAGACTGATTCTGGCTCTGACCTCTCATACTGATTCTGGCTCTCACCTCTCAGACTGATTCTGGCTCTGAACTCTCAGACTGATTCTTGCTCTGACCTCTCATACTGATTCTGGCTCTGAACTCTCAGACTAATCCTGGCTCTAACCTCTCATACTGATTCTGGCTCTGACCTCAAAGACTGATTCTGGCTCTGATCTCTCATACTGATTCCGGCTCTGACCTCTCAGACTGATTCTGGCTCTGACCTCTCAGACTGATTCTGGCTCTGATCTCTCATACTGATTCCGGTTCTGACCTCTCAGACTGATTCTGGCTCTGACCGCTCAGACTGATTCTGGCTCTGATCTCTCATACTGATTCCGGCTCTGACCTCTCAGACTGATTCTGGCTCTGACCTCTCAGACTGATTCTGGCTCTGACCTCTCAGACTGATCCTTGCTCTAACCTCTCAAACTAATTCTGGCTCTGACCTCTCAGACTGATTCTGGCTCTGACCTCTCATACTGCTTCTGGCTCTGACCTCTCAGTCTGATTCCAAATCTGACCTCTCAGTCTGATTCCGGCTCTGACCTCTCATACTGCTTCTGGCTCTGACATCTCAGATTGATTCTGGCTCTGATCTCTCAGACTGATTCTGGCTCTGACCTCTCATACTGATTCTGGCTCTGACCTTTCAGACTGCTTCTGGCTCTGACATCTCATACTTCTGGCTCTGACCTCTCAGACTGATTTTGGCTCTGACTTCTCAGACTACGTCTGGCTCTTACCTCTCAGACTGATTCTGGCTCTGAACTCTCATACTGATTCTGGCTCTGACCTCTCATACTGATTCTGGCTCTGACCTCTCAGACTGATTCTGGCTCTGAACTCTCATACTGATTCTGGCTCTGACCTCTCATACTGATTCTGGCTCTGACCTCTCATACTGATTCTGGCTCTGACCTCTCATACTGATTCTGGCTCTGACCTCTCATACTGATTCTGGCTCTGACCTCTCAGACTGATTCTTGCTCTGATCTCTCAGACTGATTTTGGCTCTGACCTTTGTTACTGCTTCTGGCTCTGACCTCTCATACTGATTCTGGCTGTGACCTCTCATACTGATTCCGGCTCTGACCTCTCATACTAATTCTGGCTCTGACCTCTCATACTGATTCTGGCTCTGACCTCTCATACTGCTTCTGGCTATGACCTCTCATACCGATTCTGGATCTGACCTCTCAGACTGATTCTGGCTCTGACCTCTCAGACTTATTCTGGCTCTGACCTCTCATACTGAGTCTGGCTCTGACCTCTCAGACTGACTCTGGCTCTGACCTCTCAGTCTGATTCTGGCTCTGACCTTTCATACTGATTCTGACTCTGTCCTCTCATACTGATTCAGGCTCTGACCTCTCAGACTGTTTCTGGCTCTGACCTTTCAGACTGATTCTGGCTCTGACCTCTCATACTGATTCTGGCTCTGACCTCTCAGACTGTTTTTGGCTCTGACCTCTCAGACTGATTCTGGCTCTGACCTCTCAGACTGATTCTGGCTCTGACCTCTCAGACTGATTCTGGCTCTGACCTTTCAGACTGATTCTGGCTCTGACCTCTCAGACTGATTCTGGCTCTGACCTCTCAGATTGACTCTGGCTCTGACATCTCATACTAATTCTAGCTCTGACCTCTCAGACTGATTCTGGCTCTGACATCTCATACTGCTTCTGGCTCTGACTTCTCAGACTGATTCCGGCTCTGACTTCTCATACTGATTCTGGCTCTGACCTCTCAGACTGATTCTGGCTCTGACCTCTCAAACTGATTCTGGCTCTGACCTTTCATACTGATTCTGGCTCTGACCTCTCATACTGATTCTGGCTCTGACCTCTCATACTGATTCTGGCTATGACCTCTCAGACTGATTCTGGCTCTCACCTTTTAAACTGATTCTGGCTCTGACCTCTCATACTGATTCTGGCTCTGACCTATCATACTGATTCTGGCTCTGACCTCTGAGTCTGATTCTGGCTCTGACCTCTCAGTCTGATTCCGGGCTCTGACCTCTCATACTGATTCTGGCTCTGACCTCTCATACTGCTTCTGGCTATGACCTCTCATACCGATTCTGGCTCTAACCTCTCAGACTGATTCTGGCTCTGACCTCTCAGACTGATTCTAGCTCTGACCTCTCAGACTGATTCTGGCTCTGACCTCTCATACTAATTCTAGCTCTGACCTCTCAGACTGATTCTGGCTCTGACATCTCATACTGCTTCTGGCTCTGACCTCTCATACTGATTCTGGCTCTGACCTCTCATACTGCTTCTGGCTCTGACCTCTCATACCGATTCTGGCTCTGACCTCTCAGACTGATTCTGGCTCTGACCTCTCAGACTGATTCTGGCTCTGACCTCTCATACTGATTCTGGCTCTGACCTCTCAGACTGATTCTGGCTCTGACCTCTCATACTGATTCTGGCTCTGACTTTTCATACTGTTTCTGGCTCTGACCTTTCAGACTGATTCTGGCTCTGACCTTTCATACTGATTCTGGCTCTGACCTCTCATACTGATTCTGGCTCTGACCTCTCATACTGATTCTGGCTCTGACCTTTCAGACTGATTCTGGCTCTGAACTCTCAGACCGATTCTGGCTCTGACCTCTCAGACTGATTCTGGCTCTGACCTCTCATACTGATTCTGGCTCTGATCTCTCATACTGATTCTGGCTCTGACCTCTCAGACTGATTCTGGCTCTGACCTCTCATACTGATTCTGGCTCTGACCTCTCAGACTGATTCTGGCTCTGACCTCTAAGACTGATTCTGACTCTGACCTCTCAGACTGATTCTGGCTCTTACCTCTCATACTGATTCTGGCTCTGACCTCTCAGACTGATTCTGGCTCTGACCTCTCAGACTGATTCTGGCTCTGACCTCTCATACTGATTCTGGATCTGACCTCTCATACTAATTCTGGCTCTGACCTTTCAGACTGATTCTGGCTCTGACCTCTCAGACTGTTTTTGGCTCTGACCTCTCAGACTGATTCTGGCTCTGACCTCTCAGACTGATCCTGGCTCTAACCTCTCATACTAATTCTGGCTCTGACCTCTCAGACTGATTCTGGCTCTGACCTCTCATACTGCTTCTGGCTCTGACCTCTCAGTCTGATTCCGGCTCTGACCTCTCAGTCTGATTCCGGCTCTGACCTCTCATACTGCTTCTGGCTCTGACCTCTCAGATTGATTCTGGCTCTGATCTCTCAGACTGATTCTGGCTATGACCTCTCATACTGATTCTGGCTCTGACCTTTCAGACTGCTTCTGGCTCTGACATCTCATACTTCTGGCTCTGACCTCTCAGACTGATTTTGGCTCTGACTTCTCAGACTACGTCTGGCTCTTACCTCTCAGACTGATTCTGGCTCTGACCTCTCATACTGATTCTGGCTCTGATCTCTCAGACTGATTTTGGCTCTGACCTTTGTTACTGCTTCTGGCTCTGACCTCTCATACTGATTCTGGATGTGACCTCTCATACTGATTCCGGCTCTGACCTCTCATACTAATTCTGGCTCTGACCTCTCATACTGATTCTGGCTCTGACTTCTCATACTGATTCTGGCTATGACCTCTCATACCGATTCTGGCTCTGACCTCTCAGACTGATTCTGGCTCTGACCTCTCAGACTGATTCTGGCTCTGACCTCTCAGACTTATTCTGGCTCTGACCTCTCATACTGAGTCTGGCTCTGACCTCTCAGACTTACTCTGGCTCTGACCTCTCAGTCTGATTCTGGCTCTGACCTTTCATACTGATTCTGACTCTGACCTCTCATACTGATTCTGGCTCTGACCTCTCAGACTGTTTCTGGCTCTGACCTTTCAGACTGATTCTGGCTCTGACCTCTCATACTGATTCTGGCTCTGACCTCTCAGACTGTTTCTGGCTCTGACCTCTCAGACTGTTTCTGGCTCTGACCTCTCAGACTGATTCTGGCTCTGACCTCTCAGACTAATTCTAGCTCTGACCTCTCAGACTGATTCTGGCTCTGACATCTCATACTGCTTCTGGCTCTGACCTCTCAGACTGATTCCGGCTCTGACCTCTCAGACTGATTCTGGCTCTGACCTCTCAAACTGATTCTGGCTCTGACCTTTCATACTATTTCTGGCTCTGACCTCTCATACTGATTATGGCTGTGACCTCTCATACTGATTCTGGCTCTGACCTCTCAGACTGATTCTGGCTCTGACCTCTCATACTAATTCTGGATCTGACCTCTCATACTAATTCTGGCTCTGACCTTTCAGACTAATTCTGGCTCTGACCTTTCAGACTGTTTTTGGCTCTGACCTCTCAGACTGATTCTGGCTCTGACCTCTCAGACTGATTCTGGCTCTGACCTCTCAGACTGATTCTGGCTCTGACCTCTCAGACTGATCCTGGCTCTAACCTCTCATACTAATTCTGGCTCTGACCTCTCAGACTGATTCTGGCTCTGACCTCTCATACTGCTTCTGGCTCTGATCTCTCAGTCTGATTCCGGCTCTGACCTCTCAGTCTGATTCTGGCTCTGACCTTTCATACTGATTCTGACTCTGACCTCTCATACTGATTCTGGCTCTGACCTCTCAGACTGTTTCTGGCTCTGACCTTTTAGACTGATTCTGGCTCTGACCTCTCATACTGATTCTGGCTCTGACCTCTCAGACTGATTCTGGCTCTGACCTGTCAGACTGATTCTGGCTCTGACCTCTCATACTGATACTTTTCATACTGATTCTGGCTCTGACCTCTCAGACTGATTCGGGCTCTGACCTCATACTAATTCTGCCTCTGACCTCTCATACTGATTCTGGCTCTGACCTCTCAGACTGATTCTGGCTCTGACCTCTCAGACTGATTCTGGCTCTGACCTCTCATACTGATTCTGGCTCTGACCTCTCAGACTGATTCTGGCTCTGAACTCTCAGACTGATTCTTGCTCTAACCTCTCATACTGATTCTGGCTCTGAACTCTCAGACTAATCTTGGCTCTAACCTCTCATACTGATTCTGGCTCTGACCTCTCAGACTGATTCTGGCTCTGATCTCTCATACTGATTCCGGCTCTGACCTCTCAGACTGATTCTGGCTCTGACCTCTCAGACTGATTCTGGCTCTGATCTCACATACTGATTCCGGTTCCGACCTCTCAGACTGATTCTGGCTCTGACCTCTCAGACTGATTCTGGCTCTGACCTCTCAGACTGATTCTGGCTCTGATCTCTCATACTGATTCCGGCTCTGACCTCTCAGACTGATTCTGGCTCTGACCTCTCAGACTGATTCTGGCTCTGACCTCTCAGACTGATCCTGGCTCTAACCTCTCATACTAATTCTGGCTCTGACCTCTCAGACTGATTCTGGCTCTGACCTCTCATACTGCTTCTGGCTCTGACCTCTCAGTCTGATTCCGGCTCTGACCTCTCAGTCTGATTCCGGCTCTGACCTCTCATACTGCTTCTGGCTCTGACCTCTCAGATTGATTCTGGCTCTGATCTCTCAGACTGATTCTGGCTCTGACCTCTCATACTGATTCTGGCTCTGACCTTTCAGACTGCTTCTGGCTCTGACATCTCATACTTCTGGCTCTGACCTCTCAGACTGATTTTGGCTCTGACTTCTCAGACTACGTCTGGCTCTTACCTCTCAGACTGATTCTGGCTCTGAACTCTCATACTGATTCTGGCTCTGACCTCTCATACTGATTCTGGCTCTGACCTCTCATACTGATTCTTGCTCTGACCTCTCATACTGATTCTGGCTCTGACCTCTCAGACTGATTCTTGCTCTGATCTCTCAGACTGATTTTGGCTCTGACCTTTGTTACTGCTTCTGGCTCTGACCTCTCATACTGATTCTGGCTGTGACCTCTCATACTGATTCCGGCTCTGACCTCTCATACTAATTCTGGCTCTGACCTCTCATACTGATTCTGGCTCTGACCTCTCATACTGGTTCTGGCTATGACCTCTCATACCGATTCTGGATCTGACCTCTCAGACTGATTCTGGCTCTGACCTCTCAGACTGATTCTGGCTCTGACTTCTCAGACTTATTCTGGCTCTGACCTCTCATACTGAGTCTGGCTCTGACCTCTCAGACTGACTCTGGCTCTGACCTCTCAGTCTGATTCTGGCTCTGACCTTTCATACTGATTCTGGCTCTGACCTCTCATACTGATTCTGGCTCTGACCTCTCAGACTGTTTCTGGCTCTGACCTTTCAGACTGATTCTGGCTCTGACCTCTCATACTGATTCTGGCTCTGACCTCTCAGACTGTTTCTGGCTCTGACCTCTCAGACTGATTCTGGCTCTGACCTCTCATACTGATACCTTTCATACTGATTCTGGCTCTGACGTCTCAGACTGATTCTGGTTCTGACCTCATACTAATTCAGACTCTGACCTCTCATACTGATTCTGGCTCTGACCTCTCAGACTGATTCTGGCTCTGACTTCTCAGACTGATTCTGGCTCTGACCTCTCATACTGATTCTGGCTCTCACCTCTCAGACTGATTCTGGCTCTGAACTCTCAGACTGATTCTTGCTCTGACCTCTCATACTGATTCTGGCTCTGAACTCTCAGACTAATCCTGGCTCTAACCTCTCATACTGATTCTGGCTCTGACCTCAAAGACTGATTCTGGCTCTGATCTCTCATACTGATTCCGGCTCTGACCTCTCAGACTGATTCTGGCTCTGACCTCTCAGACTGATTCTGGCTCTGATCTCTCATACTGATTCCGGTTCTGACCTCTCAGACTGATTCTGGCTCTGACCGCTCAGACTGATTCTGGCTCTGATCTCTCATACTGATTCCGGCTCTGACCTCTCAGACTGATTCTGGCTCTGACCTCTCAGACTGATTCTGGCTCTGACCTCTCAGACTGATCCTTGCTCTAACCTCTCAAACTAATTCTGGCTCTGACCTCTCAGACTGATTCTGGCTCTGACCTCTCATACTGCTTCTGGCTCTGACCTCTCAGTCTGATTCCAAATCTGACCTCTCAGTCTGATTCCGGCTCTGACCTCTCATACTGCTTCTGGCTCTGACATCTCAGATTGATTCTGGCTCTGATCTCTCAGACTGATTCTGGCTCTGACCTCTCATACTGATTCTGGCTCTGACCTTTCAGACTGCTTCTGGCTCTGACATCTCATACTTCTGGCTCTGACCTCTCAGACTGATTTTGGCTCTGACTTCTCAGACTACGTCTGGCTCTTACCTCTCAGACTGATTCTGGCTCTGAACTCTCATACTGATTCTGGCTCTGACCTCTCATACTGATTCTGGCTCTGACCTCTCAGACTGATTCTGGCTCTGAACTCTCATACTGATTCTGGCTCTGACCTCTCATACTGATTCTGGCTCTGACCTCTCATACTGATTCTGGCTCTGACCTCTCATACTGATTCTGGCTCTGACCTCTCATACTGATTCTGGCTCTGACCTCTCAGACTGATTCTTGCTCTGATCTCTCAGACTGATTTTGGCTCTGACCTTTGTTACTGCTTCTGGCTCTGACCTCTCATACTGATTCTGGCTGTGACCTCTCATACTGATTCCGGCTCTGACCTCTCATACTAATTCTGGCTCTGACCTCTCATACTGATTCTGGCTCTGACCTCTCATACTGCTTCTGGCTATGACCTCTCATACCGATTCTGGATCTGACCTCTCAGACTGATTCTGGCTCTGACCTCTCAGACTTATTCTGGCTCTGACCTCTCATACTGAGTCTGGCTCTGACCTCTCAGACTGACTCTGGCTCTGACCTCTCAGTCTGATTCTGGCTCTGACCTTTCATACTGATTCTGACTCTGTCCTCTCATACTGATTCAGGCTCTGACCTCTCAGACTGTTTCTGGCTCTGACCTTTCAGACTGATTCTGGCTCTGACCTCTCATACTGATTCTGGCTCTGACCTCTCAGACTGTTTTTGGCTCTGACCTCTCAGACTGATTCTGGCTCTGACCTCTCAGACTGATTCTGGCTCTGACCTCTCAGACTGATTCTGGCTCTGACCTTTCAGACTGATTCTGGCTCTGACCTCTCAGACTGATTCTGGCTCTGACCTCTCAGATTGACTCTGGCTCTGACATCTCATACTAATTCTAGCTCTGACCTCTCAGACTGATTCTGGCTCTGACATCTCATACTGCTTCTGGCTCTGACTTCTCAGACTGATTCCGGCTCTGACTTCTCATACTGATTCTGGCTCTGACCTCTCAGACTGATTCTGGCTCTGACCTCTCAAACTGATTCTGGCTCTGACCTTTCATACTGATTCTGGCTCTGACCTCTCATACTGATTCTGGCTCTGACCTCTCATACTGATTCTGGCTATGACCTCTCAGACTGATTCTGGCTCTCACCTTTTAAACTGATTCTGGCTCTGACCTCTCATACTGATTCTGGCTCTGACCTATCATACTGATTCTGGCTCTGACCTCTGAGTCTGATTCTGGCTCTGACCTCTCAGTCTGATTCCGGGCTCTGACCTCTCATACTGATTCTGGCTCTGACCTCTCATACTGCTTCTGGCTATGACCTCTCATACCGATTCTGGCTCTAACCTCTCAGACTGATTCTGGCTCTGACCTCTCAGACTGATTCTAGCTCTGACCTCTCAGACTGATTCTGGCTCTGACCTCTCATACTAATTCTAGCTCTGACCTCTCAGACTGATTCTGGCTCTGACATCTCATACTGCTTCTGGCTCTGACCTCTCATACTGATTCTGGCTCTGACCTCTCATACTGCTTCTGGCTCTGACCTCTCATACCGATTCTGGCTCTGACCTCTCAGACTGATTCTGGCTCTGACCTCTCAGACTGATTCTGGCTCTGACCTCTCATACTGATTCTGGCTCTGACCTCTCAGACTGATTCTGGCTCTGACCTCTCATACTGATTCTGGCTCTGACTTTTCATACTGTTTCTGGCTCTGACCTTTCAGACTGATTCTGGCTCTGACCTTTCATACTGATTCTGGCTCTGACCTCTCATACTGATTCTGGCTCTGACCTCTCATACTGATTCTGGCTCTGACCTTTCAGACTGATTCTGGCTCTGAACTCTCAGACCGATTCTGGCTCTGACCTCTCAGACTGATTCTGGCTCTGACCTCTCATACTGATTCTGGCTCTGATCTCTCATACTGATTCTGGCTCTGACCTCTCAGACTGATTCTGGCTCTGACCTCTCATACTGATTCTGGCTCTGACCTCTCAGACTGATTCTGGCTCTGACCTCTAAGACTGATTCTGACTCTGACCTCTCAGACTGATTCTGGCTCTTACCTCTCATACTGATTCTGGCTCTGACCTCTCAGACTGATTCTGGCTCTGACCTCTCAGACTGATTCTGGCTCTGACCTCTCATACTGATTCTGGATCTGACCTCTCATACTAATTCTGGCTCTGACCTTTCAGACTGATTCTGGCTCTGACCTCTCAGACTGTTTTTGGCTCTGACCTCTCAGACTGATTCTGGCTCTGACCTCTCAGACTGATCCTGGCTCTAACCTCTCATACTAATTCTGGCTCTGACCTCTCAGACTGATTCTGGCTCTGACCTCTCATACTGCTTCTGGCTCTGACCTCTCAGTCTGATTCCGGCTCTGACCTCTCAGTCTGATTCCGGCTCTGACCTCTCATACTGCTTCTGGCTCTGACCTCTCAGATTGATTCTGGCTCTGATCTCTCAGACTGATTCTGGCTATGACCTCTCATACTGATTCTGGCTCTGACCTTTCAGACTGCTTCTGGCTCTGACATCTCATACTTCTGGCTCTGACCTCTCAGACTGATTTTGGCTCTGACTTCTCAGACTACGTCTGGCTCTTACCTCTCAGACTGATTCTGGCTCTGACCTCTCATACTGATTCTGGCTCTGATCTCTCAGACTGATTTTGGCTCTGACCTTTGTTACTGCTTCTGGCTCTGACCTCTCATACTGATTCTGGATGTGACCTCTCATACTGATTCCGGCTCTGACCTCTCATACTAATTCTGGCTCTGACCTCTCATACTGATTCTGGCTCTGACTTCTCATACTGATTCTGGCTATGACCTCTCATACCGATTCTGGCTCTGACCTCTCAGACTGATTCTGGCTCTGACCTCTCAGACTGATTCTGGCTCTGACCTCTCAGACTTATTCTGGCTCTGACCTCTCATACTGAGTCTGGCTCTGACCTCTCAGACTTACTCTGGCTCTGACCTCTCAGTCTGATTCTGGCTCTGACCTTTCATACTGATTCTGACTCTGACCTCTCATACTGATTCTGGCTCTGACCTCTCAGACTGTTTCTGGCTCTGACCTTTCAGACTGATTCTGGCTCTGACCTCTCATACTGATTCTGGCTCTGACCTCTCAGACTGTTTCTGGCTCTGACCTCTCAGACTGTTTCTGGCTCTGACCTCTCAGACTGATTCTGGCTCTGACCTCTCAGACTAATTCTAGCTCTGACCTCTCAGACTGATTCTGGCTCTGACATCTCATACTGCTTCTGGCTCTGACCTCTCAGACTGATTCCGGCTCTGACCTCTCATACTGATTCTGGCTCTGACCTCTCAGACTGATTCTGGCTCTGACCTCTCAAACTGATTCTGGCTCTGACCTTTCATACTATTTCTGGCTCTGACCTCTCATACTGATTATGGCTGTGACCTCTCATACTGATTCTGGCTCTGACCTCTCAGACTGATTCTGGCTCTGACCTCTCATACTAATTCTGGATCTGACCTCTCATACTAATTCTGGCTCTGACCTTTCAGACTAATTCTGGCTCTGACCTTTCAGACTGTTTTTGGCTCTGACCTCTCAGACTGATTCTGGCTCTGACCTCTCAGACTGATTCTGGCTCTGACCTCTCAGACTGATTCTGGCTCTGACCTCTCAGACTGATCCTGGCTCTAACCTCTCATACTAATTCTGGCTCTGACCTCTCAGACTGATTCTGGCTCTGACCTCTCATACTGCTTCTGGCTCTGATCTCTCAGTCTGATTCCGGCTCTGACCTCTCAGTCTGATTCCGGCTCTGACCTCTCATAATGCTTCTGGCTCTGACCTCTCAGATTGATTCTTGCTCTGATCTCTCAGACTGATTCTGGCTCTGACCTCTCATACTGATTCTGGATCTGACCTTTCAGACTGCTTCTGGCTCTGACATCTCATACTTCTGGCTCTGACCTCTCAGACTGATTTTGGCTCTGACTTCTCAGACTACGTCTGGCTCTTACCTCTCAGACTGATTCTGGCTCTGACCTCTCATACTGATTCTGGCTCTGACCTCTCATACTGATTCTGGCTCTGACCTCTCATACTGATTCTGGCTCTGACCTCTCATACTGATTCTGGCTCTGACCTCTCATACTGATTCTGGCTCTGACCTCTCAGACTGATTCTTGCTCTGATCTCTCAGACTGATTTTGGCTCTGACCTTTGTTACTGCTTCTGGCTCTGACCTCTCATACTGATTCTGGCTGTGACCTTTCATACTGATTCCGGCTCTGACCTCTCATACTAATTCTGGCTCTGACCTCTCATACTGATTCTGGCTCTGACTTCTCATACTGATTCTGGCTATGACCTCTCAGACTGATTCTGGCTCTGACCTCTAAGACTGATTCTGGCTCTGACCTCTCAGACTGATTCTGGCTCTGACCTCTCATACTGATTCTGGCTCTGACCTCTCAGACTGATTCTGGCTCTGACCTCTCAGACTGCTTCTGGCTCTGACCTCTCAGTCTGATTCCGGCTCTGACCTCTCAGTCTGATTCCGGCTCTGACCTCTCATACTGCTTCTGGCTCTGACCTCTAAGACTGATTCTGGCTCTGACCTCTCAGACTGATTCTGGCTCTGACCTCACATACTGATTCTGGCTCTGACCTCTCAGACTGATTCTGGCTCTGACCTCTCAGACTGATTCTGGCTCTGACCTCTCATACTGATTCTGGCTCTGATCTCTCATACTGATTCTGGCTCTGACCTCTCAGACTGATTCTGGCTCTGACCTCTCATACTGATTCTGGCTCTGACCTCTCAGACTGATTCTGGCTCTGACCTCTATGACTTATTCTGGCTCTGACCTCTCAGACTGATTCTGGCTCTGACCTCAAATACTGATTCTGGCTCTGACCTCTCAGACTGATTCTGGCTCTGACCTTTCAGACTGATTCTGGCTCTGACCTTTCATACTGATTCTGGCTCTGACCTCTCATACTGATTCTGGCTCTGACCTCTCATACTGATTCTGGCTCTGACCTTTCAGACTGATTCTGGCTCTGAACTCTCAGACCGATTCTGGCTCTGACCTCTCAGACTGATTCTGGCTCTGACCTCTCATACTGATTCTGGCTCTGATCTCTCATACTGATTCTGGCTCTGACCTCTCAGACTGATTCTGGCTCTGACCTCTCATACTGATTCTGGCTCTGACCTCTCAGACTGATTCTGGCTCTGACCTCTAAGACTGATTCTGGCTCTGACCTCTCAGACTGATTCTGGCTCTGACCTCACATACTGATTCTGGCTCTGACCTCTCAGACTGATTCTGGCTCTGACCTCTCAGACTGATTCTGGCTCTGACCTCTCATACTGATTCTGGATCTGACCTCTCATACTAATTCTGGCTCTGACCTTTCAGACTGATTCTGGCTCTGACCTCTCAGACTGTTTTTGGCTCTGACCTCTCAGACTGATTCTGGCTCTGACCTCTCAGACTGATTCTGGCTCTGACCTCTCAGACTGATCCTGGCTCTAACCTCTCATACTAATTCTGGCTCTGACCTCTCAGACTGATTCTGGCTCTGACCTCTCATACTGCTTCTGGCTCTGACCTCTCAGTCTGATTCCGGCTCTGACCTCTCAGTCTGATTCCGGCTCTGACCTCTCATACTGCTTCTGGCTCTGACCTCTCAGATTGATTCTGGCTCTGATCTCTCAGACTGATTCTGGCTCTGACCTCTCATACTGATTCTGGCTCTGACCTTTCAGACTGCTTCTGGCTCTGACATCTCATACTTCTGGCTCTGACCTCTCAGACTGATTTTGGCTCTGACTTCTCAGACTACGTCTGGCTCTTACCTCTCAGACTGATTCTGGCTCTGACCTCTCATACTGATTCTGGCTCTGACCTCTCATACTGATTCTGGCTCTGACCTCTCATACTGATTCTGGCTCTGACCTCTCATACTGATTCTGGCTCTGACCTCTCATACTGATTCTGGCTCTGACCTCTCAGACTGATTCTTGCTCTGATCTCTCAGACTGATTTTGGCTCTGACCTTTGTTACTGCTTCTGGCTCTGACCTCTCATACTGATTCTGGCTGTGACCTCTCATACTGATTCCGGCTCTGACCTCTCATACTAATTCTGGCTCTGACCTCTCATACTGATTCTGGCTCTGACTTCTCATACTGATTCTGGCTATGACCTCTTATACCGATTCTGGCTCTGACCTCTCAGACTGATTCTGGCTCTGACCTCTCAGACTGATTCTGGCTCTGACCTCTCAGACTTATTCTGTCTCTGACCTCTCATACTGAGTCTGGCTCTGACCTCTCAGACTTACTCTGGCTCTGACCTCTCAGTCTGATTCTGGCTCTGACCTTTCATACTGATTCTGACTCTGACCTCTCATACTGATTCTGGCTCTGACCTCTCAGACTGTTTCTGGCTCTGACATTTCAGACTGATTCTGGCTCTGACCTCTCATACTGATTCTGGCTCTGACCTCTCAGACTGTTTCTGGCTCTGACCTCTCAGACTGTTTCTGGCTCTGACCTCTCAGACTGATTCTGGCTCTGATCTCTCAGACTGATTTTGGCTCTGACCTTTGTTACTGCTTCTGGCTCTGACCTCTCATACTGATTCTGGCTGTGACCTCTCATACTGATTCCGGCTCTTACCTCTCATACTAATTCTGGCTCTGACCTCTCATACTGATTCTGGCTCTGACCTCTCATACTGCTTCTGGCTATGACCTCTCATACCGATTCTGGCTCTGACCTCTCAGACTGATTCTGGCTCTGACCTCTCAGACTGATTCTGGCTCTGACCTCTCAGACTTATTCTGGCTTTGACCTCTCATACTGAGTCTGGCTCTGACCTCTCAGACTGACTCTGGCTCTGACCTCTCAGTCTGATTCTGGCTCTGACCTTTCATACTGATTCTGACTCTGACCTCTCATACTGATTCTGGCTCTGACCTCTCAGACTGTTTCTGGCTCTGACCTTTTAGACTGATTCTGGCTCTGACCTCTCATACTGATTCTGGCTCTGACCTCTCAGACTGATTCTGGCTCTGACCTCTCAGACTGATTCTGGCTCTGACCTCTCATACTGATACTTTTCATACTGATTCTGGCTCTGACCTCTCAGACTGATTCGGGCTCTGACCTCATACTAATTCTGCCTCTGACCTCTCATACTGATTCTGGCTCTGACCTCTCAGACTGATTCTGGCTCTGACCTCTCAGACTGATTCTGGCTCTGACCTCTCATACTGATTCTGGCTCTGACCTCTCAGACTGATTCTGGCTCTGAACTCTCAGACTGATTCTTGCTCTAACCTCTCATACTGATTCTGGCTCTGAACTCTCAGACTAATCTTGGCTCTAACCTCTCATACTGATTCTGGCTCTGACCTCTCAGACTGATTCTGGCTCTGATCTCTCATACTGATTCCGGCTCTGACCTCTCAGACTGATTCTGGCTCTGACCTCTCAGACTGATTCTGGCTCTGATCTCACATACTGATTCCGGTTCCGACCTCTCAGACTGATTCTGGCTCTGACCTCTCAGACTGATTCTGGCTCTGACCTCTCAGACTGATTCTGGCTCTGATCTCTCATACTGATTCCGGCTCTGACCTCTCAGACTGATTCTGGCTCTGACCTCTCAGACTGATTCTGGCTCTGACCTCTCAGACTGATCCTGGCTCTAACCTCTCATACTAATTCTGGCTGTGACCTCTCAGACTGATTCTGGCTCTGACCTCTCATACTGCTTCTGGCTCTGACCTCTCAGTCTGATTCCGGCTCTGACCTCTCAGTCTGATTCCGGCTCTGACCTCTCATACTGCTTCTGGCTCTGACCTCTCAGATTGATTCTGGCTCTGATCTCTCAGACTGATTCTGGCTATGACCTCTCATACTGATTCTGGCTCTGACCTTTCAGACTGCTTCTGGCTCTGACATCTCATACTTCTGGCTCTGACCTCTCAGACTGATTTTGGCTCTGACTTCTCAGACTACGTCTGGCTCTTACCTCTCAGACTGATTCTGGCTCTGAACTCTCATACTGATTCTGGCTCTGACCTCTCATACTGATTCTGGCTCTGACCTCTCATACTGATTCTTGCTCTGACCTCTCATACTGATTCTGGCTCTGACCTCTCAGACTGATTCTTGCTCTGATCTCTCAGACTGATTTTGGCTCTGACCTTTGTTACTGCTTCTGGCTCTGACCTCTCATACTGATTCTGGCTGTGACCTCTCATACTGATTCCGGCTCTGACTTCTCATACTAATTCTGGCTCTGACCTCTCATACTGATTCTGGCTCTGACCTCTCATACTGGTTCTGGCTATGACCTCTCATACCGATTCTGGATCTGACCTCTCAGACTGATTCTGGCTCTGACCTCTCAGACTGATTCTGGCTCTGACTTCTCAGACTTATTCTGGCTCTGACCTCTCATACTGAGTCTGGCTCTGACCTCTCAGACTGACTCTGGCTCTGACCTCTCAGTCTGATTCTGGCTCTGACCTTTCATACTGATTCTGGCTCTGACCTCTCATACTGATTCTGGCTCTGACCTCTCAGACTGTTTCTGGCTCTGACCTTTCAGACTGATTCTGGCTCTGACCTCTCATACTGATTCTGGCTCTGACCTCTCAGACTGTTTCTGGCTCTGACCTCTCAGACTGATTCTGGCTCTGACCTCTCATACTGATACCTTTCATACTGATTCTGGCTCTGACGTCTCAGACTGATTCTGGCTCTGACCTCATACTAATTCAGACTCTGACCTCTCATACTGATTCTGGCTCTGACCTCTCAGACTGATTCTGGCTCTGACTTCTCAGACTGATTCTGGCTCTGACCTCTCATACTGATTCTGGCTCTCACCTCTCAGACTGATTCTGGCTCTGAACTCTCAGACTGATTCTTGCTCTGACCTCTCATACTGATTCTGGCTCTGAACTCTCAGACTAATCCTGGCTCTAACCTCTCATACTGATTCTGGCTCTGACCTCTCAGACTGATTCTGGCTCTGATCTCTCATACTGATTCCGGCTCTGACCTCTCAGACTGATTCTGGCTCTGACCTCTCAGACTGATTCTGGCTCTGATCTCTCATACTGATTCCGGTTCTGACCTCTCAGACTGATTCTGGCTCTGACCGCTCAGACTGATTCTGGCTCTGATCTCTCATACTGATTCCGGCTCTGACCTCTCAGACTGATTCTGGCTCTGACCTCTCAGACTGATTCTGGCTCTGACCTCTCAGACTGATCCTTGCTCTAACCTCTCAAACTAATTCTGGCTCTGACCTCTCAGACTGATTCTGGCTCTGACCTCTCATACTGCTTCTGGCTCTGACCTCTCAGTCTGATTCCGGCTCTGACCTCTCAGTCTGATTCCGGCTCTGACCTCTCATACTGCTTCTGGCTCTGACATCTCAGATTGATTCTGGCTCTGATCTCTCAGACTGATTCTGGCTCTGACCTCTCATACTGATTCTGGCTCTGACCTTTCAGACTGCTTCTGGCTCTGACATCTCATACTTCTGGCTCTGACCTCTCAGACTGATTTTGGCTCTGACTTCTCAGACTACGTCTGGCTCTTACCTCTCAGACTGATTCTGGCTCTGAACTCTCATACTGATTCTGGCTCTGACCTCTCATACTGATTCTGGCTCTGACCTCTCAGACTGATTCTGGCTCTGAACTCTCATACTGATTCTGGCTCTGACCTCTCATACTGATTCTGGCTCTGACCTCTCATACTGATTCTGGCTCTGACCTCTCATACTGATTCTGGCTCTGACCTCTCATACTGATTCTGGCTCTGACCTCTCAGACTGATTCTTGCTCTGATCTCTCAGACTGATTTTGGCTCTGACCTTTGTTACTGCTTCTGGCTCTGACCTCTCATACTGATTCTGGCTCTGACCTCTCATACTGATTCCGGCTCTGACCTCTCATACTAATTCTGGCTCTGACCTCTCAGACTTATTCTGGCTCTGACCTCTCATACTGAGTCTGGCTCTGACCTCTCAGACTGACTCTGGCTCTGACCTCTCAGTCTGATTCTGGCTCTGACCTTTCATACTGATTCTGACTCTGTCCTCTCATACTGATTCAGGCTCTGACCTCTCAGACTGACTCTGGCTCTGACCTCTCAGTCTGATTCTGGCTCTGACCTTTCATACTGATTCTGACTCTGTCCTCTCATACTGATTCAGGCTCTGACCTCTCAGACTGTTTCTGGCTCTGACCTTTCAGACTGATTCTGGCTCTGACCTCTCATACTGATTCTGGCTCTGACCTCTCAGACTGTTTTTGGCTCTGACCTCTCAGACTGATTCTGGCTCTGACCTCTCAGACTGATTCTGGCTCTGACCTCTCAGACTGATTCTGGCTCTGACCTTTCAGACTGATTCTGGCTCTGACCTCTCAGACTGATTCTGGCTCTGACCTCTCAGATTGACTCTGGCTCTGACATCTCATACTAATTCTAGCTCTGACCTCTCAGACTGATTCTGGCTCTGACATCTCATACTGCTTCTGGCTCTGACTTCTCAGACTGATTCCGGCTCTGACTTCTCATACTGATTCTGGCTCTGACCTCTCAGACTGATTCTGGCTCTGACCTCTCAAACTGATTCTGGCTCTGACCTTTCATACTGATTCTGGCTCTGACCTCTCATACTGATTCTGGCTCTGACCTCTCATACTGATTCTGGCTATGACCTCTCAGACTGATTCTGGCTCTCACCTTTTAAACTGATTCTGGCTCTGACCTCTCATACTGATTCTGGCTCTGACCTATCATACTGATTCTGGCTCTGACCTCTGAGTCTGATTCTGGCTCTGACCCCTCAGTCTGATTCCGGGCTCTGACCTCTCATACTGATTCTGGCTCTGACCTCTCATACTGCTTCTGGCTATGACCTCTCAGACTGATTCTGGCTCTGACCTCTCAGACTTATTCTGGCTCTGACCTCTCATACTGAGTCTGGCTCTGACCTCTCAGACTGACTCTGGCTCTGACCTCTCAGACTGATTCTGGCTCTGACCTTTCATACTGATTCTGACTCTGTCCTCTCATACTGATTCAGGCTCTGACCTCTCAGACTGTTTCTGGCTCTGACCTTTCAGACTGATTCTGGCTCTGACCTCTAAGACTGATTCTGACTCTGACCTCTCAGACTGATTCTGGCTCTTACCTCTCATACTGATTCTGGCTCTGACCTCTCAGACTGATTCTGGCTCTGACCTCTCAGACTGATTCTGGCTCTGACCTCTCATACTGATTCTGGATCTGACCTCTCATACTAATTCTGGCTCTGACCTTTCAGACTGATTCTGGCTCTGACCTCTCAGACTGTTTTTGGCTCTGACCTCTCAGACTGATTCTGGCTCTGACCTCTCAGACTGATCCTGGCTCTAACCTCTCATACTAATTCTGGCTCTGACCTCTCAGACTGATTCTGGCTCTGACCTCTCATACTGCTTCTGGCTCTGACCTCTCAGTCTGATTCCGGCTCTGACCTCTCAGTCTGATTCCGGCTCTGACCTCTCATACTGCTTCTGGCTCTGACCTCTCAGATTGATTCTGGCTCTGATCTCTCAGACTGATTCTGGCTATGACCTCTCATACTGATTCTGGCTCTGACCTTTCAGACTGCTTCTGGCTCTGACATCTCATACTTCTGGCTCTGACCTCTCAGACTGATTTTGGCTCTGACTTCTCAGACTACGTCTGGCTCTTACCTCTCAGACTGATTCTGGCTCTGACCTCTCATACTGATTCTGGCTCTGATCTCTCAGACTGATTTTGGCTCTGACCTTTGTTACTGCTTCTGGCTCTGACCTCTCATACTGATTCTGGATGTGACCTCTCATACTGATTCCGGCTCTGACCTCTCATACTAATTCTGGCTCTGACCTCTCATACTGATTCTGGCTCTGACTTCTCATACTGATTCTGGCTATGACCTCTCATACCGATTCTGGCTCTGACCTCTCAGACTGATTCTGGCTCTGACCTCTCAGACTGATTCTGGCTCTGACCTCTCAGACTTATTCTGGCTCTGACCTCTCATACTGAGTCTGGCTCTGACCTCTCAGACTTACTCTGGCTCTGACCTCTCAGTCTGATTCTGGCTCTGACCTTTCATACTGATTCTGACTCTGACCTCTCATACTGATTCTGGCTCTGACCTCTCAGACTGTTTCTGGCTCTGACCTTTCAGACTGATTCTGGCTCTGACCTCTCATACTGATTCTGGCTCTGACCTCTCAGACTGTTTCTGGCTCTGACCTCTCAGACTGTTTCTGGCTCTGACCTCTCAGACTGATTCTGGCTCTGACCTCTCAGACTAATTCTAGCTCTGACCTCTCAGACTGATTCTGGCTCTGACATCTCATACTGCTTCTGGCTCTGACCTCTCAGACTGATTCCGGCTCTGACCTCTCATACTGATTCTGGCTCTGACCTCTCAGACTGATTCTGGCTCTGACCTCTCAAACTGATTCTGGCTCTGACCTTTCATACTATTTCTGGCTCTGACCTCTCATACTGATTATGGCTGTGACCTCTCATACTGATTCTGGCTCTGACCTCTCAGACTGATTCTGGCTCTGACCTCTCATACTGATTCTGGATCTGACCTCTCATACTAATTCTGGCTCTGACCTTTCAGACTAATTCTGGCTCTGACCTTTCAGACTGTTTTTGGCTCTGACCTCTCAGACTGATTCTGGCTCTGACCTCTCAGACTGATTCTGGCTCTGACCTCTCAGACTGATTCTGGCTCTGACCTCTCAGACTGATCCTGGCTCTAACCTCTCATACTAATTCTGGCTCTGACCTCTCAGACTGATTCTGGCTCTGACCTCTCATACTGCTTCTGGCTCTGATCTCTCAGTCTGATTCCGGCTCTGACCTCTCAGTCTGATTCCGGCTCTGACCTCTCATAATGCTTCTGGCTCTGACCTCTCAGATTGATTCTTGCTCTGATCTCTCAGACTGATTCTGGCTCTGACCTCTCATACTGATTCTGGATCTGACCTTTCAGACTGCTTCTGGCTCTGACATCTCATACTTCTGGCTCTGACCTCTCAGACTGATTTTGGCTCTGACTTCTCAGACTACGTCTGGCTCTTACCTCTCAGACTGATTCTGGCTCTGACCTCTCATACTGATTCTGGCTCTGACCTCTCATACTGATTCTGGCTCTGACCTCTCATACTGATTCTGGCTCTGACCTCTCAGACTGATTCTGGCTCTGACCTCTCATACTGATTCTGGCTCTGACCTCTCAGACTGATTCTTGCTCTGATCTCTCAGACTGATTTTGGCTCTGACCTTTGTTACTGCTTCTGGCTCTGACCTCTCATACTGATTCTGGCTGTGACCTTTCATACTGATTCCGGCTCTGACCTCTCATACTAATTCTGGCTCTGACCTCTCATACTGATTCTGGCTCTGACTTCTCATACTGATTCTGGCTATGACCTCTCAGACTGATTCTGGCTCTGACCTCTAAGACTGATTCTGGCTCTGACCTCTCAGACTGATTCTGGCTCTGACCTCTCATACTGATTCTGGCTCTGACCTCTCAGACTGATTCTGGCTCTGACCTCTCAGACTGCTTCTGGCTCTGACCTCTCAGTCTGATTCCGGCTCTGACCTCTCAGTCTGATTCCGGCTCTGACCTCTCATACTGCTTCTGGCTCTGACCTCTAAGACTGATTCTGGCTCTGACCTCTCAGACTGATTCTGGCTCTGACCTCACATACTGATTCTGGCTCTGACCTCTCAGACTGATTCTGGCTCTGACCTCTCAGACTGATTCTGGCTCTGACCTCTCATACTGATTCTGGCTCTGATCTCTCATACTGATTCTGGCTCTGACCTCTCAGACTGATTCTGGCTCTGACCTCTCATACTGATTCTGGCTCTGACCTCTCAGACTGATTCTGGCTCTGACCTCTATGACTGATTCTGGCTCTGACCTCTCAGACTGATTCTGGCTCTGACCTCAAATACTGATTCTGGCTCTGACCTCTCAGACTGATTCTGGCTCTGACCTTTCAGACTGATTCTGGCTCTGACCTTTCATACTGATTCTGGCTCTGACCTCTCATACTGATTCTGGCTCTGACCTCTCATACTGATTCTGGCTCTGACCTTTCAGACTGATTCTGGCTCTGAACTCTCAGACCGATTCTGGCTCTGACCTCTCAGACTGATTCTGGCTCTGACCTCTCATACTGATTCTGGCTCTGATCTCTCATACTGATTCTGGCTCTGACCTCTCAGACTGATTCTGGCTCTGACCTCTCATACTGATTCTGGCTCTGACCTCTCAGACTGATTCTGGCTCTGACCTCTAAGACTGATTCTGGCTCTGACCTCTCAGACTGATTCTGGCTCTGACCTCACATACTGATTCTGGCTCTGACCTCTCAGACTGATTCTGGCTCTGACCTCTCAGACTGATTCTGGCTCTGACCTCTCATACTGATTCTGGATCTGACCTCTCATACTAATTCTGGCTCTGACCTTTCAGACTGATTCTGGCTCTGACCTCTCAGACTGTTTTTGGCTCTGACCTCTCAGACTGATTCTGGCTCTGACCTCTCAGACTGATTCTGGCTCTGACCTCTCAGACTGATCCTGGCTCTAACCTCTCATACTAATTCTGGCTCTGACCTCTCAGACTGATTCTGGCTCTGACCTCTCATACTGCTTCTGGCTCTGACCTCTCAGTCTGATTCCGGCTCTGACCTCTCAGTCTGATTCCGGCTCTGACCTCTCATACTGCTTCTGGCTCTGACCTCTCAGATTGATTCTGGCTCTGATCTCTCAGACTGATTCTGGCTCTGACCTCTCATACTGATTCTGGCTCTGACCTTTCAGACTGCTTCTGGCTCTGACATCTCATACTTCTGGCTCTGACCTCTCAGACTGATTTTGGCTCTGACTTCTCAGACTACGTCTGGCTCTTACCTCTCAGACTGATTCTGGCTCTGACCTCTCATACTGATTCTGGCTCTGACCTCTCATACTGATTCTGGCTCTGACCTCTCATACTGATTCTGGCTCTGACCTCTCATACTGATTCTGGCTCTGACCTCTCATACTGATTCTGGCTCTGACCTCTCAGACTGATTCTTGCTCTGATCTCTCAGACTGATTTTGGCTCTGACCTTTGTTACTGCTTCTGGCTCTGACCTCTCATACTGATTCTGGCTGTGACCTCTCATACTGATTCCGGCTCTGACCTCTCATACTAATTCTGGCTCTGACCTCTCATACTGATTCTGGCTCTGACTTCTCATACTGATTCTGGCTATGACCTCTTATACTGATTCTGGCTCTGACCTCTCAGACTGATCCTGGCTCTAACCTCTCATACTAATTCTGGCTCTGACCTCTCAGACTGATTCTGGCTCTGACCTCTCATACTGCTTCTGGCTCTGACCTCTCAGTCTGATTCCGGCTCTGACCTCTCAGTCTGATTCCGGCTCTGACCTCTCATACTGCTTCTGGCTCTGACCTCTCAGATTGATTCTGGCTCTGATCTCTCAGACTGATTCTGGCTATGACCTCTCATACTGATTCTGGCTCTGACCTTTCAGACTGCTTCTGGCTCTGACATCTCATACTTCTGGCTCTGACCTCTCAGACTGATTTTGGCTCTGACTTCTCAGACTACGTCTGGCTCTTACCTCTCAGACTGATTCTGGCTCTGACCTCTCATACTGATTCTGGCTCTGATCTCTCAGACTGATTTTGGCTCTGACCTTTGTTACTGCTTCTGGCTCTGACCTCTCATACTGATTCTGGATGTGACCTCTCATACTGATTCCGGCTCTGACCTCTCATACTAATTCTGGCTCTGACCTCTCATACTGATTCTGGCTCTGACTTCTCATACTGATTCTGGCTATGACCTCTCATACCGATTCTGGCTCTGACCTCTCAGACTGATTCTGGCTCTGACCTCTCAGACTGATTCTGGCTCTGACCTCTCAGACTTATTCTGGCTCTGACCTCTCATACTGAGTCTGGCTCTGACCTCTCAGACTTACTCTGGCTCTGACCTCTCAGTCTGATTCTGGCTCTGACCTTTCATACTGATTCTGACTCTGACCTCTCATACTGATTCTGGCTCTGACCTCTCAGACTGTTTCTGGCTCTGACCTTTCAGACTGATTCTGGCTCTGACCTCTCATACTGATTCTGGCTCTGACCTCTCAGACTGTTTCTGGCTCTGACCTCTCAGACTGTTTCTGGCTCTGACCTCTCAGACTGATTCTGGCTCTGACCTCTCAGACTAATTCTAGCTCTGACCTCTCAGACTGATTCTGGCTCTGACATCTCATACTGCTTCTGGCTCTGACCTCTCAGACTGATTCCGGCTCTGACCTCTCAGACTGATTCTGGCTCTGACCTCTCAAACTGATTCTGGCTCTGACCTTTCATACTATTTCTGGCTCTGACCTCTCATACTGATTATGGCTGTGACCTCTCATACTGATTCTGGCTCTGACCTCTCAGACTGATTCTGGCTCTGACCTCTCATACTAATTCTGGATCTGACCTCTCATACTAATTCTGGCTCTGACCTTTCAGACTAATTCTGGCTCTGACCTTTCAGACTGTTTTTGGCTCTGACCTCTCAGACTGATTCTGGCTCTGACCTCTCAGACTGATTCTGGCTCTGACCTCTCAGACTGATTCTGGCTCTGACCTCTCAGACTGATCCTGGCTCTAACCTCTCATACTAATTCTGGCTCTGACCTCTCAGACTGATTCTGGCTCTGACCTCTCATACTGCTTCTGGCTCTGATCTCTCAGTCTGATTCCGGCTCTGACCTCTCAGTCTGATTCTGGCTCTGACCTTTCATACTGATTCTGACTCTGACCTCTCATACTGATTCTGGCTCTGACCTCTCAGACTGTTTCTGGCTCTGACCTTTTAGACTGATTCTGGCTCTGACCTCTCATACTGATTCTGGCTCTGACCTCTCAGACTGATTCTGGCTCTGACCTGTCAGACTGATTCTGGCTCTGACCTCTCATACTGATACTTTTCATACTGATTCTGGCTCTGACCTCTCAGACTGATTCGGGCTCTGACCTCATACTAATTCTGCCTCTGACCTCTCATACTGATTCTGGCTCTGACCTCTCAGACTGATTCTGGCTCTGACCTCTCAGACTGATTCTGGCTCTGACCTCTCATACTGATTCTGGCTCTGACCTCTCAGACTGATTCTGGCTCTGAACTCTCAGACTGATTCTTGCTCTAACCTCTCATACTGATTCTGGCTCTGAACTCTCAGACTAATCTTGGCTCTAACCTCTCATACTGATTCTGGCTCTGACCTCTCAGACTGATTCTGGCTCTGATCTCTCATACTGATTCCGGCTCTGACCTCTCAGACTGATTCTGGCTCTGACCTCTCAGACTGATTCTGGCTCTGATCTCACATACTGATTCCGGTTCCGACCTCTCAGACTGATTCTGGCTCTGACCTCTCAGACTGATTCTGGCTCTGACCTCTCAGACTGATTCTGGCTCTGATCTCTCATACTGATTCCGGCTCTGACCTCTCAGACTGATTCTGGCTCTGACCTCTCAGACTGATTCTGGCTCTGACCTCTCAGACTGATCCTGGCTCTAACCTCTCATACTAATTCTGGCTCTGACCTCTCAGACTGATTCTGGCTCTGACCTCTCATACTGCTTCTGGCTCTGACCTCTCAGTCTGATTCCGGCTCTGACCTCTCAGTCTGATTCCGGCTCTGACCTCTCATACTGCTTCTGGCTCTGACCTCTCAGATTGATTCTGGCTCTGATCTCTCAGACTGATTCTGGCTCTGACCTCTCATACTGATTCTGGCTCTGACCTTTCAGACTGCTTCTGGCTCTGACATCTCATACTTCTGGCTCTGACCTCTCAGACTGATTTTGGCTCTGACTTCTCAGACTACGTCTGGCTCTTACCTCTCAGACTGATTCTGGCTCTGAACTCTCATACTGATTCTGGCTCTGACCTCTCATACTGATTCTGGCTCTGACCTCTCATACTGATTCTTGCTCTGACCTCTCATACTGATTCTGGCTCTGACCTCTCAGACTGATTCTTGCTCTGATCTCTCAGACTGATTTTGGCTCTGACCTTTGTTACTGCTTCTGGCTCTGACCTCTCATACTGATTCTGGCTGTGACCTCTCATACTGATTCCGGCTCTGACCTCTCATACTAATTCTGGCTCTGACCTCTCATACTGATTCTGGCTCTGACCTCTCATACTGGTTCTGGCTATGACCTCTCATACCGATTCTGGATCTGACCTCTCAGACTGATTCTGGCTCTGACCTCTCAGACTGATTCTGGCTCTGACTTCTCAGACTTATTCTGGCTCTGACCTCTCATACTGAGTCTGGCTCTGACCTCTCAGACTGACTCTGGCTCTGACCTCTCAGTCTGATTCTGGCTCTGACCTTTCATACTGATTCTGGCTCTGACCTCTCATACTGATTCTGGCTCTGACCTCTCAGACTGTTTCTGGCTCTGACCTTTCAGACTGATTCTGGCTCTGACCTCTCATACTGATTCTGGCTCTGACCTCTCAGACTGTTTCTGGCTCTGACCTCTCAGACTGATTCTGGCTCTGACCTCTCATACTGATACCTTTCATACTGATTCTGGCTCTGACGTCTCAGACTGATTCTGGTTCTGACCTCATACTAATTCAGACTCTGACCTCTCATACTGATTCTGGCTCTGACCTCTCAGACTGATTCTGGCTCTGACTTCTCAGACTGATTCTGGCTCTGACCTCTCATACTGATTCTGGCTCTCACCTCTCAGACTGATTCTGGCTCTGAACTCTCAGACTGATTCTTGCTCTGACCTCTCATACTGATTCTGGCTCTGAACTCTCAGACTAATCCTGGCTCTAACCTCTCATACTGATTCTGGCTCTGACCTCAAAGACTGATTCTGGCTCTGATCTCTCATACTGATTCCGGCTCTGACCTCTCAGACTGATTCTGGCTCTGACCTCTCAGACTGATTCTGGCTCTGATCTCTCATACTGATTCCGGTTCTGACCTCTCAGACTGATTCTGGCTCTGACCGCTCAGACTGATTCTGGCTCTGATCTCTCATACTGATTCCGGCTCTGACCTCTCAGACTGATTCTGGCTCTGACCTCTCAGACTGATTCTGGCTCTGACCTCTCAGACTGATCCTTGCTCTAACCTCTCAAACTAATTCTGGCTCTGACCTCTCAGACTGATTCTGGCTCTGACCTCTCATACTGCTTCTGGCTCTGACCTCTCAGTCTGATTCCAAATCTGACCTCTCAGTCTGATTCCGGCTCTGACCTCTCATACTGCTTCTGGCTCTGACATCTCAGATTGATTCTGGCTCTGATCTCTCAGACTGATTCTGGCTCTGACCTCTCATACTGATTCTGGCTCTGACCTTTCAGACTGCTTCTGGCTCTGACATCTCATACTTCTGGCTCTGACCTCTCAGACTGATTTTGGCTCTGACTTCTCAGACTACGTCTGGCTCTTACCTCTCAGACTGATTCTGGCTCTGAACTCTCATACTGATTCTGGCTCTGACCTCTCATACTGATTCTGGCTCTGACCTCTCAGACTGATTCTGGCTCTGAACTCTCATACTGATTCTGGCTCTGACCTCTCATACTGATTCTGGCTCTGACCTCTCATACTGATTCTGGCTCTGACCTCTCATACTGATTCTGGCTCTGACCTCTCATACTGATTCTGGCTCTGACCTCTCAGACTGATTCTTGCTCTGATCTCTCAGACTGATTTTGGCTCTGACCTTTGTTACTGCTTCTGGCTCTGACCTCTCATACTGATTCTGGCTGTGACCTCTCATACTGATTCCGGCTCTGACCTCTCATACTAATTCTGGCTCTGACCTCTCATACTGATTCTGGCTCTGACCTCTCATACTGCTTCTGGCTATGACCTCTCATACCGATTCTGGATCTGACCTCTCAGACTGATTCTGGCTCTGACCTCTCAGACTTATTCTGGCTCTGACCTCTCATACTGAGTCTGGCTCTGACCTCTCAGACTGACTCTGGCTCTGACCTCTCAGTCTGATTCTGGCTCTGACCTTTCATACTGATTCTGACTCTGTCCTCTCATACTGATTCAGGCTCTGACCTCTCAGACTGTTTCTGGCTCTGACCTTTCAGACTGATTCTGGCTCTGACCTCTCATACTGATTCTGGCTCTGACCTCTCAGACTGTTTTTGGCTCTGACCTCTCAGACTGATTCTGGCTCTGACCTCTCAGACTGATTCTGGCTCTGACCTCTCAGACTGATTCTGGCTCTGACCTTTCAGACTGATTCTGGCTCTGACCTCTCAGACTGATTCTGGCTCTGACCTCTCAGATTGACTCTGGCTCTGACATCTCATACTAATTCTAGCTCTGACCTCTCAGACTGATTCTGGCTCTGACATCTCATACTGCTTCTGGCTCTGACTTCTCAGACTGATTCCGGCTCTGACTTCTCATACTGATTCTGGCTCTGACCTCTCAGACTGATTCTGGCTCTGACCTCTCAAACTGATTCTGGCTCTGACCTTTCATACTGATTCTGGCTCTGACCTCTCATACTGATTCTGGCTCTGACCTCTCATACTGATTCTGGCTATGACCTCTCAGACTGATTCTGGCTCTCACCTTTTAAACTGATTCTGGCTCTGACCTCTCATACTGATTCTGGCTCTGACCTATCATACTGATTCTGGCTCTGACCTCTGAGTCTGATTCTGGCTCTGACCTCTCAGTCTGATTCCGGGCTCTGACCTCTCATACTGATTCTGGCTCTGACCTCTCATACTGCTTCTGGCTATGACCTCTCATACCGATTCTGGCTCTAACCTCTCAGACTGATTCTGGCTCTGACCTCTCAGACTGATTCTAGCTCTGACCTCTCAGACTGATTCTGGCTCTGACCTCTCATACTAATTCTAGCTCTGACCTCTCAGACTGATTCTGGCTCTGACATCTCATACTGCTTCTGGCTCTGACCTCTCATACTGATTCTGGCTCTGACCTCTCATACTGCTTCTGGCTCTGACCTCTCATACCGATTCTGGCTCTGACCTCTCAGACTGATTCTGGCTCTGACCTCTCAGACTGATTCTGGCTCTGACCTCTCATACTGATTCTGGCTCTGACCTCTCAGACTGATTCTGGCTCTGACCTCTCATACTGATTCTGGCTCTGACTTTTCATACTGTTTCTGGCTCTGACCTTTCAGACTGATTCTGGCTCTGACCTTTCATACTGATTCTGGCTCTGACCTCTCATACTGATTCTGGCTCTGACCTCTCATACTGATTCTGGCTCTGACCTTTCAGACTGATTCTGGCTCTGAACTCTCAGACCGATTCTGGCTCTGACCTCTCAGACTGATTCTGGCTCTGACCTCTCATACTGATTCTGGCTCTGATCTCTCATACTGATTCTGGCTCTGACCTCTCAGACTGATTCTGGCTCTGACCTCTCATACTGATTCTGGCTCTGACCTCTCAGACTGATTCTGGCTCTGACCTCTAAGACTGATTCTGACTCTGACCTCTCAGACTGATTCTGGCTCTTACCTCTCATACTGATTCTGGCTCTGACCTCTCAGACTGATTCTGGCTCTGACCTCTCAGACTGATTCTGGCTCTGACCTCTCATACTGATTCTGGATCTGACCTCTCATACTAATTCTGGCTCTGACCTTTCAGACTGATTCTGGCTCTGACCTCTCAGACTGTTTTTGGCTCTGACCTCTCAGACTGATTCTGGCTCTGACCTCTCAGACTGATCCTGGCTCTAACCTCTCATACTAATTCTGGCTCTGACCTCTCAGACTGATTCTGGCTCTGACCTCTCATACTGCTTCTGGCTCTGACCTCTCAGTCTGATTCCGGCTCTGACCTCTCAGTCTGATTCCGGCTCTGACCTCTCATACTGCTTCTGGCTCTGACCTCTCAGATTGATTCTGGCTCTGATCTCTCAGACTGATTCTGGCTATGACCTCTCATACTGATTCTGGCTCTGACCTTTCAGACTGCTTCTGGCTCTGACATCTCATACTTCTGGCTCTGACCTCTCAGACTGATTTTGGCTCTGACTTCTCAGACTACGTCTGGCTCTTACCTCTCAGACTGATTCTGGCTCTGACCTCTCATACTGATTCTGGCTCTGATCTCTCAGACTGATTTTGGCTCTGACCTTTGTTACTGCTTCTGGCTCTGACCTCTCATACTGATTCTGGATGTGACCTCTCATACTGATTCCGGCTCTGACCTCTCATACTAATTCTGGCTCTGACCTCTCATACTGATTCTGGCTCTGACTTCTCATACTGATTCTGGCTATGACCTCTCATACCGATTCTGGCTCTGACCTCTCAGACTGATTCTGGCTCTGACCTCTCAGACTGATTCTGGCTCTGACCTCTCAGACTTATTCTGGCTCTGACCTCTCATACTGAGTCTGGCTCTGACCTCTCAGACTTACTCTGGCTCTGACCTCTCAGTCTGATTCTGGCTCTGACCTTTCATACTGATTCTGACTCTGACCTCTCATACTGATTCTGGCTCTGACCTCTCAGACTGTTTCTGGCTCTGACCTTTCAGACTGATTCTGGCTCTGACCTCTCATACTGATTCTGGCTCTGACCTCTCAGACTGTTTCTGGCTCTGACCTCTCAGACTGTTTCTGGCTCTGACCTCTCAGACTGATTCTGGCTCTGACCTCTCAGACTAATTCTAGCTCTGACCTCTCAGACTGATTCTGGCTCTGACATCTCATACTGCTTCTGGCTCTGACCTCTCAGACTGATTCCGGCTCTGACCTCTCATACTGATTCTGGCTCTGACCTCTCAGACTGATTCTGGCTCTGACCTCTCAAACTGATTCTGGCTCTGACCTTTCATACTATTTCTGGCTCTGACCTCTCATACTGATTATGGCTGTGACCTCTCATACTGATTCTGGCTCTGACCTCTCAGACTGATTCTGGCTCTGACCTCTCATACTAATTCTGGATCTGACCTCTCATACTAATTCTGGCTCTGACCTTTCAGACTAATTCTGGCTCTGACCTTTCAGACTGTTTTTGGCTCTGACCTCTCAGACTGATTCTGGCTCTGACCTCTCAGACTGATTCTGGCTCTGACCTCTCAGACTGATTCTGGCTCTGACCTCTCAGACTGATCCTGGCTCTAACCTCTCATACTAATTCTGGCTCTGACCTCTCAGACTGATTCTGGCTCTGACCTCTCATACTGCTTCTGGCTCTGATCTCTCAGTCTGATTCCGGCTCTGACCTCTCAGTCTGATTCCGGCTCTGACCTCTCATAATGCTTCTGGCTCTGACCTCTCAGATTGATTCTTGCTCTGATCTCTCAGACTGATTCTGGCTCTGACCTCTCATACTGATTCTGGATCTGACCTTTCAGACTGCTTCTGGCTCTGACATCTCATACTTCTGGCTCTGACCTCTCAGACTGATTTTGGCTCTGACTTCTCAGACTACGTCTGGCTCTTACCTCTCAGACTGATTCTGGCTCTGACCTCTCATACTGATTCTGGCTCTGACCTCTCATACTGATTCTGGCTCTGACCTCTCATACTGATTCTGGCTCTGACCTCTCATACTGATTCTGGCTCTGACCTCTCATACTGATTCTGGCTCTGACCTCTCAGACTGATTCTTGCTCTGATCTCTCAGACTGATTTTGGCTCTGACCTTTGTTACTGCTTCTGGCTCTGACCTCTCATACTGATTCTGGCTGTGACCTTTCATACTGATTCCGGCTCTGACCTCTCATACTAATTCTGGCTCTGACCTCTCATACTGATTCTGGCTCTGACTTCTCATACTGATTCTGGCTATGACCTCTCAGACTGATTCTGGCTCTGACCTCTAAGACTGATTCTGGCTCTGACCTCTCAGACTGATTCTGGCTCTGACCTCTCATACTGATTCTGGCTCTGACCTCTCAGACTGATTCTGGCTCTGACCTCTCAGACTGCTTCTGGCTCTGACCTCTCAGTCTGATTCCGGCTCTGACCTCTCAGTCTGATTCCGGCTCTGACCTCTCATACTGCTTCTGGCTCTGACCTCTAAGACTGATTCTGGCTCTGACCTCTCAGACTGATTCTGGCTCTGACCTCACATACTGATTCTGGCTCTGACCTCTCAGACTGATTCTGGCTCTGACCTCTCAGACTGATTCTGGCTCTGACCTCTCATACTGATTCTGGCTCTGATCTCTCATACTGATTCTGGCTCTGACCTCTCAGACTGATTCTGGCTCTGACCTCTCATACTGATTCTGGCTCTGACCTCTCAGACTGATTCTGGCTCTGACCTCTATGACTTATTCTGGCTCTGACCTCTCAGACTGATTCTGGCTCTGACCTCAAATACTGATTCTGGCTCTGACCTCTCAGACTGATTCTGGCTCTGACCTTTCAGACTGATTCTGGCTCTGACCTTTCATACTGATTCTGGCTCTGACCTCTCATACTGATTCTGGCTCTGACCTCTCATACTGATTCTGGCTCTGACCTTTCAGACTGATTCTGGCTCTGAACTCTCAGACCGATTCTGGCTCTGACCTCTCAGACTGATTCTGGCTCTGACCTCTCATACTGATTCTGGCTCTGATCTCTCATACTGATTCTGGCTCTGACCTCTCAGACTGATTCTGGCTCTGACCTCTCATACTGATTCTGGCTCTGACCTCTCAGACTGATTCTGGCTCTGACCTCTAAGACTGATTCTGGCTCTGACCTCTCAGACTGATTCTGGCTCTGACCTCACATACTGATTCTGGCTCTGACCTCTCAGACTGATTCTGGCTCTGACCTCTCAGACTGATTCTGGCTCTGACCTCTCATACTGATTCTGGATCTGACCTCTCATACTAATTCTGGCTCTGACCTTTCAGACTGATTCTGGCTCTGACCTCTCAGACTGTTTTTGGCTCTGACCTCTCAGACTGATTCTGGCTCTGACCTCTCAGACTGATTCTGGCTCTGACCTCTCAGACTGATCCTGGCTCTAACCTCTCATACTAATTCTGGCTCTGACCTCTCAGACTGATTCTGGCTCTGACCTCTCATACTGCTTCTGGCTCTGACCTCTCAGTCTGATTCCGGCTCTGACCTCTCAGTCTGATTCCGGCTCTGACCTCTCATACTGCTTCTGGCTCTGACCTCTCAGATTGATTCTGGCTCTGATCTCTCAGACTGATTCTGGCTCTGACCTCTCATACTGATTCTGGCTCTGACCTTTCAGACTGCTTCTGGCTCTGACATCTCATACTTCTGGCTCTGACCTCTCAGACTGATTTTGGCTCTGACTTCTCAGACTACGTCTGGCTCTTACCTCTCAGACTGATTCTGGCTCTGACCTCTCATACTGATTCTGGCTCTGACCTCTCATACTGATTCTGGCTCTGACCTCTCATACTGATTCTGGCTCTGACCTCTCATACTGATTCTGGCTCTGACCTCTCATACTGATTCTGGCTCTGACCTCTCAGACTGATTCTTGCTCTGATCTCTCAGACTGATTTTGGCTCTGACCTTTGTTACTGCTTCTGGCTCTGACCTCTCATACTGATTCTGGCTGTGACCTCTCATACTGATTCCGGCTCTGACCTCTCATACTAATTCTGGCTCTGACCTCTCATACTGATTCTGGCTCTGACTTCTCATACTGATTCTGGCTATGACCTCTTATACCGATTCTGGCTCTGACCTCTCAGACTGATTCTGGCTCTGACCTCTCAGACTGATTCTGGCTCTGACCTCTCAGACTTATTCTGTCTCTGACCTCTCATACTGAGTCTGGCTCTGACCTCTCAGACTTACTCTGGCTCTGACCTCTCAGTCTGATTCTGGCTCTGACCTTTCATACTGATTCTGACTCTGACCTCTCATACTGATTCTGGCTCTGACCTCTCAGACTGTTTCTGGCTCTGACATTTCAGACTGATTCTGGCTCTGACCTCTCATACTGATTCTGGCTCTGACCTCTCAGACTGTTTCTGGCTCTGACCTCTCAGACTGTTTCTGGCTCTGACCTCTCAGACTGATTCTGGCTCTGATCTCTCAGACTGATTTTGGCTCTGACCTTTGTTACTGCTTCTGGCTCTGACCTCTCATACTGATTCTGGCTGTGACCTCTCATACTGATTCCGGCTCTTACCTCTCATACTAATTCTGGCTCTGACCTCTCATACTGATTCTGGCTCTGACCTCTCATACTGCTTCTGGCTATGACCTCTCATACCGATTCTGGCTCTGACCTCTCAGACTGATTCTGGCTCTGACCTCTCAGACTGATTCTGGCTCTGACCTCTCAGACTTATTCTGGCTTTGACCTCTCATACTGAGTCTGGCTCTGACCTCTCAGACTGACTCTGGCTCTGACCTCTCAGTCTGATTCTGGCTCTGACCTTTCATACTGATTCTGACTCTGACCTCTCATACTGATTCTGGCTCTGACCTCTCAGACTGTTTCTGGCTCTGACCTTTTAGACTGATTCTGGCTCTGACCTCTCATACTGATTCTGGCTCTGACCTCTCAGACTGATTCTGGCTCTGACCTCTCAGACTGATTCTGGCTCTGACCTCTCATACTGATACTTTTCATACTGATTCTGGCTCTGACCTCTCAGACTGATTCGGGCTCTGACCTCATACTAATTCTGCCTCTGACCTCTCATACTGATTCTGGCTCTGACCTCTCAGACTGATTCTGGCTCTGACCTCTCAGACTGATTCTGGCTCTGACCTCTCATACTGATTCTGGCTCTGACCTCTCAGACTGATTCTGGCTCTGAACTCTCAGACTGATTCTTGCTCTAACCTCTCATACTGATTCTGGCTCTGAACTCTCAGACTAATCTTGGCTCTAACCTCTCATACTGATTCTGGCTCTGACCTCTCAGACTGATTCTGGCTCTGATCTCTCATACTGATTCCGGCTCTGACCTCTCAGACTGATTCTGGCTCTGACCTCTCAGACTGATTCTGGCTCTGATCTCACATACTGATTCCGGTTCCGACCTCTCAGACTGATTCTGGCTCTGACCTCTCAGACTGATTCTGGCTCTGACCTCTCAGACTGATTCTGGCTCTGATCTCTCATACTGATTCCGGCTCTGACCTCTCAGACTGATTCTGGCTCTGACCTCTCAGACTGATTCTGGCTCTGACCTCTCAGACTGATCCTGGCTCTAACCTCTCATACTAATTCTGGCTGTGACCTCTCAGACTGATTCTGGCTCTGACCTCTCATACTGCTTCTGGCTCTGACCTCTCAGTCTGATTCCGGCTCTGACCTCTCAGTCTGATTCCGGCTCTGACCTCTCATACTGCTTCTGGCTCTGACCTCTCAGATTGATTCTGGCTCTGATCTCTCAGACTGATTCTGGCTATGACCTCTCATACTGATTCTGGCTCTGACCTTTCAGACTGCTTCTGGCTCTGACATCTCATACTTCTGGCTCTGACCTCTCAGACTGATTTTGGCTCTGACTTCTCAGACTACGTCTGGCTCTTACCTCTCAGACTGATTCTGGCTCTGAACTCTCATACTGATTCTGGCTCTGACCTCTCATACTGATTCTGGCTCTGACCTCTCATACTGATTCTTGCTCTGACCTCTCATACTGATTCTGGCTCTGACCTCTCAGACTGATTCTTGCTCTGATCTCTCAGACTGATTTTGGCTCTGACCTTTGTTACTGCTTCTGGCTCTGACCTCTCATACTGATTCTGGCTGTGACCTCTCATACTGATTCCGGCTCTGACCTCTCATACTAATTCTGGCTCTGACCTCTCATACTGATTCTGGCTCTGACCTCTCATACTGGTTCTGGCTATGACCTCTCATACCGATTCTGGATCTGACCTCTCAGACTGATTCTGGCTCTGACCTCTCAGACTGATTCTGGCTCTGACTTCTCAGACTTATTCTGGCTCTGACCTCTCATACTGAGTCTGGCTCTGACCTCTCAGACTGACTCTGGCTCTGACCTCTCAGTCTGATTCTGGCTCTGACCTTTCATACTGATTCTGGCTCTGACCTCTCATACTGATTCTGGCTCTGACCTCTCAGACTGTTTCTGGCTCTGACCTTTCAGACTGATTCTGGCTCTGACCTCTCATACTGATTCTGGCTCTGACCTCTCAGACTGTTTCTGGCTCTGACCTCTCAGACTGATTCTGGCTCTGACCTCTCATACTGATACCTTTCATACTGATTCTGGCTCTGACGTCTCAGACTGATTCTGGCTCTGACCTCATACTAATTCAGACTCTGACCTCTCATACTGATTCTGGCTCTGACCTCTCAGACTGATTCTGGCTCTGACTTCTCAGACTGATTCTGGCTCTGACCTCTCATACTGATTCTGGCTCTCACCTCTCAGACTGATTCTGGCTCTGAACTCTCAGACTGATTCTTGCTCTGACCTCTCATACTGATTCTGGCTCTGAACTCTCAGACTAATCCTGGCTCTAACCTCTCATACTGATTCTGGCTCTGACCTCTCAGACTGATTCTGGCTCTGATCTCTCATACTGATTCCGGCTCTGACCTCTCAGACTGATTCTGGCTCTGACCTCTCAGACTGATTCTGGCTCTGATCTCTCATACTGATTCCGGTTCTGACCTCTCAGACTGATTCTGGCTCTGACCGCTCAGACTGATTCTGGCTCTGATCTCTCATACTGATTCCGGCTCTGACCTCTCAGACTGATTCTGGCTCTGACCTCTCAGACTGATTCTGGCTCTGACCTCTCAGACTGATCCTTGCTCTAACCTCTCAAACTAATTCTGGCTCTGACCTCTCAGACTGATTCTGGCTCTGACCTCTCATACTGCTTCTGGCTCTGACCTCTCAGTCTGATTCCGGCTCTGACCTCTCAGTCTGATTCCGGCTCTGACCTCTCATACTGCTTCTGGCTCTGACATCTCAGATTGATTCTGGCTCTGATCTCTCAGACTGATTCTGGCTCTGACCTCTCATACTGATTCTGGCTCTGACCTTTCAGACTGCTTCTGGCTCTGACATCTCATACTTCTGGCTCTGACCTCTCAGACTGATTTTGGCTCTGACTTCTCAGACTACGTCTGGCTCTTACCTCTCAGACTGATTCTGGCTCTGAACTCTCATACTGATTCTGGCTCTGACCTCTCATACTGATTCTGGCTCTGACCTCTCAGACTGATTCTGGCTCTGAACTCTCATACTGATTCTGGCTCTGACCTCTCATACTGATTCTGGCTCTGACCTCTCATACTGATTCTGGCTCTGACCTCTCATACTGATTCTGGCTCTGACCTCTCATACTGATTCTGGCTCTGACCTCTCAGACTGATTCTTGCTCTGATCTCTCAGACTGATTTTGGCTCTGACCTTTGTTACTGCTTCTGGCTCTGACCTCTCATACTGATTCTGGCTCTGACCTCTCATACTGATTCCGGCTCTGACCTCTCATACTAATTCTGGCTCTGACCTCTCAGACTTATTCTGGCTCTGACCTCTCATACTGAGTCTGGCTCTGACCTCTCAGACTGACTCTGGCTCTGACCTCTCAGTCTGATTCTGGCTCTGACCTTTCATACTGATTCTGACTCTGTCCTCTCATACTGATTCAGGCTCTGACCTCTCAGACTGACTCTGGCTCTGACCTCTCAGTCTGATTCTGGCTCTGACCTTTCATACTGATTCTGACTCTGTCCTCTCATACTGATTCAGGCTCTGACCTCTCAGACTGTTTCTGGCTCTGACCTTTCAGACTGATTCTGGCTCTGACCTCTCATACTGATTCTGGCTCTGACCTCTCAGACTGTTTTTGGCTCTGACCTCTCAGACTGATTCTGGCTCTGACCTCTCAGACTGATTCTGGCTCTGACCTCTCAGACTGATTCTGGCTCTGACCTTTCAGACTGATTCTGGCTCTGACCTCTCAGACTGATTCTGGCTCTGACCTCTCAGATTGACTCTGGCTCTGACATCTCATACTAATTCTAGCTCTGACCTCTCAGACTGATTCTGGCTCTGACATCTCATACTGCTTCTGGCTCTGACTTCTCAGACTGATTCCGGCTCTGACTTCTCATACTGATTCTGGCTCTGACCTCTCAGACTGATTCTGGCTCTGACCTCTCAAACTGATTCTGGCTCTGACCTTTCATACTGATTCTGGCTCTGACCTCTCATACTGATTCTGGCTCTGACCTCTCATACTGATTCTGGCTATGACCTCTCAGACTGATTCTGGCTCTCACCTTTTAAACTGATTCTGGCTCTGACCTCTCATACTGATTCTGGCTCTGACCTATCATACTGATTCTGGCTCTGACCTCTGAGTCTGATTCTGGCTCTGACCTCTCAGTCTGATTCCGGGCTCTGACCTCTCATACTGATTCTGGCTCTGACCTCTCATACTGCTTCTGGCTATGACCTCTCAGACTGATTCTGGCTCTGACCTCTCAGACTTATTCTGGCTCTGACCTCTCATACTGAGTCTGGCTCTGACCTCTCAGACTGACTCTGGCTCTGACCTCTCAGACTGATTCTGGCTCTGACCTTTCATACTGATTCTGACTCTGTCCTCTCATACTGATTCAGGCTCTGACCTCTCAGACTGTTTCTGGCTCTGACCTTTCAGACTGATTCTGGCTCTGACCTCTAAGACTGATTCTGACTCTGACCTCTCAGACTGATTCTGGCTCTTACCTCTCATACTGATTCTGGCTCTGACCTCTCAGACTGATTCTGGCTCTGACCTCTCAGACTGATTCTGGCTCTGACCTCTCATACTGATTCTGGATCTGACCTCTCATACTAATTCTGGCTCTGACCTTTCAGACTGATTCTGGCTCTGACCTCTCAGACTGTTTTTGGCTCTGACCTCTCAGACTGATTCTGGCTCTGACCTCTCAGACTGATCCTGGCTCTAACCTCTCATACTAATTCTGGCTCTGACCTCTCAGACTGATTCTGGCTCTGACCTCTCATACTGCTTCTGGCTCTGACCTCTCAGTCTGATTCCGGCTCTGACCTCTCAGTCTGATTCCGGCTCTGACCTCTCATACTGCTTCTGGCTCTGACCTCTCAGATTGATTCTGGCTCTGATCTCTCAGACTGATTCTGGCTATGACCTCTCATACTGATTCTGGCTCTGACCTTTCAGACTGCTTCTGGCTCTGACATCTCATACTTCTGGCTCTGACCTCTCAGACTGATTTTGGCTCTGACTTCTCAGACTACGTCTGGCTCTTACCTCTCAGACTGATTCTGGCTCTGACCTCTCATACTGATTCTGGCTCTGATCTCTCAGACTGATTTTGGCTCTGACCTTTGTTACTGCTTCTGGCTCTGACCTCTCATACTGATTCTGGATGTGACCTCTCATACTGATTCCGGCTCTGACCTCTCATACTAATTCTGGCTCTGACCTCTCATACTGATTCTGGCTCTGACTTCTCATACTGATTCTGGCTATGACCTCTCATACCGATTCTGGCTCTGACCTCTCAGACTGATTCTGGCTCTGACCTCTCAGACTGATTCTGGCTCTGACCTCTCAGACTTATTCTGGCTCTGACCTCTCATACTGAGTCTGGCTCTGACCTCTCAGACTTACTCTGGCTCTGACCTCTCAGTCTGATTCTGGCTCTGACCTTTCATACTGATTCTGACTCTGACCTCTCATACTGATTCTGGCTCTGACCTCTCAGACTGTTTCTGGCTCTGACCTTTCAGACTGATTCTGGCTCTGACCTCTCATACTGATTCTGGCTCTGACCTCTCAGACTGTTTCTGGCTCTGACCTCTCAGACTGTTTCTGGCTCTGACCTCTCAGACTGATTCTGGCTCTGACCTCTCAGACTAATTCTAGCTCTGACCTCTCAGACTGATTCTGGCTCTGACATCTCATACTGCTTCTGGCTCTGACCTCTCAGACTGATTCCGGCTCTGACCTCTCATACTGATTCTGGCTCTGACCTCTCAGACTGATTCTGGCTCTGACCTCTCAAACTGATTCTGGCTCTGACCTTTCATACTATTTCTGGCTCTGACCTCTCATACTGATTATGGCTGTGACCTCTCATACTGATTCTGGCTCTGACCTCTCAGACTGATTCTGGCTCTGACCTCTCATACTGATTCTGGATCTGACCTCTCATACTAATTCTGGCTCTGACCTTTCAGACTAATTCTGGCTCTGACCTTTCAGACTGTTTTTGGCTCTGACCTCTCAGACTGATTCTGGCTCTGACCTCTCAGACTGATTCTGGCTCTGACCTCTCAGACTGATTCTGGCTCTGACCTCTCAGACTGATCCTGGCTCTAACCTCTCATACTAATTCTGGCTCTGACCTCTCAGACTGATTCTGGCTCTGACCTCTCATACTGCTTCTGGCTCTGATCTCTCAGTCTGATTCCGGCTCTGACCTCTCAGTCTGATTCCGGCTCTGACCTCTCATAATGCTTCTGGCTCTGACCTCTCAGATTGATTCTTGCTCTGATCTCTCAGACTGATTCTGGCTCTGACCTCTCATACTGATTCTGGATCTGACCTTTCAGACTGCTTCTGGCTCTGACATCTCATACTTCTGGCTCTGACCTCTCAGACTGATTTTGGCTCTGACTTCTCAGACTACGTCTGGCTCTTACCTCTCAGACTGATTCTGGCTCTGACCTCTCATACTGATTCTGGCTCTGACCTCTCATACTGATTCTGGCTCTGACCTCTCATACTGATTCTGGCTCTGACCTCTCATACTGATTCTGGCTCTGACCTCTCATACTGATTCTGGCTCTGACCTCTCAGACTGATTCTTGCTCTGATCTCTCAGACTGATTTTGGCTCTGACCTTTGTTACTGCTTCTGGCTCTGACCTCTCATACTGATTCTGGCTGTGACCTTTCATACTGATTCCGGCTCTGACCTCTCATACTAATTCTGGCTCTGACCTCTCATACTGATTCTGGCTCTGACTTCTCATACTGATTCTGGCTATGACCTCTCAGACTGATTCTGGCTCTGACCTCTAAGACTGATTCTGGCTCTGACCTCTCAGACTGATTCTGGCTCTGACCTCTCATACTGATTCTGGCTCTGACCTCTCAGACTGATTCTGGCTCTGACCTCTCAGACTGCTTCTGGCTCTGACCTCTCAGTCTGATTCCGGCTCTGACCTCTCAGTCTGATTCCGGCTCTGACCTCTCATACTGCTTCTGGCTCTGACCTCTAAGACTGATTCTGGCTCTGACCTCTCAGACTGATTCTGGCTCTGACCTCACATACTGATTCTGGCTCTGACCTCTCAGACTGATTCTGGCTCTGACCTCTCAGACTGATTCTGGCTCTGACCTCTCATACTGATTCTGGCTCTGATCTCTCATACTGATTCTGGCTCTGACCTCTCAGACTGATTCTGGCTCTGACCTCTCATACTGATTCTGGCTCTGACCTCTCAGACTGATTCTGGCTCTGACCTCTATGACTGATTCTGGCTCTGACCTCTCAGACTGATTCTGGCTCTGACCTCAAATACTGATTCTGGCTCTGACCTCTCAGACTGATTCTGGCTCTGACCTTTCAGACTGATTCTGGCTCTGACCTTTCATACTGATTCTGGCTCTGACCTCTCATACTGATTCTGGCTCTGACCTCTCATACTGATTCTGGCTCTGACCTTTCAGACTGATTCTGGCTCTGAACTCTCAGACCGATTCTGGCTCTGACCTCTCAGACTGATTCTGGCTCTGACCTCTCATACTGATTCTGGCTCTGATCTCTCATACTGATTCTGGCTCTGACCTCTCAGACTGATTCTGGCTCTGACCTCTCATACTGATTCTGGCTCTGACCTCTCAGACTGATTCTGGCTCTGACCTCTAAGACTGATTCTGGCTCTGACCTCTCAGACTGATTCTGGCTCTGACCTCACATACTGATTCTGGCTCTGACCTCTCAGACTGATTCTGGCTCTGACCTCTCAGACTGATTCTGGCTCTGACCTCTCATACTGATTCTGGATCTGACCTCTCATACTAATTCTGGCTCTGACCTTTCAGACTGATTCTGGCTCTGACCTCTCAGACTGTTTTTGGCTCTGACCTCTCAGACTGATTCTGGCTCTGACCTCTCAGACTGATTCTGGCTCTGACCTCTCAGACTGATCCTGGCTCTAACCTCTCATACTAATTCTGGCTCTGACCTCTCAGACTGATTCTGGCTCTGACCTCTCATACTGCTTCTGGCTCTGACCTCTCAGTCTGATTCCGGCTCTGACCTCTCAGTCTGATTCCGGCTCTGACCTCTCATACTGCTTCTGGCTCTGACCTCTCAGATTGATTCTGGCTCTGATCTCTCAGACTGATTCTGGCTCTGACCTCTCATACTGATTCTGGCTCTGACCTTTCAGACTGCTTCTGGCTCTGACATCTCATACTTCTGGCTCTGACCTCTCAGACTGATTTTGGCTCTGACTTCTCAGACTACGTCTGGCTCTTACCTCTCAGACTGATTCTGGCTCTGACCTCTCATACTGATTCTGGCTCTGACCTCTCATACTGATTCTGGCTCTGACCTCTCATACTGATTCTGGCTCTGACCTCTCATACTGATTCTGGCTCTGACCTCTCATACTGATTCTGGCTCTGACCTCTCAGACTGATTCTTGCTCTGATCTCTCAGACTGATTTTGGCTCTGACCTTTGTTACTGCTTCTGGCTCTGACCTCTCATACTGATTCTGGCTGTGACCTCTCATACTGATTCCGGCTCTGACCTCTCATACTAATTCTGGCTCTGACCTCTCATACTGATTCTGGCTCTGACTTCTCATACTGATTCTGGCTATGACCTCTTATACCGATTCTGGCTCTGACCTCTCAGACTGATTCTGGCTCTGACCTCTCAGACTGATTCTGGCTCTGACCTCTCAGACTTATTCTGTCTCTGACCTCTCATACTGAGTCTGGCTCTGACCTCTCAGACTTACTCTGGCTCTGACCTCTCAGTCTGATTCTGGCTCTGACCTTTCATACTGATTCTGACTCTGACCTCTCATACTGATTCTGGCTCTGACCTCTCAGACTGTTTCTGGCTCTGACATTTCAGACTGATTCTGGCTCTGACCTCTCATACTGATTCTGGCTCTGACCTCTCAGACTGTTTCTGGCTCTGACCTCTCAGACTGTTTCTGGCTCTGACCTCTCAGACTGATTCTGGCTCTGACCTCTCAGACTAATTCTAGCTCTGACTTCTCAGACTGATTCTGGCTCTGACATCTCATACTGCTTCTGGCTCTGACCTCTCAGACTGATTCCGGCTCTGACTTCTCATACTGATTCTGGCTCTGACCTCTCAGACTGATTCTGGCTCTGACCTCTCAAACTGATTCTGGCTCTGACCTTTCATACTATTTCTGGCTCTGACCTCTCATACTGATTATGGCTCTGACCTCTCATACTGATTCTGGCTCTGACCTCTCAGACTGATTCTGGCTCTGACCTCTCATACTGATTCTGGATCTGACCTCTCATACTAATTCTGGCTCTGACCTTTCAGACTAATTCTGGCTCTGACCTTTCAGACTGTTTTTGGCTCTGACCTCTCAGACTGATTCTGGCTCTGACCTCTCAGACTGATTCTGGCTCTGACCTCTCAGACTGATTCTGGCTCTGACCTCTCAGACTGATCCTGGCTCTAACCTCTCATACTAATTCTGGCTCTGACCTCTCAGACTGATTCTGGCTCTGACCTCTCATACTGCTTCTGGCTCTGATCTCTCAGTCTGATTCCGGCTCTGACCTCTCAGTCTGATTCCGGCTCTGACCTCTCATACTGCTTCTGGCTCTGACCTCTCAGATTGATTCTTGCTCTGATCTCTCAGACTGATTCTGGCTCTGACCTCTCATACTAATTCTAGCTCTGACCTCTCAGACTGATTCTGGCTCTGACCTCTCATACTGATTCTGGCTCTGACCTCTCATACTGATTCTGGCTCTGACCTCTCATACTGATTCTGGCTCTGACCTCTCATACTGATTCTGGCTCTGACCTCTCATACTGATTCTGGCTCTGACCTCTCATACTGATTCTGGCTCTGACCTCTCAGACTGATTCTTGCTCTGATCTCTCAGACTGATTTTGGCTCTGACCTTTGTTACTGCTTCTGGCTCTGACCTCTCATACTGATTCTGGCTGTGACCTTTCATACTGATTCCGGCTCTGACCTCTCATACTAATTCTGGCTCTGACCTCTCATACTGATTCTGGCTCTGACTTCTCATACTGATTCTGGCTATGACCTCTCAGACTGATTCTGGCTCTGACCTCTAAGACTGATTCTGGCTCTGACCTCTCAGACTGATTCTGGCTCTGACCTCTCATACTGATTCTGGCTCTGACCTCTCAGACTGATTCTGGCTCTGACCTCTCAGACTGCTTCTGGCTCTGACCTCTCAGTCTGATTCCGGCTCTGACCTCTCAGTCTGATTCCGGCTCTGACCTCTCATACTGCTTCTGGCTCTGACCTCTCAGATTGATTCTGGCTCTGATCTCTCAGACTGATTCTGGCTCTGACCTCTCATACTGATTCTGGATCTGACCTTTCAGACTGCTTCTGGCTCTGACATCTCATACTTCTGGCTCTGACCTCTCAGACTGATTTTGGCTCTGACTTCTCAGACTACGTCTGGCTCTTACCTCTCAGACTGATTCTGGCTCTGACCTCTCATACTGATTCTGGCTCTGACCTCTCATACTGATTCTGGCTCTGACCTCTCATACTGATTCTGGCTCTGACCTCTCATACTGATTCTGGCTCTGACCTCTCATACTGATTCTGGCTCTGACCTCTCAGACTGATTCTTGCTCTGATCTCTCAGACTGATTTTGGCTCTGACCTTTGTTACTGCTTCTGGCTCTGACCTCTCATACTGATTCTGGCTGTGACCTCTCATACTGATTCCGGCTCTGACCTCTCATACTAATTCTGGCTCTGACCTCTCATACTGATTCTGGCTCTGACCTTTCATACTGTTTCTGGCTCTGACCTTTCAGACTGATTCTGGCTCTGACCTTTCATACTGATTCTGGCTCTGACCTCTCATACTGATTCTGGCTCTGACCTCTCATACTGATTCTGGCTCTGACCTCTCATACTGATTCTGGCTCTGACCTTTCAGACTGATTCTGGCTCTGAACTCTCAGACCGATTCTGGCTCTGACCTCTCAGACTGATTCTGGCTCTGACCTCTCATACTGATTCTGGCTCTGATCTCTCATACTGATTCTGGCTCTGACCTCTCAGACTGATTCTGGCTCTGACCTCTCATACTGATTCTGGCTCTGACCTCTCAGACTGATTCTGGCTCTGACCTCTAAGACTGATTCTGGCTCTGACCTCTCAGACTGATTCTGGCTCTGACCTCTCAGACTGATTCTGGCTCTGACCTCTCATACTGATTCTGGCTCTGATCTCTCATACTGATTCTGGCTCTGACCTCTCAGACTGATTCTGGCTCTGACCTCTCATACTGATTCTGGCTCTGACCTCTCAGACTGATTCTGGCTCTGACCTCTAAGACTGATTCTGGCTCTGACCTCTCAGACTGATTCTGGCTCTGACCTCTCATACTGATTCTGGCTCTGACCTCTCAGACTGATTCTGACTCTGACCTCTCAGACTGATTCTGGCTCTGACCTCTCATACTGATTCTGGATCTGACCTCTCATACTAATTCTGGCTCTGACCTTTCAGACTGATTCTGGCTCTGACCTCTCAGACTGTTTTTGGCTCTGACCTCTCAGACTGATTCTGGCTCTGACCTCTCAGACTGATTCTGGCTCTGACCTCTCAGACTGATCCTGGCTCTAACCTCTCATACTAATTCTGGCTCTGACCTCTCAGACTGATTCTGGCTCTGACCTCTCATACTGCTTCTGGCTCTGACCTCTCAGTCTGATTCCGGCTCTGACCTCTCAGACTGATGCCGGCTCTGACCTCTCATACTGCTTCTGGCTCTGACCTCTCAGATTGATTCTGGCTCTGATCTCTCAGACTGATTCTGGCTCTGACCTCTCATACTGATTCTGGCTCTGACCTTTCAGACTGCTTCTAGCTCTGACATCTCATACTTCTGGCTCTGACCTCTCAGACTGATTTTGGCTCTGACTTCTCAGACTACGTCTGGCTCTTACCTCTCAGACTGATTCTGGCTCTGACCTCTCATACTGATTCTGGCTCTGACCTCTCATACTGATTCTGGCTCTGACCTCTCATACTGATTCTGGCTCAGACCTCTCATACTGATTCTGGCTCTGACCTCTCATACTGATTCTGGCTCTGACCTCTCAGACTGATTCTTGCTCTGATCTCTCAGACTGATTTTGGCTCTGACCTTTGTTACTGCTTCTGGCTCTGACCTCTCATACTGATTCTGGCTGTGACCTCTCATACTGATTCCGGCTCTGACCTCTCATACTAATTCTGGCTCTGACCTCTCATACTGATTCTGGCTCTGACTTCTCATACTGATTCTGGCTATGACCTCTCATACCGATTCTGGCTCTGACCTCTCAGACTGATTCTGGCTCTGACCTCTCAGACTGATTCTGGCTCTGACCTCTCATACTAATTCTGGCTCTGACCTTTCAGACTAATTCTGGCTCTGACCTTTCAGACTGTTTTTGGCTCTGACCTCTCATACTGATTCTGGCTCTGACCTCTCATACTGATTCTGGCTCTGACCTCTCAGACTGATTCTTGCTCTGATCTCTCAGACTGATTTTGGCTCTGACCTTTGTTACTGCTTCTGGCTCTGACCTCTCATACTGATTCTGGCTGTGACCTTTCATACTGATTCCGGCTCTGACCTCTCATACTAATTCTGGCTCTGACCTCTCATACTGATTCTGGCTCTGACTTCTCATACTGATTCTGGCTATGACCTCTCAGACTGATTTTGGCTCTGACTTCTCAGACTACGTCTGGCTCTTACCTCTCAGACTGATTCTGGCTCTGACCTCTCATACTGATTCTGGCTCTGACCTCTCATACTGATTCTGGCTCTGACCTCTCATACTGATTCTGGCTCTGACCTCTCATACTGATTCTGGCTCTGACCTCTCAGACTGATTCTTGCTCTGATCTCTCAGACTGATTTTGGCTCTGACCTTTGCTACTGCTTCTGGCTCTGACCTCTCATACTGATTCTGGCTGTGACCTCTCATACTGATTCCGGCTCTGACCTCTCATACTAATTCTGGCTCTGACCTCTCATACTGATTCTGGCTCTGACCTTTCATACTGTTTCTGGCTCTGACCTTTCAGACTGATTCTGGCTCTGACCTTTCATACTGATTCTGGCTCTGACCTCTCATACTGATTCTGGCTCTGACCTCTCATACTGATTCTGGCTCTGACCTTTCAGACTGATTCTGGCTCTGAACTCTCAGACCGATTCTGGCTCTGACCTCTCAGACTGATTCTGGCTCTGACCTCTCATACTGATTCTGGCTCTGATCTCTCATACTGATTCTGGCTCTGACCTCTCAGACTGATTCTGGCTCTGACCTCTCATACTGATTCTGGCTCTGACCTCTCAGACTGATTCTGGCTCTGACCTCTAAGACTGATTCTGGCTCTGACCTCTCAGACTGATTCTGGCTCTGACCTCACATACTGATTCTGGCTCTGACCTCTCAGACTGATTCTGGCTCTGACCTCTCAGACTGATTCTGGCTCTGACCTCTCATACTGATTCTGGATCTGACCTCTCATACTAATTCTGGCTCTGACCTTTCAGACTGATTCTGGCTCTGACCTCTCAGACTGTTTTTGGCTCTGACCTCTCAGACTGATTCTGGCTCTGACCTCTCAGACTGATTCTGGCTCTGACCTCTCAGACTGATCCTGGCTCTAACCTCTCATACTAATTCTGGCTCTGACCTCTCAGACTGATTCTGGCTCTGACCTCTCATACTGCTTCTGGCTCTGACCTCTCAGTCTGATTCCGGCTCTGACCTCTCAGTCTGATTCCGGCTCTGACCTCTCATACTGCTTCTGGCTCTGACCTCTCAGATTGATTCTGGCTCTGATCTCTCAGACTGATTCTGGCTCTGACCTCTCATACTGATTCTGGCTCTGACCTTTCAGACTGCTTCTGGCTCTGACATCTCATACTTCTGGCTCTGACCTCTCAGACTAATTTTGGCTCTGACTTCTCAGACTACGTCTGGCTCTTACCTCTCAGACTGATTCTGGCTCTAACCTCTCATACTGATTCTGGCTCTGACCTCTCATACTGATTCTGGCTCTGACCTCTCATACTGATTCTGGCTCTGACCTCTCATACTGATTCTGGCTCTGACCTCTCATACTGATTCTGGCTCTGACCTCTCAGACTGATTCTTGCTCTGATCTCTCAGACTGATTTTGGCTCTGACCTTTGTTACTGCTTCTGGCTCTGACCTCTCATACTGATTCTGGCTGTGACCTCTCATACTGATTCCGGCTCTGACCTCTCATACTAATTCTGGCTCTGACCTCTCATACTGATTCTGGCTCTGACTTCTCATACTGATTCTGGCTATGACCTCTCATACCAATTCTGACTCTGACCTCTCAGACTGATTCTGGCTCTGACCTCTCAGACTGATTCTGGCTCTGACCTCTCAGACTTATTCTGGCTCTGACCTCTCATACTGAGTCTGGCTCTGACCTCTCAGGCTTACTCTGGCTCTGACCTCTCAGTCTGATTCTGGCTCTGACCTTTCATACTGATTCTGACTCTGACCTCTCATACTGATTCTGGCTCTGACCTCTCAGACTGTTTCTGGCTCTGACCTTTCAGACTGATTCTGGCTCTGACCTCTCATACTGATTCTGGCTCTGACCTCTCAGACTGTTTCTGGCTCTGACCTCTCAGACTGTTTCTGGCTCTGACCTCTCAGACTGATTCTGGCTCTGACCTCTCAGACTAATTCTAGCTCTGACCTCTCAGACTGATTCTGGCTCTGACATCTCATACTGCTTCTGGCTCTGACCTCTCAGACTGATTCCGGCTCTGACTTCGCATACTGATTCTGGCTCTGACCTCTCAGACTGATTCTGGCTCTGACCTCTCAAACTGATTCTGGCTCTGACCTTTCATACTATTTCTGGCTCTGACCTCTCATACTGATTATGGCTCTGACCTCTCATACTGATTCTGGCTCTGACCTCTCAGACTGATTCTGGCTCTGACCTCTCATACTGATTCTGGATCTGACCTCTCATACTAACTCTGGCTCTGACCTTTCAGACTAATTCTGGCTCTGACCTTTCAGACTGTTTTTGGCTCTGACCTCTCAGACTGATTCTGGCTCTGACCTCTCAGACTGATTCTGGCTCTGACCTCTCAGACTGATTCTGGCTCTGACCTCTCAGACTGATCCTGGCTCTAACCTCTCATACTAATTCTGGCTCTGACCTCTCAGACTGATTCTGGCTCTGACCTCTCATACTGCTTCTGGCTCTGATCTCTCAGTCTGATTCCGGCTCTGACCTCTCAGTCTGATTCCGGCTCTGACCTCTCATACTGCTTCTGGCTCTGACCTCTCAGATTGATTCTTGCTCTGATCTCTCAGACTGATTCTGGCTCTGACCTCTCATACTGATTCTGGATCTGACCTTTCAGACTGCTTCTGGCTCTGACATCTCAGACTACGTCTGGCTCTTACCTCTCAGACTGATTCTGGCTCTGACCTCTCAGACTGATTCTGGCTCTGACCTCTCATACTGATTCTGGCTCTGACCTCTCATACTGATTCTGGCTCTGACCTCTCATACTGATTCTGGCTCTGACCACTCATACTGATTCTGGCTCTGACCTCTCAGACTGATTCTTGCTCTGATCTCTCAGACTGATTTTGGCTCTGACCTTTGTTACTGCTTCTGGCTCTGACCTCTCATACTGATTCTGGCTGTGACCTTTCATACTGATTCCGGCTCTGACCTCTCATACTAATTCTGGCTCTGACCTCTCATACTGATTCTGGCTCTGACTTCTCATACTGATTCTGGCTATGACCTCTCAGACTGATTCTGGCTCTGACCTCTAAGACTGATTCTGGCTCTGACCTCTCAGACTGATTCTGGCTCTGACCTCTCATACTGATTCTGGCTCTGACCTCTCAGACTGATTCTGGCTCTGACCTCTCAGACTGCTTCTGGCTCTGACCTCTCAGTCTGATTCTGGCTCTGACCTCTCAGTCTGATTCCGGCTCTGAACTCTCATACTGCTTCTGGCTCTGACCTCTCAGATTGATTCTGGCTCTGATCTCTCAGACTGATTCTGGCTCTGACCTCTCATACTGATTCTGGATCTGACCTTTCAGACTGCTTCTGGCTCTGACATCTCATACTTCTGGCTCTGACCTCTCAGACTGATTTTGGCTCTGACTTCTCAGACTACGTCTGGCTCTTACCTCTCAGACTGATTCTGGCTCTGACCTCTCATACTGATTCTGGCTCTGACCTCTCATACTGATTCTGGCTCTGACCTCTCATACTGATTCTGGCTCTGACCTCTCATACTGATTCTGGCTCTGACCTCTCATACTGATTCTGGCTCTGACCTCTCAGACTGATTCTTGCTCTGATCTCTCAGACTGATTTTGGCTCTGACCTTTGTTACTGCTTCTGGCTCTGACCTCTCATACTGATTCTGGCTGTGACCTCTCATACTGATTCCGGCTCTGACCTCTCATACTAATTCTGGCTCTGACCTCTCATACTGATTCTGGCTCTGACCTTTCATACTGTTTCTGGCTCTGACCTTTCAGACTGATTCTGGCTCTGACCTTTCATACTGATTCTGGCTCTGACCTCTCATACTGATTCTGGCTCTGACCTCTCATACTGATTCTGGCTCTGACCTTTCAGACTGATTCTGGCTCTGAACTCTCAGACCGATTCTGGCTCTGACCTCTCAGACTGATTCTGGCTCTGACCTCTCATACTGATTCTGGCTCTGATCTCTCATACTGATTCTGGCTCTGACCTCTCAGACTGATTCTGGCTCTGACCTCTCATACTGATTCTGGCTCTGACCTCTCAGACTGATTCTGGCTCTGACCTCTAAGACTGATTCTGGCTCTGACCTCTCAGACTGATTCTGGCTCTGACCTCTCATACTGATTCTGGCTCTGACCTCTCAGACTGATTCTGGCTCTGACCTCTCAGACTGATTCTGGCTCTGACCTCTCATACTGATTCTGGATCTGACCTCTCATACTAATTCTGGCTCTGACCTTTCAGACTGATTCTGGCTCTGACCTCTCAGACTGTTTTTGGCTCTGACCTATCAGACTGATTCTGGCTCTGACCTCTCAGACTGATTCTGGCTCTGACCTCTCAGACTGATCCTGGCTCTAACCTCTCATACTAATTCTGGCTCTGACCTCTCAGACTGATTCTTGCTCTGACCTCTCATACTGCTTCTGGCTCTGACCTCTCAGTCTGATTCCGGCTCTGACCTCTCAGTCTGATGCCGGCTCTGACCTCTCATACTGCTTCTGGCTCTGACCTCTCAGATTGATTCTGGCTCTGATCTCTCAGACTGATTCTGGCTCTGACCTCTCATACTGATTCTGGCTCTGACCTTTCAGACTGCTTCTGGCTCAGACATCTCATACTTCTGGCTCTGACCTCTCAGACTGATTTTGGCTCTGACTTCTCAGACTACGTCTGGCTCTTACCTCTCAGACTGATTCTGGCTCTGACCTCTCATACTGATTCTGGCTCTGACCTCTCATACTGATTCTGGCTCTGACCTCTCATACTGATTCTGGCTCTGACCTCTCATACTGATTCTGGCTCTGACCTCTCAGACTGATTCTTGCTCTGATCTCTCAGACTGATTTTGGCTCTGACCTTTGTTACCGCTTCTGGCTCTGACCTCTCATACTGATTCTGGCTGTGACCTCTCATACTGATTCCGGCTCTGACCTCTCATACTAATTCTGGCTCTGACCTCTCATACTGATTCTGGCTCTGACTTCTCATACTGATTCTGGCTATGACCTCTCATACCGATTCTGGCTCTGACCTCTCAGACTGATTCTGGCTCTGACCTCTCAGACTGATTCTGGCTCTGACCTCTCAGACTTATTCTGGCTCTGACCTCTCATACTGAGTCTGGCTCTGACCTCTCAGACTTACTCTGGCTCTGACCTCTCAGTCTGATTCTGGCTCTGACCTTTCATACTGATTCTGACTCTGACCTCTCATACTGATTCTGGCTCTGACCTCTCAGACTGTTTCTGGCTCTGACCTTTCAGACTGATTCTGGCTCTGACCTCTCATACTGATTCTGGCTCTGACCTCTCAGACTGTTTCTGGCTCTGACCTCTCAGACTGTTTCTGGCTCTGACCTCTCAGACTGATTCTGGCTCTGACCTCTCATACTGATTCTGGATCTGACCTCTCATACTAATTCTGGCTCTGACCTTTCAGACTAATTCTGGCTCTGACCTTTCAGACTGTTTTTGGCTCTGACCTCTCAGACTGATTCTGGCTCTGACCTCTCAGACTGATTCTGGCTCTGACCTCTCAGACTGATTCTGGCTCTGACCTCTCATACTGATTCTGGCTCTGACCTCTCAGACTGTTTCTGGCTCTGACCTCTCAGACTGTTTCTGGCTCTGACCTCTCAGACTGATTCTGGCTCTGACTTCTCATACTGATTCTGGCTATGACCTCTCATACCGATTCTGGCTCTGACGTCTAATACTACTTCTGGCTCTGACTTCTCAGAATGATTCTGGCTCTGAACTCTCAGACCGATTCTGGCTCTGACCTCTCAGACTGATTCCGGCTCTGACCTCTCATACTGATTCTTCCTCTGTCCTCTCATACTAATTCTGGCTCTGACCTCTCATACTGATTCTGGCTCTGACTTCTCATACTGATTCTGGCTATGACCTCTCATACCGATTCTGGCTCTGACCTCTCAGACTGATTCTGGCTCTGACCTCTCAGACTGATTCTGGCTCTGACCTCTCAGACTTATTCTGGCTCTGACCTCTCATACTGAGTCTGGCTCTGACCTCTCAGACTTACTCTGGCTCTGACCTCTCAGTCTGATTCTGGCTCTGACCTTTCATACTGATTCTGACTCTGACCTCTCATACTGATTCTGGCTCTGACCTCTCAGACTGTTTCTGGCTCTGACCTTTCAGACTGATTCTGGCTCTGACCTCTCATACTGATTCTGGCTCTGACCTCTCAGACTGTTTCTGGCTCTGACCTCTCAGACTGTTTCTGGCTCTGACCTCTCAGACTGATTCTGGCTCTGACCTCTCATACTGATTCTGGATCTGACCTCTCATACTAATTCTGGCTCTGACCTTTCAGACTAATTCTGGCTCTGACCTTTCAGACTGTTTTTGGCTCTGACCTCTCAGACTGATTCTGGCTCTGACCTCTCAGACTGATTCTGGCTCTGACCTCTCAGACTGATTCTGGCTCTGACCTCTCAGACTGATCCTGGCTCTAACCTCTCATACTAATTCTGGCTCTGACCTCTCAGACTGATTCTGGCTCTGACCTCTCATACTGCTTCTGGCTCTGATCTCTCAGTCTGATTCCGGCTCTGACCTCTCAGTCTGATTCCGGCTCTGACCTCTCATACTGCTTCTGGCTCTGACCTCTCAGATTGATTCTTGCTCTGATCTCTCAGACTGATTCTGGCTCTGACCTCTCATACTGATTCTGGATCTGACCTTTCAGACTGCTTCTGGCTCTGACATCTCATACTTCTGGCTCTGACCTCTCAGACTGATTTTGGCTCTGACTTCTCAGACTACGTCTGGCTCTTACCTCTCAGACTGATTCTGGCTCTGACCTCTCATACTGATTCTGGCTCTGACCTCTCATACCGATTCTGGCTCTGACCTCTCATACTGATTCTGGCTCTGACCTCTCATACTGATTCTGGCTCTGACCTCTCATACTGATTCTGGCTCTGACCTCTCAGACTGATTCTTGCTCTGATCTCTCAGACTGATTTTGGCTCTGACCTTTGTTACTGCTTCTGGCTCTGACCTCTCACTTATTCTGGCTGTGACCTTTCATACTGATTCCGGCTCTGACCTCTCATACTAATTCTGGCTCTGACCTCTCATACTGATTCTGGCTCTGACTTCTCATACTGATTCTGGCTATGACCTCTCAGACTGATTCTGGCTCTGACCTCTAAGACTGATTCTGGCTCTGACCTCTCAGACTGATTCTGGCTCTGACCTCTCATACTGATTCTGGCTCTGACCTCTCAGACTGATTCTGGCTCTGACCTCTCAGACTGCTTCTGGCTCTGACCTCTCAGTCTGATTCCGGCTCTGACCTCTCAGTCTGATTCCGGCTCTGACCTCTCATACTGCTTCTGGCTCTGACCTCTCAGATTGATTCTGGCTCTGATCTCTCAGACTGATTCTGGCTCTGACCTCTCATACTGATTCTGGATCTGACCTTTCAGACTGCTTCTGGCTCTGACATCTCATACTTCTGGCTCTGACCTCTCAGACTGATTTTGGCTCTGACTTCTCAGACTACGTCTGGCTCTTACCTCTCAGACTGATTCTGGCTCTGACCTCTCATACTGATTCTGGCTCTGACCTCTCATACTGATTCTGGCTCTGACCTCTCATACTGATTCTGGCTCTGACCTCTCATACTGATTCTGGCTCTGACCTCTCATACTGATTCTGGCTCTGACCTCTCAGACTGATTCTTGCTCTGATCTCTCAGACTGATTTTGGCTCTGACCTTTGTTACTGCTTCTGGCTCTGACCTCTCATACTGATTCTGGCTGTGACCTCTCATACTGATTCCGGCTCTGACCTCTCATACTAATTCTGGCTCTGACCTCTCATACTGATTCTGGCTCTGACCTTTCATACTGTTTCTGGCTCTGACCTTTCAGACTGATTCTGGCTCTGACCTTTCATACTGATTCTGGCTCTGACCTCTCATACTGATTCTGGCTCTGACCTCTCATACTGATTCTGGCTCTGACCTTTCAGACTGATTCTGGCTCTGAACTCTCAGACCGATTCTGGCTCTGACCTCTCAGACTGATTCTGGCTCTGATCTCTCATACTGATTCTGGCTCTGACCTCTCAGACTGATTCTGGCTCTGACCTCTCATACTGATTCTGGCTCTGACCTCTCAGACTGATTCTGGCTCTGACCTCTAAGACTGATTCTGGCTCTGACCTCTCAGACTGATTCTGGCTCTGACCTCTCATACTGATTCTGGCTCTGACCTCTCAGACTGATTCTGGCTCTGACCTCTCAGACTGATTCTGGCTCTGACCTCTCATACTGATTCTGGATCTGACCTCTCATACTAATTCTGGCTCTGACCTTTCAGACTGATTCTGGCTCTGACCTCTCAGACTGTTTTTGGCTCTGACCTCTCAGACTGATTCTGGCTCTGACCTCTCAGACTGATTCTGGCTCTGACCTCTCAGACTGATCCTGGCTCTAACCTCTCATACTAATTCTGGCTCTGACCTCTCAGACTGATTCTGGCTCTGACCTCTCATACTGCTTCTGGCTCTGACCTCTCAGTCTGATTCCGGCTCTGACCTCTCAGTCTGATTCCGGCTCTGACCTCTCATACTGCTTCTGGCTCTGACCTCTCAGATTGATTCTGGCTCTGATCTCTCAGACTGATTCTGGCTCTGACCTCTCATACTGATTCTGGCTCTGACCTTTCAGACTGCTTCTGGCTCTGACATCTCATACTTCTGGCTCTGACCTCTCAGACTGATTTTGGCTCTGACTTCTCAGACTACGTCTGGCTCTTACCTCTCAGACTGATTCTGGCTCTGACCTCTCATACTGATTCTGGCTCTGACCTCTCATACTGATTCTGGCTCTGACCTCTCATACTGATTCTGGCTCTGACCTCTCATACTGATTCTGGTTCTGACCTCTCATACTGATTCTGGCTCTGACCTCTCAGACTGATTCTTGCTCTGATCTCTCAGACTGATTTTGGCTCTGACCTTTGTTACTGCTTCTGGCTCTGACCTCTCATACTGATTCTGGCTGTGACCTCTCATACTGATTCCGGCTCTGACCTCTCATACTAATTCTGGCTCTGACCTCTCATACTGATTCTGGCTCTGACTTCTCATACTGATTCTGGCTATGACCTCTCATACCGATTCTGGCTCTGACCTCTCAGACTGATTCTGGCTCTGACCTCTCAGACTGATTCTGGCTCTGACCTCTCAGACTTATTCTGGCTCTGACCTCTCATACTGAGTCTGGCTCTGACCTCTCAGACTTACTCTGGCTCTGACCTCTCAGTCTGATTCTGGCTCTGACCTTTCATACTGATTCTGACTCTGACCTCTCATACTGATTCTGGCTCTGACCTCTCAGACTGTTTCTGGCTCTGACCTTTCAGACTGATTCTGGCTCTGACCTCTCATACTGATTCTGGCTCTGACCTCTCAGACTGTTTCTGGCTCTGACCTCTCAGACTGTTTCTGGCTCTGACCTCTCAGACTGATTCTGGCTCTGACCTCTCAGACTAATTCTAGCTCTGACCTCTCAGACTGATTCTGGCTCTGACATCTCATACTTCTTCTGGCTCTGACCTCTCAGACTGATTCCGGCTCTGACTTCTCATACTGATTCTGGCTCTGACCTCTCAGACTGATTCTGGCTCTGACCTCTCAAACTGATTCTGGCTCTGACCTTTCATACTATTTCTGGCTCTGACCTCTCATACTGATTCTGGCTCTGACCTCTCATACTGATTCTGGCTCTGACCTCTCAGACTGATTCTGGCTCTGACCTCTCATACTGATTCTGGATCTGACCTCTCATACTAATTCTGGCTCTGACCTTTAAGACTAATTCTGGCTCTGACCTTTCAGACTGTTTTTGGCTCTGACCTCTCAGACTGATTCTGGCTCTGTCCTCTCAGACTGATTATGGCTCTGACCTCTCAGACTGATTCTGGCTCTGACCTCTCAGACTGATCCTGGCTCTAACCTCTCATACTAATTCTGGCTCTGACCTCTCAGACTGATTCTGGCTCTGACCTCTCATACTGCTTCTGGCTCTGACCTCTCAGTCTGATTCCGGCTCTGACCTCTCAGTCTGATTCCGGCTCTGACCTTTCATACTGCTTCTGGCTCTGACCTCTCAGATTGATTCTGGCTCTGATCTCTCAGACTGATTCTGGCTCTGACCTCTCATACTGATTCTGGATCTGACCTTTCAGACTGCTTCTGGCTCTGACATCTCATACTTCTGGCTCTGACCTCTCAGACTGATTTTGGCTCTGACTTCTCAGACTACGTCTGGCTCTTACCTCTCAGACTGATTCTGGCTCTGACCTCTCATACTGATTCTTGCTCTGACCTCTCATACTGATTCTGGCTCTGACCTCTCATACTGATTCTGGCTCTGACCTCTCATACTGATTCTGGCTCTGACCTCTCATACTGATTCTGGCTCTGACCTCTCAGACTGATTCTTGCTCTGACCTTTGTTACTGCTTCTGGCTCTGACCTCTCATACTGATTCTGGCTGTGACCTCTCATACTGATTCCGGCTCTGACCTCTCATACTAATTCTGGCTCTGACCTCTCATACTGCTTCTGGCTCTGACCTCTCATACTGATTCTGGCTGTGACCTCTCATACTGATTCCGGCTCTGACCTCTCATACTAATTCTGGCTCTGACCTCTCATACTGATTCTGGCTCTGACTTCTCATACTGATTCTGGCTCTGACCTCTCATACCGATTCTGGCTCTGACCTCTCAGACTGATTCTGGCTCTGACCTCTCAGACTGATTCTGGCTCTGACCTCTCAGTCTTATTCTGGCTCTGACCTCTCATACTGAGTCTGGCTCTGACCTCTCAGACTTACTCTGGCTCTGACCTCTCAGTCTGATTCTGGCTCTGAACTTTCATACTGATTCTGACTCTGACCTCTCATACTGATTCTGGCTGTGACCTCTCAGACTGTTTCTGGCTCTGACCTTTCAGACTGATTCTGGCTCTGACCTCTCATACTGATTCTGGCTCTGACCTCTCAGACTGTTTCTGGCTCTGACCTCTCAGACTGTTTCTGGCTCTGACCTCTCAGACTGATTCTGGCTCTCACCTCTCATACTGATTCTGGCTCTCACCTCTCATACTGATTCTGGCTCTGACCTCTCATACTGATTCTGGCTCTGACCTCTCAGTCTGATTCTGGCTCTGACCTCTCAGTCTGATTCCGGGCTCTGACCTCTCATACTGATTCTGGCTCTGACCTCTCATACTGGTTCTGGCTATGACCTCTCATACCGATTCTGGCTCTAACCTCTCAGACTGATTCTGGCTCTGACCTCTCAGACTGATTCTGGCTCTGACCTCTCAGACTGATTCTGGCTCTGACCTCTCATACTAATTCTAGCTCTGACCTCTCAGACTGATTCTGGCTCTGACATCTCATACTGTTTCTGGCTCTGACCCCTCATACCGTTTCTGGCTCTGACCTCTCATACTGATTCTGGCTCTGACCTCTCAGACTGATTCTGGCTCTGAACTCTCAGACTGATTCTTGCTCTGACCTCTCATACTGATTCTGGCTCTGAACTCTCAGACTAATCCTGGATCTAACCTCTCATACTGATTCTGGCTCTGACCTCTCAGACTGATTCTGGCTCTGATCTCTCATACTGATTCCGGCTCTGACCTCTCAGACTGATTCTGGCTCTGACCTCTCAGACTGGTTCTGGCTCTGATCTCTCATACTGATTCCGGCTCTGAACTCTCAGACTGATTCTGGCTCTGACCTCTCAGACTGATTCTGGCTCTGACCTCTCAGACTGATTTTGGCTCTGATCTCTCATACTGATTCCGTCTCTGACCTCTCAGACTGATTCTGGCTCTGACCTCTCAGACTGATTCTGGCTCTGACCTCTCAGACTGATCCTGGCTCTAACCTCTCATACTAATTCTGGCTCTGACCTCTCATACTGATTCCGGCTCTGACCTCTCAGACTGATTCTGGCTCTGACCTCTCAGACTGATTCTGGCTCTGACCTCTCAGACTGATTCTGGCTCTGACCTCTCATACTGATTCCGTCTCTGACCTCTCAGACTGATTCTGGCTCTGACCTCTCAGACTGATTCTGGCTCTGACCTCTCAGACTGATCCTGGCTCTAACCTCTCATACTAAATCTGGCTCTGACCTCTCAGACTGATTCTGGCTCTGACCTCTCATACTGCTTCTGGCTCTGACCTCTCAGTCTTATTCCGGCTCTGACCTCTCAGTCTGATTCCGGCTCTGACCTCTCATACTGCTTCTGGCTCTGACCTCTCAGATTGATTCTGGCTCTGATCTCTCAGACTGATTCTGGCTCTGACCTCTCATACTGATTCTGTCTCTGACCTTTCAGACTGCTTCTGGCTCTGACATCTCATACTTCTGGCTCTGACCTCTCAGACTGATTTTGGCTCTGACTTCTCAGACTACGTCTGGCTCTTACCTCTCAGACTGATTCTGGCTCTGACCTCTCATACTGATTCTGGCTCTGACCTCTCATACTGATTCTGGCTCTGACCTCTCATACTGATACTGGCTCTGACCTCTCAGTCTGATTCTGGCTCTGACCTCTCAGACTGATTCTGGCTCTGAACTCTCAGACTAATCCTGGATCTAACCTCTCATACTGATTCTGGCTCTGACCTCTCAGACTGATTCTGGCTCTGATCTCTCATACTGATTCCGGCTCTGACCTCTCAGACTGATTCTGGCTCTGACCTCTCAGACTGGTTTTGGCTCTGATCTCTCATACTGATTCCGGCTCTGACCTCTCAGACTGATTCTGGCTCTGACCTCTCAGACTGATTCTGGCTCTGACCTCTCAGACTGATCCTGGCTCTAACCTCTCATACTAATTCTGGCTCTGACCTCTCAGACTGGTTCTGGCTCTGACCTCTCATACTGCTTCTGGCTCTGACCTCTCAGTCTGATTCCGGCTCTGACCTCTCAGTCTGATTCCGGCTCTGACCTCTCATACTGCTTCTGGCTCTGACCTCTCAGATTGATTCTGGCTCTGATCTCTCAGACTGATTCTGGCTCTGACCTCTCATACTGATTCTGGCTCTGACCTTTCAGACTGCTTCTGGCTCTGACATCTCATACTTCTGGCTCTGACCTCTCAGACTGATTTTGGCTCTGACTTCTCAGACTACGTCTGGCTCTTACCTCTCAGACTGATTCTGGCTCTGACCTCTCATACTGATTCTGGCTCTGACCTCTCATACTGATTCTGGCTCTGACCTCTCATACTGATTCTGGCTCTGACCTCTCAGACTGATTCTGGCTCTGACCTCTCAAACTGATTCTGGCTCTGACCTTTCATACTGATTCTGGCTCTGACCTCTCATACTGATTTTGGCACTGACCTCTCAGACTGATTCTGGCTCTGACCTCTCATACCGATTCTAGCTCTGACCTCTCAGACTGATTCTGGCTCTGACATCTCAGACTGATTCTGGCTCTGACCTCTCAGACTAATTCTAGCTCTGACCTCTCAGACTGATTCTGGCTCTGACCTCTCAGACTGATTCTGGCTCTGACCTCTCAGACTGATTCTGGCTCTGACCTCTCAGACTGATTCTGGCTCTGACCTCTCATACTGTTTCTGGCTCTGACCTTTCAGACTGATTCTGGCTCTGACCTCTCATACTGATTCTGGCTCTGACCTCTCAGACTGATTCTGGCTCTGAACTCTCAGACCGATTCTGGCTCTGACCTCTCAGACTGATTCTGGCTCTGACCTCTCATACTGATTCTGGCTCTGATCTCTCATACTGATTCTGGCTCTGACCTCTCAGACTGATTCTGGCTCTGACCTCTCATACTGATTCTGGCTCTGACCTCTCAGACTGATTCTGGCTCTGACCTCTCAGACTGATTCTGGCTCTGACCTCTCAGACTGATTCTGGCTCTGACCTCTCAGACTGATTCTGGCTCTGACCTCTCATACTGATTCTGGCTCTGACCTCTCAGACTGATTCTTGCTCTGACCTCTCAGACTGAATCTGGCTCTGACCTCTCATACTGATTCTGGATCTGACCTCTCATACTAATTCTGGCTCTGACCTTTCAGACTAATTCTGGCTCTGACCTCTCAGACTGTTTTTGGCTCTGACCTCTCAGACTGATTCTGGCTCTGACCTCTCAGACTGATTCTGGCTCTGACCTCTCAGACTGATCCTGGCTCTAACCTCTCATACTAATTCTGGCTCTGACCTCTCAGACTGATTCTGGCTCTGACCTCTCATACTGCTTCTGGCTCTGACCTCTCAGTCTGATTCCAGCTCTGACCTCTCAGTCTGATTCCGGCTCTGACCTCTCATAATGCTTCTGGCTCTGACCTCTCAGATTGATTCTGGCTCTGATCTCTCAGACTGATTCTGGCTCTGACCTCTCATACTGATTCTGGCTCTGACCTTTCAGACTGCTTCTGGCTCTGACATCTCATACTTCTGGCTCTGACCTCTCAGACTGATTTTGGCTCTGACTTCTCAGACTACTTCTGGCTCTTACCTCTCAGACTGATTCTGGCTCTGACCTCTCATACTGATTCTGGCTCTGACCTCTCATACTGATTCTGGCTCTGACCTCTCATACTGATTCTGGCTCTGACCTCTCATACTGATTCTGGCTCTGACCTCTCAGACTGATTCTGGCTCTGACCTCTCAGACTGATTCTGGCTCTGACCTCTCAGACTGATTCTGGCTCTGACCTCTCATACTGATTCTGGCTCTGACCTCTCAGACTGATTCTGGCTCTGACCTCTCAGACTGATTCTGGCTCTGACCTTTCATACTGATTCTGGATCTGACCTCTCATACTGATTCTGCCTCTGACTTTTCAGACTGATTCTGGCTCTGACCTCTCTGACTGTTTTTGGCTCTGACTTCTCAGACTGTTTTTGGCTCTGACTTCTCAGACTGATTCTGGCTCTGACCTCTCATATTGATTCTGGCTCTGACCTCTCAGACTGATTCTGGCTCTGACCTCTCATACTGATTCTGGCTCTGACCTTTCAGACTTATTCTGGCTCTGACGTCTAATCCTACTTCTGGCTCTGACTTCTCAGACTGATTTTGGCTCTGAACTCTCAGACCGATTCTGGCTCTGACCTCTCATACTGATTCTGGCTCAAATCTCTCATACTGATTCTGGCTCTGACCTTTCAGACTGATTCTGGCTCTGACCTCTCATACTGATTCTGGCTCTGACCTCTCATACTGATTCTGGCTCTGACCTCTCAGACTGATTCTGGCTCTGACCTCTCAGACTGATTCTGGCTCTGACCTCTCATACTGATTCTGGCTCTGACCTCTCAGACTGATTCTGGCTCTGACCTCTCAGACTGATTCTGGCTCTGACCTCTCAGACTGATTCTGGCTCTGACCTCTCAATCTGATTCTGGCTCTGACCTCTCAGACTTATTCTGGCTCTGACCTTTCATACTTATTCTGGCTCTGGCCTCTGATACTGATTATGGCTCTGACCTCTCATAGTGATTCTGGTTCTGACCTCTCAGACTGATTCTGGCTCTGACCTCTCAGACTGCTTCTGTCCTCTCATACTGATTCTGGCTCTGACCTCTCAGACTGATTCTGGCTCTGACCTCTCATAATGATTCCGGCTCTGACCTCTCAGTCTGATTCTGGCTCTGACCTCTCAGTCTGATTCCGGGCTCTAACCTCTTATACTGATTCTGGCTCTGACCTCTCATACTGATTCTGGCTCGTACCTTTCAGACTGATTCTGGCTCTGAACTCTCATACTGATTCTGGCTCTGACCTCTCATACTGATTCTGGCTCTGACCTCTCAGACTGATTCTGGCTCTGACATCTCATACTAATTCTAGCTCTGACCTCTCAGACTGATTCTGGCTCTGACCTCTCAGTCTGATTCTGGCTCTGACCTCTCAGTCTGATTCTGGGCTCTGACCTCTGATACTGATTCTGGCTCTGACCTCTCATACTGGTTCTGGCTATGACCTCTCATACCGATTCTGGCTCTGACCTTTCAGACTGATTCTGGCTCTGACCTTTCAGACTGATTCTGGCTCTGACCTCTCATGCTGATTCTGGCTCTGACCTCTCATATTGATTCTGGCTCTGACCTCTCAGACTAATTCTGGCTCTGACCTCTCAGACTGATTTTGGCTCTGACCTCTCATACTGATTCTGGCTCTGACCTCTCATACTGATTCTGGCTCTGACCTCTCAGACTAATTCTGGCTCTGACCTCTCAGACTGATTTTGGCTCTGACCTCTCATACTAATTTTAGCTCTGACCTCTCAGACTGATTCTGGCTCTGACATCTCATACTGCTTCTGGCTCTGACCTCTCATACTGATTCTGGCTCCGACCTCTCATACTGCTTCTGGCTCTGACCTCTCATACCGATTCTGGCTCTGACCTCTCAGACTGATTCTGGCTCTGATCTCTCAGACTGATTCCGGCTCTGAACTCTCAGACTGATTCTGGCTCTGACCTTTCATACTGCTTCTGTCCTCTCATACTGATTCTGGCTCTGACCTCTCAGACTGATTCTGGCTCTGACCTCTCATACTGATTCTGGCTCTCACCTCTCATACTGATTCCGGCTCTGACCTCTCAGTCTGATTCTGGCTTTGACCTCTCAGTCTGATTCCGGGATCTAACCTCTCATACTGATTCTGGCTCTGACCTCTCAGACTAATTCTGGCTCTGACCTCTCAGACTGATTTTGGCTCTGACCTCTCATACTAATTTTAGCTCTGACCTCTCAGACTGATTCTGGCTCTGACATCTCATACTGCTTCTGGCTCTGACCTCTCATACTGATTCTGGCTCCGACCTCTCATACTGCTTCTGGCTCTGACCTCTCATACCGATTCTGGCTCTGACCTCTCAGACTGATTCTTTCTCTGATCTCTCAGACTGATTCCGGCTCTGAACTCTCAGACTGATTCTGGCTCTGACCTTTCATACTGCTTCTGTCCTCTCATACTGATTCTGGCTCTGACCTCTCAGACTGATTCTGGCTCTGACCTCTCATACTGATTCTGGCTCTCACCTCTCATACTGATTCCGGCTCTGACCTCTCAGTCTGATTCTGGCTTTGACCTCTCAGACTGATTCTGGCTCTGACCTCTCATACTGATTCTGGCTCTCACCTCTCATACTGATTCCGGCTCTGACCTCTCAGTCTGATTCTGGCTTTGACCTCTCAGTCTGATTCCGGGATCTAACCTCTCATACTGATTCTGGCTCTGATCTCTCAAACTGATTCTGGCTCTGACCTTTCAGACTGATTCTGGCTCTGACCTCTCATGCTGATTCTGGCTCTGACATCTCATACTGCTTCTGGCTCTGACCTCTCATACTGATTCGGGCTCTGACCTCTCATACTGCTTCTGGCTCTGACCTCTCATACCGATTCTGGCTCTGACCTCTCAGACTGATTCTGGCTCTGACCTCTCAGACTGATTCTGGCTCTGACCTCTCAGACTGATTCTGGCTCTGACCTCTCAGATTGATTCTGGCTCTGAACTCTCATACTGATTCTGGCTCTGACCTTTCATACTGATTCTGGCTCTGACCTCTCATACTGATTCTGGCTCTGACCTCTCAGACTGATTCTGGCTCTGACCTCTCAGACTGATTCTGGCTCTGATCTCTCAGACTGATTCTGGCTCTGACCTTTCAGACTGATTCTGGCTCTGACCTCTCATACTGATTCTGGCTCTGACCTCTCATACTGATTCTGGCTCTGACCTGTCAGACTGATTCTGGCTCTGACCTCTCAGACTGATTCTGGCTCTGACCTCTCAGACTAATTCCGGCTCTGACCTCTCAGACTGATTCTGGCTCTGACCTTTCATACTGCTTCTGTCGTCTCATACTGATTCTGGCTCTGACCTCTCAGACTGATTCTGGCTCTGACCTATCATACTGATTCCGGCTCTGACCTCTCAGTCTGATTCTGGCTCTGACCTCTCAGTCTGATTCCGGGCTCTGACCTCTCATACTGGTTCTGGCTATGACCTCTCATACCGGTTCTGGCTCTGACCTCTCATACTGATTCTGGCTCTTATCTCTCATACTGATTCTGGCTCTGACCTTTCAGACTGATTCTGGCTCTGACCTCTCACGCTGATTCCGGCTCTGACCTCTCATACTGATTCTGGCTCTGACCTCTCATACTGATTCTGGCTCTGACCTTTCAGACTGATTCTGGCTCTGAACTCTCATACTGATTCTGGCTCTGACCTCTCAGACTGATTCTGGCTCTGACATCTCATACTAATTCTAGCTCTGACCTCTCAGACTGATTCTGGCTCTGACCTCTCAGTCTGATTCTGGCTCTGACCTCTCAGTCTGATTCCGGGCTCTGACCTCTCATACTGGTTCTGGCTATGACCTCTCATACCGATTCTGGCTCTGACCTCTCATACCGATTCTGGCTCAGACCTCTCATACTGATTCTGGCTCTTATCTCTCATACTGATTCTGGCTCTGACCTTTCAGACTGATTCTGGCTCTGACCTCTCATGCTGATTCTGGCTCTGACCTCTCATACTGATTCTGGCTCTGACCTCTCAGACTGATTCTGGCTCTGACCTCTCATACTGATTCTGGCTCTGACCTCTCATACTGATTCTGGCTCTGACCTCTCGTACTGATTCTGGCTCTGACCTCTCAGACTGATTCTGGCTCTGACCTCTCATACTGATTCTGGCTCTGACCTCTCATACTGTTTCTGGCTCTGACCTCTCATACTAATTCTAGCTCTGACCTCTCAGACTGATTCTGGCTCTGACCTCTCAGTCTGATTCTGGCTCTGACCTCTCAGTCTGATTCCGGTCTCTGACCTCTCATACTGGTTCTGGCTATGACCTCTTATACCGATTCTGGCTCTGACCTCACATACCGATTCTGGCTCTGACCTCTCATACCGATTCTGGCTCTGTCCTTTCATACTGATTCTGGCTCTTATCTCTCATACTGATTCTGGCTCTGACCTTTCAGACTGATTCTGGCTGTGACCTCTCATGCTGATTCTGGCTCTGACCTCTCATACTGATTCTGGCTCTGACCTCTCAGACTGATTCTGGCTCTGACCTTTCATACTGATTCTGGCTCTGACCTCTCATACCGATTGTGGCTCTGTCCTCTCATACTGATTCTGGCTCTTATCTCTCATACTGATTCTTGCTCTGACCTTTCAGACTGATTCTGGCTCTGACCTCTCATGCTGATTCTGGCTCTGACCTCTCATACTGATTCTGGCTCTGACCTCTCAGACTGATTCTGGCTCTGACCTTTCATACTGATTCTGGCTCTGACCTCTCATACTGATTCTGGCTCTGACCTCTCATACTGATTCTGGCTCTGACCTTTCAGACTGATTCTGGCTCTGACCTCTCATACTGATTCTGGCTCTGACCTCTCATACTGATTCTGGATTTGACCTCTCAGTCTGATTCTGGCTCTGAACTCTCATACTGATTCTGGCTCTGACCTCTCAGACTGATTCTGGCTCTGACCTCTCATACTGATTCTGGCTCTGACAACTCATACTGATTCTGGCTCTGACCTCTCAGACTGATTCTGGCTCTGACCTCTCAGACTGATTCTGGCTCTGACCTTTCAGACTGATTCTGGCTCTGACCTTTCAGACTGTTTCTGGATCTGACCTCTCAGACTGATTCTGGTTCTGACCTCTCATACTGATTCTGGCTCTGACCTCTCAGACTGATTCTGGCTCTGACCTCTCATACTGATTCTGGATCTGACCTTTCAGACTGATTCTGGCTCTGACGTCTAATACTACTTCTGGCTCTGACTTTTCTGACTGATTCTGGCTCTGAACTCTCAGACCGATTCTGGCTCTGACCCCTCAGACTGATTCTGGCTCTGACCTCTCATACTGATTCTGGCTCTGATTTCTCATACTGATTCTGGCTCTGACCTTTCAGACTGATTCTGGCTCTGACCTCTCATACTGATTCTGGCTCTGACCTCTCAGACTGATTCTGGCTCTGACCTCTCATACTGATTCTGGCTCTGACCTTTCAGACTGATTCTGGCTCTGACCTTTCAGACTGTTTCTGGATCTGACCTCTCAGACTGATTCTGGTTCTGACTTCTCATACTGATTCTGGCTCTGACCTCTCAGACTGATTCTGGCTCTGACCTCTCATACTGATTCTGGCTCTGACCTCTCTTACTGATTCTGGCTCTGACCTTTCAGACTGATTCTGGCTCTGACGTCTAATACTACTTCTGGCTCTGACTTTTCTGACTGATTCTGGCTCTGAACTCTCAGACTGATTCTGGCTCTGACCTCTCAAACTGATTCTGGCTCTGATCTCTCAGACTGATTCTGGCTCTGACCTCTCAGACTGATTCTGGCTCTGACCTCTCAGACTGATTCTGGCTCTGACCTCTCTTACTGATTCTGGCTCTGACCTCTCAGTCTGATTCTGGCTCTGACCTTTCATACTGATTCTGGCTCTGACCTCTCATACTGATTCTGGCTCTGACCTCTCATACTGATTCTGGCTCTGACCTTTCAGACTGATTCTGGCTCTGACGTCTAATACTACTTCTGGCTCTGACTTCTCAGAATGATTCTGGCTCTGAACTCTCAGACCGATTCTGGCTCTGACCTCTCAGACTGATTCCGGCTCTGACCTCTCATACTGATTCTTCCTCTGTCCTCTCATACTGATTCTGGCTCTGACCTCTCAGACTGATTCTGGCTCTGATATCTCATACTGCTTCTGGCTCTGACCTCTCAGACTGATTCTGGCTCTGACCTCTCATACTGATTCTGGCTCTGACCTCTCAGACTGATTCTGGCTCTGACCTCTCATACTGATTCTGGCTCTGACCTTTCAGACTGATTCTGGCTCTGACGTCTAATACTACTTCTGGCTCTGACTTCTCTGACTGATTCTGGCTCTGAACTCTCAGACCGATTCTGGCTCTGACCCCTCAGACTGATTCTGGCTCTGACCTCTCATACTGATTCTGGCTCTGATTTCTCATACTGATTCTGGCTCTGATCTTTCAGACTAATTCTGGCTCTGACCTCTCATACTGATTCTGGCTCTGACCTTTCAGACTGATTCTGGCTCTGACCTCTCATACTGATTCTGGCTCTGACCTCTCATACTGATTCTGGCTCTGACCTCTCAGACTGATTCTGGCTCTGACCTCTCAGACTTATTCTGGCTCTGACCTCTCATACTGATTCTGGCTCTGACCTCTCATACTGATTCTGGCTCTGACCTCTCATACTGATTCTGGCTCTGACCTCTCATACTGATTCTAGCTCTGACCTCTCAGACTGATTCTGGCTCTGACCTCTCAGTCTGATTCTGGCTCTGACCTCTCAGTCTGATTCCGGTCTCTGACCTCTCATACTGGTTCTGGCTATGACCTCTCATACCGATTCTGGCTCTGTCCTCTCATACTGATTCTGGCTCTTATCTCTCATACTGATTCTGGCTCTGACCTTTCAGACTGATTCTGGCTCTGACCTCTCATGCTGATTCTGGCTCTGACCTCTCATACTGATTCTGGCTCTGACCTCTCAGACTGATTCTGGCTCTCACCTCTCAGACTGATTCTGGCTCTGACCTCTCAGACTGATTCTGGCTCTGACCTCTCAGACTGATTCTGGCTCTGACCTCTCAGACTGATTCTGGCTCTGACCTCTCTTACTGATTCTGGCTCTGACCTCTCAGTCTAATTCTGGCTCTGACCTTTCATACTGATTCTGGCTCTGACCTCTCATACTGATTCTGGCTCTGACCTTTCAGACTGATTCTGGCTCTGACGTCTAATACTACTTCTGGCTCTGACTTCTCAGAATGATTCTGGCTCTGAACTCTCAGACCGATTCTGGCTCTGACCTCTCAGACTGATTCCGGCTCTGACCTTTCATACTGATTCTTCCTCTGTCCTCTCATACTGATTCTGGCTCTGACCTCTCAGACTGATTCTGGCTCTAACATCTCATACTGCTTCTGGCTCTGACCTCTCAGACTGATTCTGGCTCTGACCTCTCATACTGATTCTGGCTCTGACCTCTGTCTGATTCTGGCTCTGACCTTTCATACTGATTCTGGCTCTGACCTCTCGTACTGATTCTGGCTCTGACCTCTCATACGGATTCTGGCTCTGCCCTCTCAGACTGATTCTGGCTCTGACCTCTCAGACTGATTCTGGCTCTGACCTCTCATACTGATTCTGGCTCTGACCTGTCAGACTGATTCTGGCTCTGACCTCTCAGACTGATTCCGGCTCTGACCTCTCAGACTGATTCTGGCTCTGACCTTTCATACTGCTTCTGTCCTCTCATACTGATTCTGGCTCTGACCTTTCAGACTGATTCTGGCTCTGACCTCTCATACTGATTCTGGCTCTGACCTCTCATACTGATTCCGGCCCTGACCTCTCAGTCTGATTCTGGCTCTGACCTCTCAGTCTGATTCCGGGCTCTAACCTCTCATACTGATTCTGGCTCTGACCTCTCATACTCATTCTGGCTCTGACTTTTCAGACTGATTCTGGCTCTGAACTCTCATACTGATTCTGGCTTTGACCTCTCAGACTGATTCCGGCTCTGACCTCTCATACTGATCTGGCTCTGACCTCTCAGTCTGATTCTGGCTCTGACCTTTCAGACTGATTCTGGCTCTGACCTCTCAAACTGATTCTGGCTCTGAACTCTCACACTGATTCTGGATCTGACCTCTCATACTGATTCTGGCTCTGACCTTTCAGACTGATTCTGGCTCTGACCTTTCATACTGATTCTGGCTCTGACCTCTCATACTGATTCTGGCTCTGACCTCTCATACTGATTCTGGCTCTGACCTTTCAGACTGATTCTGGCTCTGACCTCTCATACTGATTCTGGCTCTGACCTCTCATACTGATTCTGGATTTGACCTCTCATACTGATTCTGGCTCTGACCTCTCATACTGATTCTGGCTCTGACCTCTCATACTGATTCTGGCTCTGACCTCTCAGTCTGATTCTGGCTCTGACCTCTCAGTCTGATTCCGGGCTCTGACCTCTCATACTGATTCTGGCTCTGACCTCTCATACTGCTTCTGGCTATGACCTCTCATACCGATTCTGGCTCTGACCTCTCAGACTGATTCTGGCTCTGACCTCTCAGTCTGATTCTTGCTCTGACCTCTCAGTCTGAGTCCGGGCTCTAACCTCTCATACTGATTCTGGCTCTGACCTCTCATACTGCTTCTGGCTATGAACTCTCATACCGATTCTTGTTCTCACCTCTCAGACTGATTCTGGCTCTGACCTCTCAGACTGATTCTGGCTCGGACCTCTCAGACTGATTCTGGCTCTGACCTCTCAGACTGATTCTGGCTCTGACCTCTCATACTAATTCTAGCTCTGACCTCTCAGACTGATTCTGGCTCTGACATCTCATACTGCTTCTGGCTCTGACCTCTCATACTGATTCGGGCTCTGACCTCTCATACTGCTTCTGGCTCTGACCTCTCATACCGATTCTGGCTCTGACCTCTCAGACTGATTCTGGCTCTGACCTCTCAGACTGATTCTGGCTCTGACCTCTCAGACTGATTCTGGCTCTGACCTCTCAGATTGATTCTGGCTCTGACCTCTCATACTGATTCTGGCTCTGACCTTTCATACTGATTCTGGCTCTGACCTCTCATACTGATTCTGGCTCTGACCTCTCAGACTGATTCTGGCTCTGACCTCTCAGACTGATTCTGGCTCTGATCTCTCAGACTGATTCTGGCTCTGACCTTTCAGACTGATTCTGGCTCTGACCTCTCATACTGATTCTGGCTCTGACATCTCATACTGATTCTGGCTCTGACCTGTCAGACTGATTCTGGCTCTGACCTCTCAGACTGATTCTGGCTCTGACCTCTCAGACTAATTCCGGCTCTGACCTCTCAGACTGATTCTGGCTCTGACCTTTCATACTGCGTCTGTCGTCTCATACTGATTCTGGCTCTGACCTCTCAGACTGATTCTGGCTCTGACCTATCATACTGATTCCGGCTCTGACCTCTCAGTCTGATTCTGGCTCTGACCTCTCAGTCTGATTCCGGGCTCTGACCTCTCATACTGGTTCTGGCTATGACCTCTCATACCGGTTCTGGCTCTGACCTCTCATACTGATTCTGGCTCTTATCTCTCATACTGATTCTGGCTCTGACCTTTCAGACTGATTCTGGCTCTGACCTCTCAAGCTGATTCCGGCTCTGACCTCTCATACTGATTCTGGCTCTGACCTCTCATACTGATTCTGGCTCTGACCTCTCATACTGATTCTGGCTCTGACCTCTCAGACTGATTCTGGCTCTGACATCTCATACTAATTCTAGCTCTGACCTCTCAGACTGATTCTGGCTCTGACCTCTCAGTCTGATTCTGGCTCTGACCTCTCAGTCTGATTCCGGGCTCTGACCTCTCATACTGGTTCTGGCTATGACCTCTCATACCGATTCTGGCTCTGACCTCTCATACCGATTCTGGCTCAGACCTCTCATACTGATTCTGGCTCTTATCTCTCATACTGATTCTGGCTCTGACCTTTCAGACTGATTCTGGCTCTGACCTCTCATGCTGATTCTGGCTCTGACCTCTCATACTGATTCTGGCTCTGACCTCTCAGACTGATTCTGGCTCTGACCTCTCATACTGATTCTGGCTCTGACCTCTCATACTGATTCTGGCTCTGACCTCTCGTACTGATTCTGGCTCTGACCTCTCAGACTGATTCTGGCTCTGACCTCTCATACTGATTCTGGCTCTGACCTCTCATACTGTTTCTGGCTCTGACCTCTCATACTAATTCTAGCTCTTACCTCTCAGACTGATTCTGGCTCTGACCTCTCAGTCTGATTCTGGCTCTGACCTCTCAGTCTGATTCCGGTCTCTGACCTCTCATACTGGTTCTGGCTATGACCTCTTATACCGATTCTGGCTCTGACCTCACATACCGATTCTGGCTCTGACCTCTCATACCGATTCTGGCTCTGTCCTCTCATACTGATTCTGGCTCTTATCTCTCATACTGATTCTGGCTCTGACCTTTCAGACTGATTCTGGCTGTGACCTCTCATGCTGATTCTGGCTCTGACCTCTCATACTGATTCTGGCTCTGACCTCTCAGACTGATTCTGGCTCTGACCTCTCATACTGATTCTGGCTCTGACCTCTCATACTGATTCTGGCTCTTATCTCTCATACTGATTCTGGCTCTGACCTTTCAGACTGATTCTGGCTCTGACCTCTCATGCTGATTCTGGCTCTGACCTCTCATACTGATTCTGGCTCTGACTTCTCAGACTGATTCTGGCTCTGACCTTTCATACTGATTCTGGCTCTGACCTCTCATACTGATTCTGGCTCTGACCTCTCATACTGATTCTGGCTCTGACCTTTCAGACTGATTCTGGCTCTGACCTCTCATACTGATTCTGGCTCTGACCTCTCATACTGATTCTGGATTTGACCTCTCAGTCTGATTCTGGCTCTGAACTCTCATACTGATTCTGGCTCTGACCTCTCAGACTGATTCTGGCTCTGACCTCTCATACTGATTCTGGCTCTGACCTCTCATACTGATTCTGGCTCTGACCTCTCAGACTGATTCTGGCTCTGACCTCTCAGACTGATTCTGGCTCTGACCTTTCAGACTGATTCTGGCTCTGACCTTTCAGACTGTTTCTGGATCTGACCTCTCAGACTGATTCTGGTTCTGACCTCTCATACTGATTCTGGCTCTGACCTCTCAGACTGATTCTGGCTCTGACCTCTCATACTGATTCTGGATCTGACCTTTCAGACTGATTCTGGCTCTGACGTCTAATACTACTTCTGGCTCTGACTTTTCTGACTGATTCTGGCTCTGAACTCTCAGACCGATTCTGGCTCTGACCCCTCAGACTGATTCTGGCTCTGACCTCTCATACTGATTCTGGCTCTGATTTCTCATACTGATTCTGGCTCTGACCTTTCAGACTGATTCTGGCTCTGACCTCTCATACTGATTCTGGCTCTGACCTCTCATACTGATTCTGGCTCTGACCTCTCAGACTGATTCTGGCTCTGACCTCTCAGACTGATTCTGGCTCTGACCTTTCAGACTGATTCTGGCTCTGACCTTTCAGACTGTTTCTGGATCTGACCTCTCAGACTGATTCTGGTTCTGACTTCTCATACTGATTCTGGCTCTGACCTCTCAGACTGATTCTGGCTCTGACCTCTCATACTGATTCTGGCTCTGACCTCTCATACTGATTCTGGCTCTGACCTTTCAGACTGATTCTGGCTCTGACGTCTAATACTACTTCTGGCTCTGACTTTTCTGACTGATTCTGGCTCTGAACTCTCAGACTGATTCTCGCTCTGACCCCTCAGACTGATTCTGGCTCTGACCTCTCATACTGATTCTGGCTCTGATTTCTCATACTGATTCTGGCTCTGACCTTTCAGACTGATTCTGGCTCTGACCTCTCATACTGATTCTGGCTCTGACCTCTCATACTGATTCTGGCTCTGACCTCTCAAACTGATTCTGGCTCTGATCTCTCAGACTGATTCTGGCTCTGACCTCTCAGACTGATTCTGGCTCTGACCTCTCAGACTGATTCTGGCTCTGACCTCTCTTACTGATTCTGGCTCTGACCTCTCAGTCTGATTCTGGCTCTGACCTTTCATACTGATTCTGGCTCTGACCTCTCATACTGATTCTGGCTCTGACCTCTCATACTGATTCTGGCTCTGACCTTTCAGACTGATTCTGGCTCTGACGTCTAATACTACTTCTGGCTCTGACTTCTCAGAATGATTCTGTCTCTGAACTCTCAGACCGATTCTGGCTCTGACCTCTCAGACTGATTCCGGCTCTGACCTCTCATACTGATTCTTCCTCTGTCCTCTCATACTGATTCTGGCTCTGACCTCTCAGACTGATTCTGGCTCTGATATCTCATACTGCTTCTGGCTCTGACCTCTCAGACTGATTCTGGCTCTGACCTCTCATACTGATTCTGGCTCTGACCTCTCAGACTGATTCTGGCTCTGACCTCTCATACTGATTCTGGCTCTGACCTTTCAGACTGATTCTGGCTCTGACGTCTAATACTACTTCTGGCTCTGACTTCTCTGACTGATTCTGGCTCTGAACTCTCAGACCGATTCTGGCTCTGACCCCTCAGACTGATTCTGGCTCTGACCTCTCATACTGATTCTGGCTCTGATTTCTCATACTGATTCTGGCTCTGATCTTTCAGACTAATTCTGGCTCTGACCTCTCATACTGATTCTGGCTCTGACCTTTCAGACTGATTCTGGCTCTGACCTCTCATACTGATTCTGGCTCTGACCTCTCATACTGATTCTGGCTCTGACCTCTCAGACTGATTCTGGCTCTGACCTCTCAGACTGATTCTGGCTCTGACCTCTCAGACTTATTCTGGCTCTGACCTCTCATACTGATTCTGGCTCTGACCTCTCATACTGATTCTGGCTCTGACCTCTCATACTGATTCTGGCTCTGACCTCTCATACTGATTCTAGCTCTGACCTCTCAGACTGATTCTGGCTCTGACCTCTCAGTCTGATTCTGGCTCTGACCTCTCAGTCTGATTCCGGTCTCTGACCTCTCATACTGGTTCTGGCTATGACCTCTCATACCGATTCTGGCTCTGTCCTCTCATACTGATTCTGGCTCTTATCTCTCATACTGATTCTGGCTCTGACCTTTCAGACTGATTCTGGCTCTGACCTCTCATGCTGATTCTGGCTCTGACCTCTCATACTGATTCTGGCTCTGACCTCTCAGACTGATTCTGGCTCTCACCTCTCAGACTGATTCTGGCTCTGACCTCTCAGACTGATTCTGGCTCTGACCTCTCAGACTGATTCTGGCTCTGACCTCTCAGACTGATTCTGGCTCTGACCTCTCTTACTGATTCTGGCTCTGACCTCTCAGTCTAATTCTGGCTCTGACCTTTCATACTGATTCTGGCTCTGACCTCTCATACTGATTCTGGCTCTGACCTTTCAGACTGATTCTGGCTCTGACGTCTAATACAACTTCTGGCTCTGACTTCTCAGAATGATTCTGGCTCTGAACTCTCAGACCGATTCTGGCTCTGACCTCTCAGACTGATTCCGGCTCTGACCTCTCATACTGATTCTTCCTCTGTCCTCTCATACTGATTCTGGCTCTGACCTCTCAGACTGATTCTGGCTCTAACATCTCATACTGCTTCTGGCTCTGACCTCTCAGACTGATTCTGGCTCTGACCTCTCACACTGATTCTGGCTCTGACCTCTGTCTGATTCTGGCTCTGACCTTTCATACTGATTCTGGCTCTGACCTCTCGTACTGATTCTGGCTCTGACCTCTCATACGGATTCTGGCTCTGCCCTCTCAGACTGATTCTGGCTCTGACCTCTCAGACTGATTCTGGCTCTGACCTCTCATACTGATTCTGGCTCTGACCTGTCAGACTGATTCTGGCTCTGACCTCTCAGACTGATTCCGGCTCTGACCTCTCAGACTGATTCTGGCTCTGACCTTTCATACTGCTTCTGTCCTCTCATACTGATTCTGGCTCTGACCTTTCAGACTGATTCTGGCTCTGACCTCTCATACTGATTCTGGCTCTGACCTCTCATACTGATTCCGGCCCTGACCTCTCAGTCTGATTCTGGCTCTGACTTCTCAGTCTGATTCCGGGCTCTAACCTCTCATACTGATTCTGGCTCTGACCTCTCATACTCATTCTGGCTCTGACTTTTCAGACTGATTCTGGCTCTGAACTCTCATACTGATTCTGGTTTGACCTCTCAGACTGATTCCGGCTCTGACCTCTCATACTGATCTGGCTCTGACCTCTCAGTCTGATTCTGGCTCTGACCTTTCAGACTGATTCTGGCTCTGACCTCTCAAACTGATTCTGGCTCTGAACTCTCACACTGATTCTGGATCTGACCTCTCATACTGATTCTGGCTCTGACCTTTCAGACTGATTCTGGCTCTGACCTTTCATACTGATTCTGACTCTGACCTCTCATACTGATTCTGGCTCTGACCTCTCATACTGATTCTGGCTCTGACCTTTCAGACTGATTCTGGCTCTGACCTCTCATACTGATTCTGGCTCTGACCTCTCATACTGATTCTGGATTTGACCTCTCATACTGATTCTGGCTCTGACCTCTCATACTGATTCTGGCTCTGACCTCTCATACTTATTCTGGCTCTGACCTCTCAGACTGTTTCTGGCTCTGACCTCTCAGACTGATTCTGGCTCTGACCTCTCATACTGATTCTGGCTCTGACCTTTCAGACTGATTCTGGCTCTGACCTCTCAGACTGATTCTGGCTCTGACCTTTCAGACTGATTCTGGCTCTGACCTTTCAGACTGTTTCTGGATCTGACCTCTCAGACTGATTCTGGTTCTGACCTCTCATACTGATTCTGGCTCTGACCTCTCAGACTGATTCTGGCTCTGACCTCTCATACTGATTCTGGCTCTGACCTTTCAGACTGATTCTGGCTCTGACGTCTAATACTACTTCTGGCTCTGACTTTTCTGACTGATTCTGGCTCTGAACTCTCAGACCGATTCTGGCTCTGACCCCTCAGACTGATTCTGGCTCTGACCTCTCATACTGATTCTGGCTCTGATTTCTCATACTGATTCTGGCTCTGACCTTTCAGACTGATTCTGGCTCTGACCTCTCATACTGATTCTGGCTCTGACCTCTCATACTGATTCTGGCTCTGACCTTTCAGACTGATTCTGGCTCTGACCTCTCATACTGATTCTGGCTCTGACCTCTCATACTGATTCTGGATTTGACCTCTCAGTCTGATTCTGGCTCTGAACTCTCATACTGATTCTGGCTCTGACCTCTCAGACTGATTCTGGCTCTGACCTCTCATTCTGATTCTGGCTCTGACCTCTCATACTGATTCTGGCTCTGACCTCTCAGACTGATTCTGGCTCTGACCTTTCAGACTGATTCTGGCTCTGACCTTTCAGACTGTTTCTGGATCTGACCTCTCAGACTGATTCTGGTTCTGACTTCTCATACTGATTCTGGCTCTGACCTCTCAGACTGATTCTGGCTCTGACCTCTCATACTGATTCTGGCTCTGACCTCTCATACTGATTCTGGCTCTGACCTTTCAGACTGATTCTGGCTCTGACGTCTAATACTACTTCTGGCTCTGACTTTTCTGACTGATTCTGGCTCTGAACTCTCAGACTGATTCTGGCTCTGACCCCTCAGACTGATTCTGGCTCTGACCTCTCATACTGATTCTGGCTCTGATTTCTCATACTGATTCTGGCTCTGACCTTTCAGACTGATTCTGGCTCTGACCTCTCATACTGATTCTGGCTCTGACCTCTCATACTGATTCTGGCTCTGACCTCTCAGACTGATTCTGGCTCTGACCTCTCAGACTGATTCTGGCTCTGACCTCTCAGTCTGATTCTGGCTCTGACCTCTCAGACTGATTCTGGCTCTGACCTCTCTTACTGATTCTGGCTCTGACCTCTCAGTCTGATTCTGGCTCTGACCTTTCATACTGATTCTGGCTCTGACCTCTCATACTGATTCTGGCTCTGACCTCTCATACTGATTCTGGCTCTGACCTTTCAGACTGATTCTGGCTCTGACGTCTAATACCACTTCTGGCTCTGACTTCTCAGAATGATTCTGGCTCTGATATCTCATACTGCTTCTGGCTCTGACCTCTCAGACTGATTCTGGCTCTAACCTCTCATACTGATTCTGGCTCTGACCTCTCAGACTGATTCTGGCTCTGACCTCTCATACTGATTCTGGCTCTGACCTTTCAGACTGATTCTGGCTCTGACGTCTAATACTACTTCTGGCTCTGACTTCTCTGACTGATTCTGGCTCTGAACTCTCAGACCGATTCTGGCTCTGACCCCTCAGACTGATTCTGGCTCTGACCTCTCATACTGATTCTGGCTCTGATTTCTCATACTGATTCTGGCTCTGATCTTTCAGACTAATTCTGGCTCTGACCTCTCATACTGATTCTGGCTCTGACCTTTCAGACTGATTCTGGCTCTGACCTCTCATACTGATTCTGGCTCTGACCTCTCATACTGATTCTGGCTCTGACCTCTCAGACTGATTCTGGCTCTGACCTCTCAGACTGATTCTGGCTCTGACCTCTCAGACTTATTCTGGCTCTGACCTCTCATACTGATTCTGGCTCTGACCTCTCATACTGATTCTGGCTCTGACCTCTCATACTGATTCTGGCTCTGACCTCTCATACTGATTCTAGCTCTGACCTCTCAGACTGATTCTGGCTCTGACCTCTCAGTCTGATTCTGGCTCTGACCTCTCAGTCTGATTCCGGTCTCTGACCTCTCATACTGGTTCTGGCTATGACCTCTCATACCGATTCTGGCTCAGTCCTCTCATACTGATTCTGGCTCTTATCTCTCATACTGATTCTGGCTCTGACCTTTCAGACTGATTCTGGCTCTGACCTCTCATGCTGATTCTGGCTCTGACCTCTCATACTGATTCTGGCTCTGACCTCTCAGACTGATTCTGGCTCTCACCTCTCAGACTGATTCTGGCTCTGACCTCTCAGACTGATTCTGGCTCTGGCCTCTCAGACTGATTCTGGCTCTGACCTCTCAGACTGATTCTGGCTCTGACCTCTCTTACTGATTCTGGCTCTGACCTCTCAGTCTAATTCTGGCTCTGACCTTTCATACTGATTCTGGATCTGACCTCTCATACTGATTCTGGCTCTGACCTCTCATACTGATTCTGGCTCTGACCTTTCAGACTGATTCTGGCTCTGACGTCTAATACTACTTCTGGCTCTGACTTCTCAGAATGATTCTGGCTCTGAACTCTCAGACCGATTCTGGCTCTGACCTCTCAGACTGATTCCGGCTCTGACCTCTCATACTGATTCTTCCTCTGTCCTCTCATACTGATTCTGGCTCTGACCTCTCAGACTGATTCTGGCTCTAACATCTCATACTGCTTCTGGCTCTGACCTCTCAGACTGATTCTGGCTCTAACCTCTCATACTGATTCTGGCTCTGACCTCTGTCTGATTCTGGCTCTGACCTTTCATACTGATTCTGGCTCTGACCTCTCGTACTGATTCTGGCTCTGACCTCTCATACGGATTCTGGCTCTGCCCTCTCAGACTGATTCTGGCTCTGACCTCTCAGACTGATTCTGGCTCTGACCTCTCATACTGATTCTGGCTCTGACCTTTCAGACTGATTCTGGCTCTGACCTTTCATACTGATTCTGGCTCTGACCTCTCATACTGATTCTGGCTCTGACCTCTCATACTGATTCTGGCTCTGACCTTTCAGACTGATTCTGGCTCTGACCTCTCATACTGATTCTGGCTCTGACCTCTCATACTGATTCTGGATTTGACCTCTCATACTGATTCTGGCTCTGACCTCTCATACTGATTCTGGCTCTGACCTCTCATACTTATTCTGGCTCTGACCTCTCAGACTGTTTCTGGCTCTGACCTCTCAGACTGATTCTGGCTCTGACCTCTCATACTGATTCTGGCTCTGACCTTTCAGACTGATTCTGGCTCTGACCTCTCATACGGATTCTGGCTCTGAACTCTCAGACCGATTCTGGCTCTGACCTCTCAGACTGATTCCGGCTCTGACCTCTTATACTGATTCTGGCTCTGACCTCTCATACTGGTTCTGGTTATGACCTCTCATACCGATTCTGGCTCTGACCTCTCATACTGTTTCTGGCTCTTATCTCTCATACTGATTCTGGCTCTGACCTTTCAGACTGATTCTGGCTCTGACCTCTCATGCTGATTCTGGCTCTGACCTCTCATACTGATTCTGGCTCTGACCTCTCAGTCTGATTCTGGCTCTGACCTCTCATACTGATTCTGGCTCTGACCTCTCAGACTGATTCTGGCTCTGACCTCTCATACTGATTCTGGCTCTGATCTCTCATACTGATTCTGGCTCTGTCCTCTCATACGGATTCTGGCTCTGCCCTCTCAGACTGATTCTGGCTCTGACCTCTCAGACTGATTCTGGCTCTGACCTCTCATACTGATTCTGGCTCTGACCTGTCAGACTGATTCTGGCCCTGACCTCTCAGACTGATTCCGGCTCTGACCTCTCAGACTGATTCTGGCTCTGACCTTTCATACTGCTTCTGTCCTCTCATACTGATTCTGGCTCTGACCTTTCAGACTGATTCTGGCTCTGACCTCTCATACTGATTCTGGCTCTGACCTCTCATACTGATTCCGGCCCTGACCTCTCAGTCTGATTCTGGCTCTGACCTCTCAGTCTGATTCCGGGCTCTAACCTCTCATACTGATTCTGGCTCTGACCTCTCATACTCATTCTGGCTCTGACTTTTCAGACTGATTCTGGCTCTGAACTCTCATACTGATTCTGGCTTTGACCTCTCAGACTGATTCTGGCTCTGACCTCTCAGACTGATTCCGGCTCTGACCTCTCATACTGATCTGGCTCTGACCTCTCAGTCTGATTCTGGCTCTGACCTTTCAGACTGATTCTGGCTCTGACCTCTCAAACTGATTCTGGCTCTGAACTCTCACACTGATTCTGGATCTGACCTCTCATACTGATTCTGGCTCTGACCTTTCAGACTGATTCTGGCTCTGACCTTTCAGACTGATTCTGGCTCTGACCTCTCATACTGATTCTGGCTCTGACCTCTCATACTGATTCTGGCTCTGACCTTTCAGACTGATTCTGGCTCTGACCTCTCATACTGATTCTGGCTCTGACCTCTCATACTGATTCTGGATTTGACCTCTCATACTGATTCTGGCTCTGACCTCTCATACTGATTCTGGCTCTGACCTCTCATACTTATTCTGGCTCTGACCTCTCAGACTGTTTCTGGCTCTGACCTCTCAGACTGATTCTGGCTCTGACCTCTCATACTGATTCTGGCTCTGACCTTTCAGACTGATTCTGGCTCTGACCTCTCATACGGATTCTGGCTCTGAACTCTCAGACCGATTCTGGCTCTGACCTCTCAGACTGATTCCGGCTCTGACCTCTTATACTGATTCTGGCTCTGACCTCTCATACTGGTTCTGGTTATGACCTCTCATACCGATTCTGGCTCTGACCTCTCATACTGTTTCTGGCTCTTATCTCTCATACTGATTCTGGCTCTGACCTTTCAGACTGATTCTGGCTCTGACCTCTCATGCTGATTCTGGCTCTGACCTCTCATACTGATTCTGGCTCTGACCTCTCAGTCTGATTCTGGCTCTGACCTCTCATAGTGATTCTGGCTCTGACCTCTCATACTGATTCTGGCTCTGACCTCTCAGACTGATTCTGGCTCTGACCTCTCATACTGATTCTGGCTCTGATCTCTCATACTGATTCTGGCTCTGTCCTCTCATACTGATTCTGGCTCTGACCTCTCATACTGATTCTGGCTCTGACCTTTCAGACTGATTCCAGGCTCTAACCTCTCATACTGATTCTGGCTCTGACCTCTCATACTGATTCTGGCTCTGACCTTTCAGACTGATTCTGGCTCTGAACTCTCATACTGATTCTGGCTCTGACCTCTCAATCTGATTCTGGCTCTGACCTTTCATACTGATTCCGGGCTCTGACCTCTCATACTGATTCTGGCTCTGACCTCTCATACTGGTTCTGGCTATGACCTCTCATACCGATTCTGGCTCTGACCTCTCTTACTGATTCTGGCTCTGACCTCTCATACTGCTTCTGGCTATGACTTCTCATACCGATTCTGGCTCTGACCTCTCAGTCTGATTCTGGCTCTGACCTCTCAGTCTGATTCCGGGCTCTGACCTCTCATACTGATTCTGGCTCTGACCTCTCATACTGCTTCTGGCTATGAACTCTCATACCGATTCTGGCTCTGACCTCCCAGACTGATTCTGGCTCTGACCTCTCAGACTGATTCTGACTCTGACCTCTCATACTAATTCTAGCTCTGACCTCTCAGACTGATTCTGGCTCTGACATCTCATACTACTTCTGGCTCTGACCTCTCATACTGATTCTGGCTCTGACCTCTCATACTGCTTCTGGCTCTGACGTCTCATTCCGAATCTGGCTCTGACCTCTCAGACTGATTCTGGCTCTGACCTCTAAGACTGATTCAGGCTCTGACCTCTCAGACTGATTCTGGCTCTGACCTCTCATACTGATTCTGGCTCTGACCTCTCAGACTGATTCTGGCTCTGACCTCTCATACTGATTCTGGCTCTAACCTCTCAGACTGTTTCTGGCTCTGACCTTTCAGACTGATTCTGGCTCTGACCTCTCATACTGATTCTGGCTCTGACCTCTCAGACTGTTTCTGGCTCTGACCTCTCAGACTGATTCTGGCTCTGACCTCTCAGACTGATTCTGGCTCTGACCTCTCAGACTGATTCTGGCTCTGACCTCTCAGACTGATTCTGGCTCTGACCTCTCAGACTGATTCTGGCTTTGACCTCTCAGACTGATTCTGGCTCTGACCTCTCAGACTGATTCTGGCTCTGACCTCTCAGACTGATTAAGGCTCTGACCTTTCAGACTGACTCTAGCTCTGACATCTCATACTAATTCTAGCTCTGACCTCTCAGACTGAATCTGGCTCTGACATCTCATACTGCTTCTGGCTCTGACCTCTCAGACTGATTCCGGCTCTGACCTCTCATACTGATTCTGGCTCTGACCTCTGTCTGATTCTGGCTCTGACCTTTCATACTGATTCTGGCTCTGACCTCTCATACTGATTCTGGCTCTGACCTCTCATACTGATTCTGGCTCTGACCTCTCAGACTGATTCTGGCTCTGACCTTTTATTCTGATTCTGGCTCTGACCTCTCATACTGATTCTGGCTTTGACCTTTCAGACTGATTCTGGCTCTGAACTCTCAGACCGATTCTGGCTCTGACCTCTCAGACTGATTCTGGCTCTAACCTCTCATACTGATTCTGGCTCTGATCTCTCGTACTGATTCTGGCTCTCACCTTTCAGACTGATTCTGGCTCTGACCTCTCATACTGATTCTTGCTCTGACCTCTCATAATGTTTCTGGTTCTGACCTTTCAGACTGATTCTGGCTCTGACCTCTCAGACTGATTCTGGCTCTGACCTCTCAGACTGATTCTGGCTCTGACCTCTCAGACTGTTTCTGGCTCTGACTTCTCAGACTGATTCTGGCTCTGACCTCTCAGACTGATTCTGGCTCTGACCTCTCAGACTGATTCTGGCTCTGACCTCTCAGACTGATTCTGGCTCTGACCTCTCAGACTGATTCTGGCTCTGACCTCTCAGACTGATTCTGGCTCTGACCTCTCAGACTGATTCTGGCTCTGACCTCTCAGACTGATTCTGGCTCTGACCTCTCAGACTGATTCTTGCTCTGACCTCTCAGACTGATTCTGGCTCTGACCTCTCAGACTGATTCTGGCTCTGACCTCTCAGTCTGATTCTGGCTCTGACCTCTCATACTGATTCTGGCTCTGACCTCTCAGACTGATTCTGGCTCTGACCTCTCAGACTGATTCTGGCTCTGACCTCTCATACTGATTCTGGCTCTGACTTCTCATACTGATTCTGGCTCTGACCTCTCAGTCTGATTCTGGCTCTGACCTCTCATACTGATTCTGGCTCTGACCTCTCAGACTGATTCTGGCTCTGACCTCTCAGACTGATTCTGGCTCTGACCTCTCATACTGATTCTGGCTCTGACCTCTCATACTGATTCTGGCTCTGACCTCTCAGACTGACTCTGGCTCTGACATCTCATACTAATTCTAGCTCTGACCTCTCAGACTAATTCTGGCTCTGACATCTCATACTGCTTCTGGCTCTGACCTCTCAGACTGATTCTGGCTCTGACCTCTCAGACTGACTCTGGCTCTGATATCTCATACTAATTCTAGCTCTGACCTCTCAGACTGATTCTGGCTCTGACATCTCATACTGCTTCTGGCTCTGACCTCTCAGACTGATTCCGGCTCTGACCTCTGTCTGATTCTGGCTCTGACCTCTCAGACTGATTCTGGCTCTGACCACTCAGACTGATTCTGGCTCTGACCTCTCAGACTGATTCTGGCTCTGACCTCTTAGACTGACTCTGGCTCTGACATCTCATACTAATTCTAGCTCTGACCTCTCAGACTGATTCTGGCTCTCACATCTCATACTGCTTCTGGCTCTGACCTCTCAGACTGATTCCGGCTCTGACCTCTCATACTGATTCTGGCTCTGACCTCTGTCTGATTCTGGCTCTGACCTTTCATACTGATTCTGGCTCTGACCTCTCATACTGATTCTGGCTCTGACCTCTCATACTGATTCTGGCTCTGACCTCTCAGACTGATTCTGGCTCTGACCTCTCAGACTGATTCTGGCTCTGACCTCTCATACTGATTCTGGCTCTGACCTCTCAGACTGATTCTGGATTTGACCTCTCAGTCTGATTCTGGCTCTGACCTCTCAGACTGATTCTGGATTTGACCTCTCAGTCTGATTCTGGCTCTGAACTCTCAGACCGATTCTTGCTCTGACCTCTCAGACTGATTCCGGCTCTGAACTCTCATACTGATTCTTCCTCTGTCCTCTCATACTGATTCTGGCTCTGACCTTTCAGACTGATTCTGGATTTGACCTCTCAGTCTGATTCTGGCTCTGACCTCTCAGACTGATTCTGGATTTGACCACTCAGTCTGATTCTGGTTCTGAACTCTCAGACCGATTCTTGCTCTGACCTCTCAAACTGATTCTGGCTCTGAACTCTCACACTGATTCTGGATCTGACCTCTCATACTGATTCTAGCTCTGACTTTTCAGACTGATTCTGGCTCTGAACTCTCATACTGATTCTGGCTTTGACCTCTCAGACTGATTCTGGCTCTGACCTCTCAGACTGATTCTGGCTCTGACATCTCATACTAATTCTAGCTCTGACCTCTCAGACTGATTCTGGCTCTGACCTCTCATACTGATTCTGGCTCTGACCTGTCAGACTGATTCTGGCTCTGACCTCTCAGACTGATTCTGGCTCTGACCTCTCAGACTGATTCCGGCTCTGACCTCTCATACTGATCTGGCTCTGACCTCTCAGTCTGATTCTGGCTCTGACCTTTCAGACTGATTCTGGCTCTGACCTCTCAAACTGATTCTGGCTCTGAACTCTCACACTGATTCTGGATCTTACCTCTCATACTGATTCTGGCTCTGACCTCTCAGACTGATTCTGGCTCTTACCTTTCATACTGATTCTGGCTCTGACCTCTCATACTGATTCTGGCTCTGACCTCTCATACTGATTCTGGCTCTGACCTTTCAGACTGATTCTGGCTCTCACATCTCATACTGCTTCTGGCTCTGACCTCTCAGACTGATTCTGGCTCTGACCTCTGTCTGATTTTGGCTCTGACCTTTCATACTGATTCTGGCTCTGACCTCTCATACTGATTCTGGCTCTGACCTCTCATACTGATTCTGGCTCTGACCTCTCAGACTGATTCTGGCTCTGACCTCTCAGACTGATTCTGGCTCTGACCTCTCATACTGATTCTGGCTCTGACCTCTCAGACTGATTCTGGATTTGACCTCTCAGTCTGATTCTGGCTCTGACCTCTCAGACTGATTCTGGATTTGACCTCTCAGTCTGATTCTGGCTCTGAACTCTCAGACCGATTCTTGCTCTGACCTCTCAGACTGATTCCGGCTCTGAACTCTCATACTGATAATTCCTCTGTCCTCTCATACTGATTCTGGCTCTGACCTTTCAGACTGATTCTGGCTCTCACCTCTCAGACTGATTCCGGCTCTGACCTCTCATACTGATCTGGCTCTGACCTCTCAGTCTGATTCTGGCTCTGACCTTTCAGACTGATTCTGGATTTGACCACTCAGTCTGATTCTGGCTCTGACCTCTCAGACTGATTCTGGATTTGACCACTCAGTCTGATTCTGGTTCTGAACTCTCAGACCGATTCTTGCTCTGACCTCTCAAACTGATTCTGGCTCTGAACTCTCACACTGATTCTGGATCTGACCTCTCATACTGATTCTCGCTCTGACTTTTCAGACTGATTCTGGCTCTGAACTCTCATACTGATTCTGGCTTTGACCTCTCAGACTGATTCTGGCTCTGACCTCTCAGACTGATTCTGGCTCTGACATCTCATACTAATTCTAGCTCTGACCTCTCAGACTGATTCTGGCTCTGACCTCTCATACTGATTCTGGCTCTGACCTGTCAGACTGATTCTGGCTCTGACCTCTCAGACTGATTCTGGCTCTGACCTCTCAGACTGATTCCGGCTCTGACCTCTCATACTGATCTGGCTCTGACCTCTCAGTCTGATTCTGGCTCTGACCTTTCAGACTGATTCTGGCTCTGACCTCTCAAACTGATTCTGGCTCTGAACTCTCACACTGATTCTGGATCTTACCTCTCATACTGATTCTGGCTCTGACCTCTCAGACTGATTCTGGCTCTGACCTTTCATACTGATTCTGGCTCTGACCTCTCATACTGATTCTGGCTCTGACCTCTCATACTGATTCTGGCTCTGACCTTTCAGACTGATTCTGGCTCTGACCTCTCAGACTGATTCTGGCTCTGACCTCTCATACTGATTCTGGATTTGACCTCTCATACTGATTCTGGCTCTGACCTCTCATACTGATTCTGGCTCTGACCTCTCATACTTATTCTGGCTCTGACCTCTCAGACTGTTTCTGGCTCTGACCTCTCAGACTGATTCTGGCTCTGACCTCTCATACTGATTCTGGCTCTGACCTTTCAGACTGATTCTGGCTCTGACCCCTCATACTGATTCTGGCTCTGACCTTTCAGACTGATTCTGGCTCTGACGTCTAATACTTCTTCTGGCTCTGACTTCTCAGAATGATTCTGGCTCTGAACTCTCAGACCGATTCTGGCTCTGACCTCTCAGACTGATTCCGGCTCTGACCTCTCATACTGATTCTGGCTCTGACCTCTCATACTGGTTCTGGTTATGACCTCTCATACCGATTCTGGCTCTGACCTCTCATACTGATTCTGGCTCTTATCTCTCATACTGATTCTGGCTCTGACCTTTCAGACTGATTCCAGCTCTGACCTCTCATACTGATTCTGGCTCTGACCTGTCAGACTGATTCTGGCTCTGACCTCTCAGACTGATTCTGGCTCTGACCTCTCAGACTGATTCCGGCTCTGACCTCTCATACTGATTCTGGCTCTGACCTCTCATACTGATTCTGGATTTGACCTCTCATACTGATTCTGGCTCTGACCTCTCATACTGATTCTGGCTCTGACCTCTCAGTCTGATTCTGGCTCTGACCTCTCATACTGATTCTGGCTCTTATCTCTCATACTGATTCTGTCTCTGACCTTTCAGACTGATTCTGGCTCTGACCTCTCATGCTGATTCTGGCTCTGACCTCTCATACTGATTCTGGCTCTGACCTCTCAGACTGATTCTGGCTCTGACCTCTCATAGTGATTCTGGCTCTGACCTCTCATACTGATTCTGGCTCTGACCTCTCAGACTGATTCTGGCTCTGACCTCTCATACTGATTCTGGCTCTGATCTCTCATACTGATTCTGGCTCTGTCCTCTCATACTGATTCTGGCTCTGACCTCTCATACTGATTCTGGCTCTGACCTTTCAGACTGATTCCAGGCTCTAACCTCTCATACTGATTCTGGCTCTGACCTCTCATACTGATTCTGGCTCTGACCTTTCAGACTGATTCTGGCTCTGAACTCTTATACTGATTCTGGCTCTGACCTCTCAATCTGATTCTGGCTCTGACCTTTCATACTGATTTTGGCTCTGACCTCTCAGACTGATTCTGGCTCTGACCTCTCAGACTGATTCTGGTTCTGACCTCTCAGACTGTTTCTGGCTCTGACCTCTCAGACTGATTCTGGCTCTGACCTCTCAGACTGATTCTGGCTCTGACCTCTCAGACTGATTCTGGCTCTGACCTCTCAGACTGATTCTGGCTCTGACCTCTCAGACTGATTCTGGCTCTGACCTCTCAGTCTGATTCTGGCTCTGACCTCTCAGTCTGATTCCGGGCTCTGACCTCTCATACTGATTCTGGCTCTGACCTCTCATACTGCTTCTGGCTATGAACTCTCATACCGATTCTGGCTCTGACCTCCCAGACTGATTCTGGCTCTGACCTCTCAGACTGATTCTGACTCTGACCTCTCATACTAATTCTAGCTCTGACCTCTCAGACTGATTCTGGCTCTGACATCTCATACTACTTCTGGCTCTGACCTCTCATACTGATTCTGGCTCTGACCTCTCATACTGCTTCTGGCTCTGACGTCTCATTCCGAATCTGGCTCTGACCTCTCAGACTGATTCTGGCTCTGACCTCTAAGACTGATTCAGGCTCTGACCTCTCATACTGATTCTGGCTCTGACCTCTCATACTGGTTCTGGCTATGACCTCTCATACCGATTCTGGCTCTGACCTCTCATACTGATTCTGGCTCTGACCTCTCATACTGCTTCTGGCTATGACTTCTCATAACGATTCTGGCTCTGACCTCTCAGTCTGATTCTGGCTCTGACCTCTCAGTCTGATTCCGGGCTCTGACCTCTCATACTGATTCTGGCTCTGACCTCTCATACTGCTTCTGGCTATGAACTCTCATACCGATTCTGGCTCTGACCTCCCAGACTGATTCTGGCTCTGACCTCTCAGACTGATTCTGACTCTGACCTCTCATACTAATTCTAGCTCTGACCTCTCAGACTGATTCTGGCTCTGACATCTCATACTACTTCTGGCTCTGACCTCTCATACTGATTCTGGCTCTGACCTCTCATACTGCTTCTGGCTCTGACGTCTCATACCGAATCTGGCTCTGACCTCTCAGACTGATTTTGGCTCTGACCTCTAAGACTGATTCAGGCTCTGACCTCTCAGACTGATTCTGGCTCTGACCTCTCATACTGATTCTGGCTCTGACCTTTCATACTGATTCTGGCTCTGACCTCTCATACTGATTCTGGCTCTGACCTCTCAGACTGTTTCTGGCTCTGACCTCTCAGACTGATTCTGGCTCTGACCTCTCAGACTGATTCTGGCTCTGACCTCTCAGACTGATTCTGGCTCTGACCTCTCAGACTGATTCTGGCTCTGACCTCTCAGACTGATTCTGGCTTTGACCTCTCAGACTGATTCTGGCTCTGACCTCTCAGACTGATTCTGGCTCTGACCTCTCAGACTGATTAAGGCTCTGACCTTTCAGACTGACTCTAGCTCTGACATCTCATACTAATTCTAGCTCTGACCTCTCAGACTGAATCTGGCTCTGACATCTCATACTGCTTCTGGCTCTGAACTCTCAGACCGATTCTTGCTCTGACCTCTCAGACTGATTCCGGCTCTGAACTCTCATACTGATTCTTCCTCTGTCCTCTCATACTGATTCTGGCTCTGACCTTTCAGACTGATTCTGGCTCTCACCTCTCAGACTGATTCCGGCTCTGACCTCTCATACTGATCTGGCTCTGACCTCTCAGTCTGATTCTGGCTCTGACCTTTCAGACTGATTCTGGATTTGACCTCTCGGTCTGATTCTGGCTCTGACCTCTCAGACTGATTCTGGATTTGACCACTCAGTCTGATTCTGGTTCTGAACTCTCAGACCGATTCTTGCTCTGACCTCTCAAACTGATTCTGGCTCTGAACTCTCACACTGATTCTGGATCTGACCTCTCATACTGATTCTCGCTCTGACTTTTCAGACTGATTCTGGCTCTGAACTCTCATACTGATTCTGGCTTTGACCTCTCAGACTGATTCTGGCTCTGACCTCTCAGACTGATTCTGGCTCTGACATCTCATACTAATTCTAGCTCTGACCTCTCAGACTGATTCTGGCTCTGACCTCTCATACTGATTCTGGCTCTGACCTGTCAGACTGATTCTGGCTCTGACCTCTCAGACTGATTCTGGCTCTGACCTCTCAGACTGATTCCGGCTCTGACCTCTCATACTGATCTGGCTCTGACCTCTCAGTCTGATTCTGGCTCTGACCTTTCAGACTGATTCTGGCTCTGACCTCTCAAACTGATTCTGGCTCTGAACTCTCACACTGATTCTGGATCTTACCTCTCATACTGATTCTGGCTCTGACCTCTCAGACTGATTCTGGCTCTGACCTTTCATACTGATTCTGGCTCTGACCTCTCATACTGATTCTGGCTCTGACCTCTCATACTGATTCTGGCTCTGACCTTTCAGACTGATTCTGGCTCTGACCTCTCAGACTGATTCTGGCTCTGACCTCTCATACTGATTCTGGATTTGACCTCTCATACTGATTCTGGCTCTGACCTCTCATACTGATTCTGGCTCTGACCTCTCATACTTATTCTGGCTCTGACCTCTCAGACTGTTTCTGGCTCTGACCTCTCAGACTGATTCTGGCTCTGACCTCTCATACTGATTCTGGCTCTGACCTTTCAGACTGATTCTGGCTCTGACCCCTCATACTGATTCTGGCTCTGACCTTTCAGACTGATTCTGGCTCTGACGTCTAATACTTCTTCTGGCTCTGACTTCTCAGAATGATTCTGGCTCTGAACTCTCAGACCGATTCTGGCTCTGACCTCTCAGACTGATTCCGGCTCTGACCTCTCATACTGATTCTGGCTCTGACCTCTCATACTGGTTCTGGTTATGACCTCTCATACCGATTCTGGCTCTGACCTCTCATACTGATTCTGGCTCTTATCTCTCATACTGATTCTGGCTCTGACCTTTCAGACTGATTCCGGCTCTGACCTCTCATACTGATTCTGGCTCTGACCTGTCAGACTGATTCTGGCTCTGACCTCTCAGACTGATTCTGGCTCTGACCTCTCAGACTGATTCCGGCTCTGACCTCTCATACTGATTCTGGCTCTGACCTCTCATACTGATTCTGGATTTGACCTCTCATACTGATTCTGGCTCTGACCTCTCATACTGATTCTGGCTCTGACCTCTCAGTCTGATTCTGGCTCTGACCTCTCATACTGATTCTGGCTCTTATCTCTCATACTGATTCTGTCTCTGACCTTTCAGACTGATTCTGGCTCTGACCTCTCATGCTGATTCTGGCTCTGACCTCTCATACTGATTCTGGCTCTGACCTCTCAGTCTGATTCTGGCTCTGACCTCTCATAGTGGTTCTGGCTCTGACCTCTCATACTGATTCTGGCTCTGACCTCTCAGACTGATTCTGGCTCTGACCTCTCATACTGATTCTGGCTCTGATCTCTCATACTGATTCTGGCTCTGTCCTCTCATACTGATTCTGGCTCTGACCTCTCATACTGATTCTGGCTCTGACCTTTCAGACTGATTCCAGGCTCTAACCTCTCATACTGATTCTGGCTCTGACCTCTCATACTGATTCTGGCTCTGACCTTTCAGACTGATTCTGGCTCTGAACTCTTATACTGATTCTGGCTCTGACCTCTCAATCTGATTCTGGCTCTGACCTTTCATACTGATTTTGGCTCTGACCTCTCAGACTGATTCTGGCTCTGACCTCTCAGACTGATTCTGGTTCTGACCTCTCAGACTGTTTCTGGCTCTGACCTCTCAGACTGATTCTGGCTCTGACCTCTCAGACTGATTCTGGCTCTGACCTCTCAGACTGATTCTGGCTCTGACCTCTCAGACTGATTCTGGCTCTGACCTCTCAGACTGATTCTGGCTCTGACCTCTCAGTCTGATTCTGGCTCTGACCTCTCAGTCTGATTCCGGGCTCTGACCTCTCATACTGATTCTGGCTCTGACCTCTCATACTGCTTCTGGCTATGAACTCTCATACCGATTCTGGCTCTGACCTCCCAGACTGATTCTGGCTCTGACCTCTCAGACTGATTCTGACTCTGACCTCTCATACTAATTCTAGCTCTGACCTCTCAGACTGATTCTGGCTCTGACATCTCATACTACTTCTGGCTATGACCTCTCATACTGATTCTGGCTCTGACCTCTCATACTGCTTCTGGCTCTGACGTCTCATTCCGAATCTGGCTCTGACCTCTCAGACTGATTCTGGCTCTGACCTCTAAGACTGATTCAGGCTCTGACCTCTCATACTGATTCTGGCTCTGACCTCTCATACTGGTTCTGGCTATGACCTCTCATACCGATTCTGGCTCTGACCTCTCATACTGATTCTGGCTCTGACCTCTCATACTGCTTCTGGCTATGACTTCTCATAACGATTCTGGCTCTGACCTCTCAGTCTGATTCTGGCTCTGACCTCTCAGTCTGATTCCGGGCTCTGACCTCTCATACTGATTCTGGCTCTGACCTCTCATACTGCTTCTGGCTATGAACTCTCATACCGATTCTGGCTCTGACCTCCCAGACTGATTCTGGCTCTGACCTCTCAGACTGATTCTGACTCTGACCTCTCATACTAATTCTAGCTCTGACCTCTCAGACTGATTCTGGCTCTGACATCTCATACTACTTCTGGCTCTGACCTCTCATACTGATTCTGGCTCTGACCTCTCATACTGCTTCTGGCTCTGACGTCTCATACCGAATCTGGCTCTGACCTCTCAGACTGATTTTGGCTCTGACCTCTAAGACTGATTCAGGCTCTGACCTCTCAGACTGATTCTGGCTCTGACCTTTCATACTGATTCTGGCTCTGACCTCTCATACTGATTCTGGCTCTGACCTCTCAGACTGTTTCTGGCTCTGACCTCTCAGACTGATTCTGGCTCTGACCTCTCAGACTGATTCTGGCTCTGACCTCTCAGACTGATTCTGGCTCTGACCTCTCAGACTGATTCTGGCTCTGACCTCTCAGACTGATTCTGGCTCTGACCTCTCAGACTGATTCTGGCTCTGACCTCTCAGACTGATTCTGGCTCTGACCTCTCAGACTGATACTGGCTCTCACCGCTCAGACTGATTCTGGCTCTGACCTCTCAGACTGATTCTGGCTCTGACCTCTCAGACTGATTCTGGCTCTGACCTCTCAGACTGATTCTTGCTCTGACCTCTCAGACTGATTCTGGCTCTGACCTCTCAGACTGATTCTGGCTCTGACTTCTCAGTCTGATTCTGGCTCTGACCTCTCATACTGATTCTGGCTCTGACCTCTCAGACTGATTCTGGCTCTGACCTCTCAGACTGATTCTGGCTCTGACCTCTCATACTGATTCTGGCTCTGACCTCTCATACTGATTCTGGCTCTGACCTCTCATACTGATTCTGGCTCTGACCTCTCAGACTGACTCTGGCTCTGACATCTCATACTAATTCTAGCTCTGACCTCTCAGACTGATTCTGGCTCTGACCTCTCATACTGCTTCTGGCTCTGACCTCTCAGACTGATTCTGGCTCTGACCTCTCAGACTGACTCTGGCTCTGACATCTCATACTAGTTCTAGCTCTGACCTCTCAGACTGATTCTGGCTCTGACATCTCATACTGCTTCTGGCACTGACCTCTCAGACTGATTCCGGCTCTGACCTCTGTCTGATTCTGGCTCTGACCTCTCAGACTGATTCTGGCTCTGACCTCTCAGACTGATTCTGGCTCTGACCTCTTAGACTGATTCTGGCTCTGACCTCTCAGACTGACTCTGGCTCTGACATCTCATACTAATTCTAGCTCTGACCTCTCAGACTGATTCTGGCTCTGACATCTCATACTGCTTCTGGCTCTGACCTCTCAGACTGATTCCGGCTCTGACCTCTTATACTGATTCTGGCTCTGACCTCTGTCTGATTCTGGCTCTGACCTTTCATACTGATTCTGGCTCTGACCTCTCATACTGATTCTGGCTCTGACCTCTCATACTGATTCTGGCTCTGACCTCTCAGACTGATTCTGGCTCTGACCTTTCAGACTGATTCTGGCTCTGACCTCTCATACTGATTCTGGCTCTGACCTCTCAGACTGATTCTGGATTTGACCTCTCAGTCTGATTCTGGCTCTGACCTCTCAGACTGATTCTGGATTTGACCTCTCAGTCTGATTCTGGCTCTGAACTCTCAGACCGATTCTTGCTCTGACCTCTCAGACTGATTCCGGCTCTGAACTCTCATACTGATTCTTCCTCTGTCCTCTCATACTGATTCTGGCTCTGACGTCTCATACTGATTCTGGCTCTGACCTTTCAGACTGATTCTGGCTCTGACCTCTCATACTGATTCTGGCTCTGACCTCTCAGACTGATTCTGGCTCTGACCTCTCATACTGATTCTGGCTCTGACCTCTCAGACTGATTCTGGCTCTGACCTCTCATACTGATTCTGGCTCTGATCTTTCATACTGATTCTGGCTCTGACCTCTCATACTGATTCTTGCTCTGACCTTTCAGACTGATTCTGGCTCTGACCTCTCAGACTGATTCTGGTTCTGACCTCTCAGACTGTTTCTGGCTCTGACCTCTCAGACTGATTCTGGCTCTGACCTCTCAGACTGATTCTGGCTCTGACCTCTCAGACTGATTCTGGCTCTGACCTCTCAGACTGATTCTGGCTCTGACCTCTCAGACTGATTCTGGCTCTGACCTCTCAAACTGATTCTGGCTCTGACCTCTCATACTGATTCTGGCTCTGAACTCTCATACTGATTCTGGCTCTGACCTCTCAGACTGATTCTGGCTCTGACCTCTCAGACTGATTCTGGCTCTTACCTCTCATACTGATTCTGGCTCTGACCTCTCATACTGATTCTGGCTCTGACCTCTCCGTCTGATTCTGGCTCTGACCTCTCAGTCTGATTCCGGGCTCTGACCTCTCATACTGATTCTGGCTCTGACCTCTCATACTGCTTCTGGCTATGACCTCTCATACCGATTCTGGCTCTGACCTCTCAGACTGATTCTGGCTCTGACCTCTCAGTCTGATTCCGGGCTCTGACCTCTCATACTGATTCTGGCTCTGGCCTCTCATACTGCTTCTGGCTATGAACTCTCATACCGATTCTGGCTCTGACCTCTCAGACTGATTCTGGCTATGAACTCTCATACCGATTCTGGCTCTGACCTCTCAGACTGATTCTGGCTCTGACCTCTCATACTAATTCTAGCTCTGACCTCTCAGACTGATTCTGGCTCTGACATCTCATACTGCTTCTGGCTCTGACCTCTCATACTGATTCTGGCTCTGACCTCTCATACTGCTTCAGGCTCTGACGTCTCATACCGATTCTGGCTCTGACCTCTCAGACTGATTCTGGCTCTGACCTCTCAGACTGATTCTGGCTCTGACCTCTCATACTGCTTCTGGGTATGAACTCTCATACCGATTCTGGCTCTGACCTCTCAGACTGATTCTGGCTATGAACTCTCATACGGATTCTGGCTCTGACCTCTCAGACTGATTCTGGCTCTGACCTGTCAGACTGATTCTGGCTCTGACCTCTCAGACTGATTCTCGCTCTGACCTCTCATACTGATTCTGGCTCTGACCTTTCATACTGATTCTGACTCTGATCTCTCATACTGATTCTGGCTCTGACCTCTCAGACTGTTTCTGGCTCTGACCTTTCAGACTGATTCTGGCTCTGACCTCTCAGTCTGATTCTGGCTCTGACCTTTCATATTGATTCTGGCTCTTACCTCTCATACTGATTCTTGCTCTGACCTCTCAGACTGTTTCTGGTTCTGACCTTTCAGACTGATTCTGGCTCTGACCTCTCAGACTGATTCTGGCTCTGACCTCTCAGACTGATTCTGGCTCTGACCTCTCAGACTGATTCTGGCTCTGACCTCTCAGACTGATTCTGGCTCTGACCTCTCAGTCTGATTCTGGCTCCGACCTCTTAGACTGATTCTGGCTCTGGCCTCTCATACTGATTCTGGCTCTGACCTCTCAGACTGATTCTGGCTCTGACCTCTCAGACTGATTCTGGCTCTGACCTCTCAGACTGATTCTTGTTCTGACCTCTCATACTGATTCTGGCTCTGACCTCTCATACTGATTCTGGCTCTGACCTCTCAGTCTGATTCTGGCTCTGACCTCTCAGTCTGACTCCGGGCTCTGACCTCTCATACTGATTCTGGCTCTGACCTCTCATACTGCTTCTGGCTATGACCTCTCATACTGATTCTGGCTCTGACCTTTCAGACTGATTCTGGCTCTGACGTCTAATACTACTTCTGGCTCTGACTTCTCAGAATGATTCTGGCTCTGAACTCTCAGACCGATTCTTGCTCTGACCTCTCAGACTGAATCCGGCTCTGACCTCTCATACTGATTCTTCCTCTGTCCTCTCATACTGATTCTGGCTCTGACCTCTCATACTGATTCTGGCTCTGACCTTTCAGACTGATTCTGGCTCTGAACTCTCAGACTGATTCTGGCTCTGACCTCTCAGACTGATTCTGGCTCTGACCTCTCATACTGATTCTGGCTCTGATCTCTCATACTGATTCTGGATCTGACCTCTCATACTGATTCTGGCTCTGACCTCTTAGGGTGCATGCACACTACGTAACGTCGGGCGTGTATGAGAGCCGTACACGCCGGCATTACGGCAGACTGCCGAACACTTCCCATTCACTTCAATGGGAGCGCTCGTAAACGCCGCTGTTACGAGCGCTCCCATTGAAGTGAATGGGAAGTGTTCGGCAGTCTGCTGTAACGCCGGCGTGTACGGCTCTCATACACGCCCGGCGTTACGTAGTGTGCATGCACCCTTAGACTGATTCTGGCTCTGACCTTTTATACTGATTCTGGCTCTGACCTCTCATACTGATTTTGGCTCTGACCTCTCATACTGATTCTGGCTCTGATCTCTCATACTGATTCTGGCTGTGACCTTTCAGACTGATTCTGGCTCTGACCTCTCATACTGATTCTGGCTCTGATCTCTCATACTGATTCTGGATTTGACCTCTCAGTCTGATTCTGGCTCTGACCTTTCATACTGATTCTGGCTCTGACCTCTCATACTGATTCTGGCTCTGACATCTCATACTGATTCTGGCTCTGACCTCTCAGACTGATTCCGGCTCTGACCTCTCATACTGTTACTGGCTCTGACCTCTCAGACTGATTCTGGCTCTGACCTCTCATACAGATTCTGGCTCTGACCTTTCAGACTGATTCTGGCTCTGTACTCTCAGACTGTTTCTGGCTCTGACCTCTCAGACTGATTCTGGCTCTGACCTCTCATACTGATTCTGGCTCTGACCTCTCACACTGATTCTGGCTCTGACCTCTCATACTGATTCTGGCTCTGACCTTTCAGACTGATTCTGGCTCTGACTTCTCAGACTGAATCTGGCTCTGAACTCTCAGACTGATTTTGGCTCTGACCTCTCAGACTGATTCTGGCTCTGACCTCTCATACTGATTCTGGCTCTGACCTCTCATACTGATTCTGGCTCTGACCTTTCAGACTGATTCTGGGTTTGACCTCTCAGACTTATTCTGGCTCTGACCTCTCCGACTGATTCTGGCTCTGACCTCTCAGACTGATTCTGGCTCTGACCTCTCAGACTGATTCTGGCTCTGACCTCTCAGACTGATTCTGGCTCTGACCTCTCAGACTGATTCTGGCTCTGACCTCTCAGACTGATTCCGGCTCTGACCTCTCATACTGATTCTGGCTCTGACCTTTCAGACTGATTCTGGCTCTGACCTTTCAGACTGATTCTGGCTCTGACGTCTAATACTACTTCTGGCTCTGACTTCTCAGACTGATTCTGGCTCTGACCTCTCAGACTGATTCTGGCTCTGACATCTCATTCTAATTCTAGCTCTGACCTCTCAGACTGATTCTGGCTCTGACATCTCAGACTGTTTCTGGCTCTGACCTCTCAGACTGATTCCGGCTCTGACCTCTCATACTGATTCTGGCTCTGACCTCTCAGACTGATTCTGGCTCTGACCTCTCAGTCTGATTCTGGCTCTGACCTTTCAGACTGATTCTGGCTCTGACCTCTCAGACTGATTCTGGCTCTGACCTCTCAGACTGATTCTGGCTCTGACCTCTCAGACTGATTCTGGCTCTGACCTCTCAGACTGATTCTGGCTCTGACCTCTCAGTCTGATTCTGGCTCTGACCTCTCATACTAATTCTAGCTCTGACATCTCAGACTGTTTCTGGCTCTGACATCTCATACTGCTTCTGGCTCTGACCTCTCATACTGATTCTGGCTGTGACCTCTCATACTGCTTCTGGCTATGACCTCTCATACCGATTCTGTCTCTGACCTCTCAGACTGATTCTGGCTCTGACCTCTCAGACTGATTCTGGCTCTGACCTCTCAGACTGACTCTGGCTCTGACCCATCAGTCTGATTCTGGCTCTGACCTTTCATACTGATTCTGGCTCTGACCTCTCATACTGATTCTGGCTCTCACCTCTCAGACTGTTTCTGGTTCTGACCTTTCAGACTGATTCTGGCTCTGACCTCTCATACTGATTCTGGCTCTGACCTCTCAGACTGTTTCTGGCTCTGACCTCTCAGACTGATTCTGGCTCTGACCTCTCAGACTGATTCTGGCTCTGACCTCTCAGACTGATTCTGGCTCTGACTTCTCAGACTGATTCTGGCTCTGACCTCTCAGACTGATTCTGGCTCTGACCTCTCATACTGATTCTGGCTCTGACCTCTCAGACTGATTCTGGCTCTGACCTCTCAGACTGATTCTGGCTCTGACCTCTCAGACTGATTCTGGCTCTGACCTCTCAGACTGATTCTGGCTCTGACTTCTCAGACTGATTCTGGCTCTGACCTCTCAGACTGATTCTGGCTCTGACCTCTCATACTGATTCTGGCTCTGACCTCTCAGACTGATTCTGGCTCTGACCTCTCAGACTGATTCTGGCTCTGACCGCTCAGACTGATTCTGGCTCTGACCTCTCAGACTGATTCTTGCTCTGACCTCTCAGACTGATTCTGGCTCTGACCTCTCAGACTGATTCTGGCTCTGACTTCTCAGTCTGATTCTGGCTCTGACCTCTCATACTGATTCTGGCTCTGACCTCTCAGACTGATTCTGGCTCTGACCTCTCAGACTGATTCTGGCTCTGACCTCTCATACTGATTCTGGCTCTGACCTCTCATACTGATTCTGGCTCTGACCTCTCAGACTGACTCTGGCTCTGACATCTCATACTAATTCTAGCTCTGACCTCTCAGACTAATTCTGGCTCTGACCTCTCATACTGCTTCTGGCTCTGACCTCTCAGACTCATTCTGGCTCTGACCTCTCATACTGACTCTGGCTCTGACATCTCATACTAATTCTAGCTCTGACCTCTCAGACTGATTCTGGCTCTGACATCTCATACTGCTTCTGGCTCTGACCTCTCAGACTGATTCCGGCTCTGACCTCTGTCTGATTCTGGCTCTGACCTCTCAGACTGATTCTGGCTCTGACCTCTCAGACTGCTTCTGGCTCTGACCTCTCAGACTGATTCTGGCTCTGACCTCTCAGACTGACTCTGGCTCTGACATCTCATACTAATTCTAGCTCTGACCTCTCAGACTGATTCTGGCTCTGACATCTCATACTGCTTCTGGCTCTGACCTCTCAGACTGATTCCGGCTCTGACCTCTCATACTGATTCTGGCTCTGACCTCTGTCTGATTCTGGCTCTGACCTTTCATACTGATTCTGGCTCTGACCTCTCATACTGATTCTGGCTCTGACCTCTCATACTGATTCTGGCTCTGACCTCTCAGACTGATTCTGGCTCTGACCTTTCAGACTGATTCTGGCTCTGACCTCTCATACTGATTCTGGCTCTGACCTCTCAGACTGATTCTGGATTTGACCTCTCAGTCTGATTCTGGCTCTGACCTCTCAGACTGATTCTGGATTTGACCTCTCAGTCTGATTCTGGCTCTGAACTCTCAGACCGATTCTTGCTCTGACCTCTCAGACTGATTCCGGCTCTGAACTCTCATACTGATTCTTCCTCTGTCCTCTCATACTGATTCTGGCTCTGACCTCTCATACTGATTCTGGCTCTGACCTTTCAGACTGATTCTGGCTCTGACCTCTCATACTGATTCTGGCTCTGACCTCTCAGACTGATTCTGGCTCTGACCTCTCATACTGATTCTGGCTCTGACCTCTCAGACTGATTCTGGCTCTGACCTCTCATACTGATTCTGGCTCTGATCTTTCATACTGATTCTGGCTCTGACCTCTCATACTGATTCTTGCTCTGACCTTTCAGACTGATTCTGGCTCTGACCTCTCAGACTGATTCTGGTTCTGACCTCTCAGACTGTTTCTGGCTCTGACCTCTCAGACTGATTCTGGCTCTGACCTCTTAGACTGATTCTGGCTCTGACCTCTCAGACTGATTCTGGCTCTGACCTCTCAAACTGATTCTGGCTCTGACCTCTCAGACTGATTCTGGCTCTGACCTCTCAAACTGATTCTGGCTCTGACCTCTCATACTGATTCTGGCTCTGAACTCTCATACTGATTCTGGCTCTGACCTCTCAGACTGATTCTGGCTCTGACCTCTCAGACTGATTCTGGCTCTTATCTCTCATACTGATTCTGGCTCTGACCTCTCATACTGATTCTGGCTCTGACCTCTCCGTCTGATTCTGGCTCTGACCTCTCAGTCTGATTCCGGGCTCTGACCTCTCATACTGATTCTGGCTCTGACCTCTCATACTGCTTCTGGCTATGACCTCTCATACCGATTCTGGCTCTGACCTCTCAGACTGATTCTGGCTCTGACCTCTCAGTCTGATTCCGGGCTCTGACCTCTCATACTGATTCTGGCTCTGGCCTCTCATACTGCTTCTGGCTATGAACTCTCATACCGATTCTGGCTCTGACCTCTCAGACTGATTCTGGCTATGAACTCTCATACCGATTCTGGCTCTGACCTCTCAGACTGATTCTGGCTCTGACCTCTCATACTAATTCTAGCTCTGACCTCTCAGACTGATTCTGGCTCTGACATCTCATACTGCTTCTGGCTCTGACCTCTCATACTGATTCTGGCTCTGACCTCTCATACTGCTTCAGGCTCTGACGTCTCATACCGATTCTGGCTCTGACCTCTCAGACTGATTCTGGCTCTGACCTCTCAGACTGATTCTGGCTCTGACCTCTCATACTGCTTCTGGGTATGAACTCTCATACCGATTCTGGCTCTGACCTCTCAGACTGATTCTGGCTATGAACTCTCATACGGATTCTGGCTCTGACCTCTCAGACTGATTCTGGCTCTGACCTGTCAGACTGATTCTGGCTCTGACCTCTCAGACTGATTCTCGCTCTGACCTCTCATACTGATTCTGGCTCTGACCTTTCATACTGATTCTGACTCTGATCTCTCATACTGATTCTGGCTCTGACCTCTCAGACTGTTTCTGGCTCTGACCTTTCAGACTGATTCTGGCTCTGACCTCTCAGTCTGATTCTGGCTCTGACCTTTCATATTGATTCTAGCTCTGACCTCTCACACTGATTCTTGCTCTGACCTCTCAGACTGTTTCTGGTTCTGAACTTTCAGACTGATTCTGGCTCTGACCTCTCAGACTGATTCTGGCTCTGACCTCTCAGACTGATTCTGGCTCTGACCTCTCAGACTGATTCTGGCTCTGACCTCTCAGACTGATTCTGGCTCTGACCTCTCAGTCTGATTCTGGCTCTGACCTCTTAGACTGATTCTGGCTCTGGCCTCTCATACTGATTCTGGCTCTGACCTCTCAGACCGATTCTTGCTCTGACCTCTCAGACTGAATCCGGCTCTGACCTCTCATACTGATTCTTCCTCTGTCCTCTCATACTGATTCTGGCTCTGACCTCTCATACTGATTCTGGCTCTGACCTTTCAGACTGATTCTGGCTCTGAACTCTCAGACTGATTCTGGCTCTGACCTCTCAGACTGATTCTGGCTCTGACCTCTCATACTGATTCTGGCTCTGATCTCTCATACTGATTCTGGATCTGACCTCTCATACTGATTCTGGCTCTGACCTCTTAGGGTGCATGCACACTACGTAACGTCGGGCGTGTATGAGAGCCGTACACGCCGGCATTACGGCAGACTGCCGAACACTTCCCATTCACTTCAATGGGAGCGCTCGTAAACGCCGCTGTTACGAGCGCTCCCATTGAAGTGAATGGGAAGTGTTCGGCAGTCTGCTGTAACGCCGGCGTGTACGGCTCTCATACACGCCCGGCGTTACGTAGTGTGCATGCACCCTTAGACTGATTCTGGCTCTGACCTTTTATACTGATTCTGGCTCTGACCTCTCATACTGATTTTGGCTCTGACCTCTCATACTGATTCTGGCTCTGATCTCTCATACTGATTCTGGCTGTGACCTTTCAGACTGATTCTGGCTCTGACCTCTCATACTGATTCTGGCTCTGATCTCTCATACTGATTCTGGATTTGACCTCTCAGTCTGATTCTGGCTCTGACCTTTCATACTGATTCTGGCTCTGACCTCTCATACTGATTCTGGCTCTGACATCTCATACTGATTCTGGCTCTGACCTTTCAGACTGATTCCGGCTCTGACCTCTCATACTGTTACTGGCTCTGACCTCTCAGACTGATTCTGGCTCTGACCTCTCATACTGATTCTGGCTCTGACCTTTCAGACTGATTCTGGCTCTGACCTCTCAGACTGTTTCTGGCTCTGACCTCTCAGACTGATTCTGGCTCTGACCTCTCATACTGATTCTGGCTCTGACCTCTCACACTGATTCTGGCTCTGACCTCTCATACTGATTCTGGCTCTGACCTTTCAGACTGATTCTGGCTCTGACTTCTCAGACTGAATCTGGCTCTGAACTCTCAGACTGATTTTGGCTCTGACCTCTCAGACTGATTCTGGCTCTGACCTCTCATACTGATTCTGGCTCTGAACTCTCATACTGATTCTGGCTCTGACCTTTCAGACTGATTCTGGGTTTGACCTCTCAGACTTATTCTGGCTCTGACCTCTCCGACTGATTCTGGCTCTGACCTCTCAGACTGATTCTGGCTCTGACCTCTCAGACTGATTCTGGCTCTGACCTCTCAGACTGATTCTGGCTCTGACCTCTCAGACTGATTCTGGCTCTGACCTCTCAGACTGATTCCGGCTCTGACCTCTCATACTGATTCTGGCTCTGACCTTTCAGACTGATTCTGGCTCTGACCTTTCAGACTGATTCTGGCTCTGACGTCTAATACTACTTCTGGCTCTGACTTCTCAGACTGATTCTGGCTCTGACCTCTCAGACTGATTCTGGCTCTGACATCTCATTCTAATTCTAGCTCTGACCTCTCAGACTGATTCTGGCTCTGACATCTCAGACTGTTTCTGGCTCTGACCTCTCAGACTGATTCCGGCTCTGACCTCTCATACTGATTCTGGCTCTGACCTCTCAGACTGATTCTGGCTCTGACCTCTCAGTCTGATTCTGGCTCTGACCTTTCAGACTGATTCTGGCTCTGACCTCTCAGACTGATTCTGGCTCTGACCTCTCAGACTGATTCTGGCTCTGACCTCTCAGACTGATTCTGGCTCTGACCTCTCAGACTGATTCTGGCTCTGACCTCTCAGTCTGATTCTGGCTCTGACCTCTCATACTAATTCTAGCTCTGACATCTCAGACTGTTTCTGGCTCTGACATCTCATACTGCTTCTGGCTCTGACCTCTCATACTGATTCTGGCTGTGACCTCTCATACTGCTTCTGGCTATGACCTCTCATACCGATTCTGTCTCTGACCTCTCAGACTGATTCTGGCTCTGACCTCTCAGACTGATTCTGGCTCTGACCTCTCAGACTGACTCTGGCTCTGACCCATCAGTCTGATTCTGGCTCTGACCTTTCATACTGATTCTGGCTCTGACCTCTCATACTGATTCTGGCTCTCACCTCTCAGACTGTTTCTGGTTCTGACCTTTTAGACTGATTCTGGCTCTGACCTCTCATACTGATTCTGGCTCTAACCTCTCAGACTGTTTCTGGCTCTGACCTCTCAGACTGATTCTGGCTCTGACCTCTCAGACTGATTCTGGCTCTGACCTCTCAGACTGATTCTGGCTCTGACTTCTCAGACTGATTCTGGCTCTGACCTCTCAGACTGATTCTGGCTCTGACCTCTCAGACTGATTCTGGCTCTGACCTCTCAGACTGATTCTGGCTCTGACCTCTCATACTGATTCTGGCTCTGACCTCTCATACTGATTCCGGCTCTGACCTCTCATTCTGATTCTGGCTCTGACCTCTTAGTCTGATTCCGGGCTCTGACCTCTCATACTGATTCTGGCTCTGACCTCTCATACTGCTTCTGGCTCTGACTTCTCATACCGATTCTGTCTCTGACCTCTCAGACTGATTCTGGCTCTGACCTCTCAGACTGATTCTGGCTCTGACCTCTCAGACTGATTCTGGCTCTGACCTCTCAGACTGATTCTGGCTCTGACCTCTCATACTGATTCTGGCTCTGAATTCTCAGACTGATTCTGGCTCTGACCTCTCAGACTGATTCCGGCTCTGACCTCTCATACTGATTCTTGCTCTGTCCTCTCATACTGCTTCTGGCTATGACCTCTCATACCGATTCTGGCTCTGACCTCTCAGATTGATTCTGGTTCTGTCCTCTCATACTGATTCTGGCTCTGACCTCTCAGTCTGATTCCGGGCTCTGACCTCTCATACTGATTCTGGCTCTGACCTCTCATACTGCTTCTGGCTATGACCTCTCATACCGATTCTGGCTCTCACATCTCATACTGCTTCTGTCTCTGACCTCTCAGATTGAGTCCGGCTCTGACCTCTCATACTGATTCTGGCTCTGACCTCTCAGACTGATTCTGGCTCTGACCTTTCATACTGATTCTGGCTCTGACCTCTCATACTGATTCTGGCTCTGACCTCTCATACGGATTCTGGCTCTGAACTCTCAGACCGATTCTGGCTCTGAACTCTCAGACCGATTCTGGCTCTGAACTCTCAGACCGATTCTGGCTCTGAACTCTCAGACCGATTCTGGCTCTGAACTCTCAGACCGATTCTGGCTCTGACCTCTCAGACTGATTCTGGCTCTGACCTCTCATACTGATTCTGGTTCTGACCTCTTATACTAATTCTGGCTCTGACCTCTCAGTCTGATTCTGGCTCTGACCTCTCAGTCTGATTCTGGCTCTGAACTCTCAGACCGATTCTGGCTCTGACCTCTCATACTGATTCTGGCTCTGAACTCTCAGACCGATTCTGGCTCTGACCTCTCAGACTGATTCTGGCTCTGACCTCTCATACTGATTCTGGTTCTGACCTCTTATACTAATTCTGGCTCTGACCTCTCAGTCTGATTCTGGCTCTGACCTCTCAGTCTGATTCTGACTCTGACCTCTCAGACTGATTCTGGCTCTGACCTCTCATACTGATTCTGGCTCTGACATCGCATATATATGCGCTCATGCGGGTGTCCCATATATATATGTGCTCATGTATATGTGTATATATATATATATATATATATATATATATATATATATATATATATATATATATATAAGATAAGATAAGATATTCCTTTAATAGTCCCACAATGGGGAAATTTCAGTGATACAGTTTCATAGATGGTACAGTAGTATATAACAGGAGAGAAACACATACAAGCTCATGGCAGAGAAATCCTAGGAATCAGAGCAACTAAAAAAGAAAGAAACACAGACACACTGCAGGATCATTTAGTTCTCTGTGCGGATTGCTGTTAATAATAATAATAATAATACAGCCGACTGTGGTTGTAGGACACGAGGAGGGGTCACAGCATGTAGATATAACAAGCAGAAATTTTTGCAGAGGTGGGGGACATAGTCAGCTATTATGATAACGTGGTAGTTCTTGGTAGGTAGTGAGATCTGCTCACAGCTGATAGTTTGGTATCTTGTATCAGCACTATTGTCCTTTTAACCACAAGAAAAATGCCCCAAATGTCCTTTGTCACAAGCCCTCCTCCTTCTTCCTCCTTACCACAGTGTTCTACTGCCCCAAGGAAGTCAGAGACCATCCAGGTATACATGGTGCTGCTCTCTTGCCAAGCTTCCATAACTCCTGGGGTAGGTGGGTGATGGTAGGTTTCCAGGCTGTAGCAGAGTTCTGCGTGTCCACAGTAGAAGAGAGAAATACCAGTCAGCTGTAGCATCCTCACACATCAGCAATAGACGCCAAAAATCATCTCCTTGAAGAAGAAGTCCACACTTCCATGTAGGTTTTCCTCCATGCTGCATGGAGAGCCATGCTGTCCTAGCTGGGGGGATGGTAACAGGCACATGTGGAAACCAGCTGAACCAGGTCTTGTCATTGTCCATGCTTTACAATGGAAAACAAAAGGAACAAAATACTCCACAGGGTCTTCCATTCGATTTATAGTTGCTAATTCATAGTGCTAGATTGCTTGGTTACCGGATTCTTGAAGATACAGAGAAAAAGAGTGAAAAAGGAAAGAAAAGTTTGCTCCCAGCTTGGAGCACTGCATCAAGGCAGCCAAGCCCCTCAGGGGGGCGGCGCCAAAAAAAAAAAAAAAAGAAGTATATATATATATATATATATATATATATATATATATATATATACACGGTGCTCGCATATATATACTGGGTGTCCCAAAAAAATGCGTGCGCATATGTGCGCGGGTGTCGCATATATATGCGCTCGCATATATATGCGCTCGCATATATATGCGCTCGCATATATATGCGCTCGCATATATATGCATATATTTATATATATAAATATGCGCGGGTGTCCCATATATATGCGCAGAGGTCAGAGGGTGTATATGCGCTCGCGTATATGTGCGCTCTATATATATATGCATATATTTATATATATAAATATGCGCGGGTGTCCCGTATATATGCGCTCGCGTATATATGCGCTCGCGTATATATGCGCTCGCGTATATATGCGAGCGCGTATATATGCGAGCGCGTATATATGCGAGCGCGTATATATGGGACACCTGCGCATATTTATATATATAAATATATGCATATATATAGAGAACGCATATATACGCGAGCGCATATACACTCTATATATATGCATATATTTATATATATAAATATGCGTGGGTGTCCCATATATATGCGAGCGCATATACACCCTCTATATATATGCATATATTTATATATATAAATATGCGCGGGTGTCCCATATATATGCGAGCGCATATATATGCGAGCGCATATATATGCGAGCGCATATATATGCGAGCGCATATATATGCGAGCGCATATATATGCGAGCGCATATATATGCGAGCGCATATATATGCGAGCGCATATATATGCGAGCGCATATATATGCGAGCGCATATATATGCGATCGCATATATATGCGAGCGCATATATATGCGAGCGCATATATATATATATATATATGCGAGCGCATATATATATGCGAGCGCATATATATATATGCGAGCGCATATATATATATGCGAGCGCATATATATATATGCGAGCGCATATATATATATGCGAGCGCATATATATATATGCGAGCGCATATAAATATATGCGAGCGCATATATATATATGCGAGCGCATATATATATATGCGAGCGCATATATATGGGACACCCGCGCATATTTATATATATAAATATATGCATATATATGCAAGCGCATATATATGCGAGCGCATATATATATGCGACACCCGCGCACATATGCGCACGCATTTTTTTGGGCTCTGACATCTCATATATATATGCGCTCGCGCGGGTGTCCCATATATATGTGCTCGTGTATATGTATGTATACATATTTATATATAGATATATATATATATATATATATATATATATATATACACACACACACACAGGGTGCTCGCATATATATACTGGGTGTCCCAAAAAAATGCGCGCGCACATGTGCGCGGGTGTCCCATATATATGTGCATCAGCTTCAAACTTTTCTCTAATTCGAGTGATGGTAACTCGTGTAGGTGGTTCTTTGTTAAACTCCCTCCTAAATGGATTTTGGACCATACCTCTTTACAAAACAATTCAAGTTCAGTTAAGTTTGATGGTCGCCGAGCATGGACAGCCCGCTCTCGAATGATCTAAAAACAAAGATTGTTCAACATAGTTGTTCAGGGGAAGGATACAAAAAGTTGTCTCAGAGATTTAACCTGTCAGTTTCCACTGTGAGGAACACAGTAAGGAAATGGAAGACCACAGGGACAGTTCTTGTTAAGCCCAGAAGTGGCAGGCCAAGAAAAATATCAGAAAGGCAGAGAAGAAGAATGGTGAGAAGAGTCAAGGACAATCCACAGACCACCTCCAAAGAGCTGCAGCATCATCTTGCTGCAGATGGTGTCACTGTGCATCAGTCAACAATACAGCGCACTTTGCACAAGGAGAAGCTGTATGGGAGAGTGATAAGAAAGAAGCCATTTCTGCAAGCACGCCACAAACAGAGTCACCTGAGGTATGCAAAAGCACATTTGGACAAGCCAGCTTCATTTTGGAAGAAGGTCTTGTGGACTGATGAAACAAAGATTGAGTTGTTTGGTCATACAAAAAGGCGTTATGCATGGCATCCAAAAAAAACAGCATTCCAAGAAAAACACTTGCTACCCACTGTAGAATTTGGTGGAGGTTCCATCATGCTTTCTGGCTGTGTGGCCAATGTCGGCACCGGGAATCTTGTTAAAGTTGAGGGTCGCATGGATTCCACTCAGTATCAGCAGATTCTTGAGAATAATGTTCAAGAATCAGTGACGAAGTTGAAGTTACGCCGGGGATGGATATTTCAGCAAGACAATGATCCAAAACACCACTCCAAATCCTCAGGCATTCATGCAGAGGAACAATTACAATGTTCTGGAATGGCCATCCCAGTCCCCAGACCTGAATATCATTGAACATCTGGATGATTTGAGAGCGGGCTGTCCATGCTCGGCGACCATCAAACCTAACTGAACTTGAATTGTTTTGTAAAGAGGAATGGTCCAAAATACCTTCATCCAGGATCCAGGAACTGATTAAAAGCTACAGGAAGCGACTAGAGGCTGTTATCTTTGCAAAAGGAGGATCTACTAAATATTAATGTCACTTTTCTGTTGAGGTGCCCATACTTTTGCACCGGTCAAATTTTGGTTGAATGCATATTGCACATTTTCTGTTAGTACAATAAACCTCATTTCAATCCTGAAATATTACTGTGTCCATCAGTTATTAGATATATCAAACTGAAATGGCTGCGGCAAACACCAAAATATTTAGAACTAAAAATGATTAAGATTAATAGGGGTGCCCAAACTTTTTCATAGGACTGTATATATATATATATATATATATATATATATATATATATATATATATATATACATACTAGCTGGTACCCGCGACTTCGTCTGCGGTGATTGTAGAAGTGGGTAAATACAGGCGCGGGTAAGGTTTTAGTAGTGTGTATAAGGTGTGGGATATAAAATGTAACTTTGTATCTTGTTTTTGCTGTAATTCTGAGAATACGTGAGACTTTTGTGTTGAATGTAATTTGTATTTCAGCTGCTATACGGTGTTCTGGGAAACTGTACATAGTGTGTTTGGGACAGAGGTATTTCAGGTTAATATACTTCGATATACGACATTGTATGATTTGTTATTTTCCGCCAGTACATGTAAGTTTTGGGCACAGGATACTCTGGAGCAAGCAACATAAAGTCTGGCCCTGTGCATGACAGTTTAGTAACCCATCATGTCCTTCACATTAACCCTTGTGTAAGAGTTACTGATATGTGAGAGACTTGGAGGTAATAATTCAGTATCTTCATTATTGAGGTCTTTTATTAGTACCTCCATATGTCTCACATATTAGTAACCTTTATATGGGGCACACAGGGGTTAATATGAGGGACATGATGGGGTTTATTCCTATTAATGTGAGGCACATGGAGTTACTAACACTAAAATAATAATCACAAATGCCTGACATTAATGAGAATAGGAACTACAGGAAGGGAGCTGTGTGTTTCTTCACTTTGCTAGCAGCTTCCTCTCCTCCTCGGGAACGTTTGCAGGATGCAGACGGCAGGAGCTATCACTATAGCAGGCAGAGACCTGAGCGAATAAGCTCCACCCCCCGGGTTTCCTGCACCCCTCTCATTGGAGGGCAGTGAGAGAAGGGGAGTGTCCTTATGCCTCAGCTCTAGCAGAGCACTGAAGGGACGCTCCAACTTCATTTAACTCTTGCAGGTCCTGTGCTGCTGGTGTGCCAGTGAAATATGGCAGGAGTGCCACTCTTGGCACGTGTGCCAGGGGTTGCAGATCTCTGCTGTAGAGGGTAATATGAATTTTGTGGCTTGCTATGGTCCAAAGTGTGTGAGATTGCAGAGATAGTGATGTGAGTTTGGGTTTTGTGGGGGTCCTGGCACAAACGTATGTGCGCTATTGTGACGTAAAGTAGCCTATTGTGCAATCCTGTGTAGTAACTATGTTTGTGGAAAATTTCTGCCAAATCGGTGGAGCGGGTTTTGCGTGATTGACCGCCAAACATCCAAACCCACAAACATTTCACAATTATAATATACTAGCTGGTACCCACGACTTCGTCTGCAGTGAGTGTAGCAGTGGGTATATACAGGCGTGGGTAAGGTTTTCGTACTGTGTATAAGGTATGGGATATGAAATGTAACTTTGTATCTTGTTTTTGCTGTAATTCAGAGAATACGTGAGACTTTTGTGTTGAAGTTACTTTGTATTTGAGCTGCTATATATATGGTGTTGTGAGAAACTTTACATAGTGACTTTGGGACAGAAGTATTTGAAGTTAACCCTTTCCCGCCGATGGCATTTTTTGATTTTCGTTTTTGACTCCCCTCCTTCTAAACCCCATAACTTTTTTATTTCTCCGCTCCCAGAGTCATATGAGGTCTTAATTTTTCCTGGGACAAGTTTTTCTTCATGATGCCACCATTATTTATTCTATATAATGTACTGGGAAGCAGGGAAAAAATTCAGAATGGGGTGGATTTGACGAAAAAATGCATTTCTGCGATTTCTTACGGGCTTTGGTTTTACAGCGTTCACTGTGCAACCAAAATGACATGTCCCCTGTATTCTGTGTTTCGTTACGATTCCGGGGATACCAAATTTATATGGTTTTATTTACTTTTTGACCCTTTAAAAAAATCCAAAACTGTGTTAAAAAATTTTTTGGGAAAAGTCGTCATATTCCGACAGCCGTAACTTTTTTATACGTCCGTGTACGGGGATGTATAGGGCGTCCTTTTTTGCAGGGTCGGGTGTACTTTTTAGTTCTACCATTTTCAGGAAATGTTATTGCTTTGATCACTTTTTATTCAAATTTTTATCAGAATCAAAACAGTGAAAAAACGGCGGTTTGGCACTTTTGACCATTTTTCCCGCTACGGCGTTTACCGAACAGGAAAAATATTTGTATAGCTTTGTAGAGCGGGCGATTTTGGACGCAGGGATACCTAACATGTATGTGTTTCACAGTTTTTAACTACTTTTATATGTGTTCTAGGGAAAGGGGGGTGATTTGAATTTTTAATCTTTTTTATTTGTTTTTATATTTTTTTTACTTTTTTTTACACTTTTTTTTTTGCATTTATTAGACCTCCTAGGGGTATTGACATGGGTGGGCGGTGTTGCGGATTGTCAGAGCGGTGGGGGTCAGCAAACATGGCTGCTCCGGAGCGTTAAAGAGAACCTCCTAGAGTATTGGTAAGGTGAGGGGCAAACTGGTAATGTATATGTATATGTGATTGTGTGGGGTTAGGGGCGAGGCTGTAGAGGGCAATATGAATTTTGTGGCTTGCTATGGTCCAAAGTGTGTGAGATTGCAGAGATGGTGGTGTGAGTTTGGGTTTTGTGGGGGTCCTCGGAAAAACGTATGTGCGCTATTGTGACGAAAAGTAGCCTATTGCGCAATCCAGTGTAGTAACTATGTTTGTGGAAACTTTCAGCCAAATCGGTCGAGCGGGTTTTGCGTGATTGAGTAACAAACATCCAAACACACAAACCCACAAACATCCAAGCTCACAAACTTTCACAGGATGTATCTATGTGCAGGAATGTGTATTTCCTGTATTCTTATTGATAATCATATACATATACAATGTCTCTCTTGGCCAGTTCTGGCGCCCCCTATAGACACTCCACTGTACCGTAGCTGCTCCTGTAGTGAGGTGACTAGATTGGAGTTTCTGGCGGCAGCTCCTATTAGCAACTCCATTCTAGTCACCTCAGTACTGAACAGTCTACATTGGAGTTGATTCTAGTAGTTCCTGCCTCCAGCACCTCACTAGTGAATTGTCTAGATTGGAGTCGCTCCTGGTAGGTCCTCCCTACAGTAACTCCATTCTAGCCCGTTCACTAGTGAGGTGACTAGAGGGAGGACCTACCAGGAGCAACTCCATTCTAGACGCAACCATGCTACCTGCGGTGTGGGTGTGGCTTGTAGTAGAGGGCGTGGTTAGACGGATGCGGATCCGTATAGTCCGCAGGCCGGCCACCAGGTCACATGGCGCCATCTAGTGGGGACACGACGCACTGGTGTCCGCAGAAGTCCTTCCCATGACGCTCCTAGTTGCGGCCAGAGGTAAGGGGCGTGTCCTGGAGATGACGCAGCGGCGCATGCTCTGTGGGCGGCGGGAGGAGAGGAAGTGGAAGAGGTGGAGCAGGAGCCGGAGCGGCTACAAAAAGGTAAAATCCCCCGAAATCAGCCCGGACGTTGAGCCCCTGCCCCGCCCCCACACACAGGGCGGCCCTGTAAGCCTGAGCGCCCGCTGCGGGGCGCCAGAGAGCCGCCCCCGCCTGCCCACACATACAGCGACCGCCACAACGGACCCCACTAGGGGGTAAATACCCGGAGATCACTATGTGTACCGGCCCGGGGGAGACAGTACCTGCAGGCTATAGTATATACCTGGAATAGGGCAACAACAGCCTTACATCAATATACGTGCCCGGCTAAGTGGGTAGATACCCAGAGACTGTTATATATACCCGGCTAAGGGGGTAAATACTCAGAGACTGTTATATGTACCCAGCAAGGGGGCAATACTCAGGAAACTGTTATATGTATCCAGCAAAGGGGGTAAATACCCAGAGACTGTTATATGTACCCGGCAAAGGGGGAAAAGACCCGGAGATTGTGATATATTCTGAAATTTCCCCACTGTGGGGAAAAAGGATTATTTTATCTCTCTTATCTTATATACCCGTCAAAGGGGGTAAATACCCAGAGATTGTTATATATATACCTGTCAAAGGGGTAAATACCCAGAGATTGTTATATATACCCGTCAAAGGGGGGTAAATACCCAGAGATTGTTATATATACCTTGCAAAGGGGGAAAATACCCAGAGATTATTATATATACCCGTCAAAGGGGGTAAATACCCAGAGATTGTTATATATACCTTGCAAAGGGGGAAAATACCCAGAGATTATTATATATACCCGTCAAAGGGAGTAAATACCCAAAGATTGATATATATACCCGTCAAAGGGAGAAAATACCCAGAGATTGTTATGTATACCTGTCAAAGGGGGTAAATACCCAGAGATTGTTATACACTCCTGGATAAGGAGGAAAACACCTGAAGATCACTGTACTCCTGAATGTATATGCCTGGTGACTGATATACAAGTGATGTAAACCTGGAAACCATCATGGATTTATTCATTTTGCTTAATCACATGGTAGCATTGTATTCTGCCGAGTACAATGGGGTCACTGTCCCATATAGGGCTCACTACACATATTGGGGTCACTGTCCCATATAGGTCTCACTACACATATTGGGGTCACTGTCCCATATAGGTCTCACTACACATATTGGGGTCACTGTCCCATGTAGGGCTCACTACACATATTGGGGTCACTGTCCCATATAGGGCTCACTACACATATTGGGGTCACTGTCCCATATAGGGCTCACTACACATATTGGGGTCACTGTCCCATATAGGGCTCACTACACATATTGGGGTCACTGTCCCATATAGGGCTCACTACACATATTGGGGTCACTGTCCCATATAGGGCTCACTACACATATTGGGGTCACTGTCCCATATAGGGCTCACTACACATATTGGGGTCACTGTCCCATATAGGGCTCACTACACATATTGGGGTCACTGTCCCATATAGGGCTCACTACACATATTGGGGTCACTGTCCCATATAGGGCTCACTACACATATTGGGGTCACTGTCCCATATAGGGCTCACTACACATATTGGACTTGAGGAGCAGACAATCAAGCAGAGCTCAGGAGGATTGAGCAAGCTAGGCTTCAAGCGGCACTTAGAGCTGACGAAACGTCGGAGCAGGCGGAGATGCTGGAACAATCACAGGCACGGCGTGAAGAACAAATTCAACAACAGGCCAGCTTGAGAGCTGCCAAAAGCGAACTGCTGAGATGCCAGAACAATTACAGGCACGGCATGCCACGCCAACTCACACACAGCTATGCTCCAGGTTTCCATAACAACCCCGCCATTTTTATACACTACACCCATAGCTCACCCGGGGGTGAGCGGCTGTGTCCGCCAGAGTTGTGGAGCATGGCCCCCAGTGCGACCTCAACCCATCAGGTCTCTATATGATTGTGAACCCTGGAAGAGAATCCATGGTGTCCAAGTATCCATAAAGGCCCCCCGCGCGTCTCTAAAGGACACCATGAGATCCTCCATGCACTGGATGTCTTCCACTTTTTGAACCCAGTGGCGAAAAGAAGGGGTGGGACGATTTCCAGGGCGCCGGGACACATGCCCTAGCGGCATTAATCATGTGCCGCAGGGAAGATCTACGGTAGGCACGGAGAGGGAAGTCCGAGCGGTGGAGCAAGAAGAGGGCCGGCGATTAGGGGAGGGGAGTCTGTATGATCTGGACAAGCAGTCTGTGAACGCCATCCCAAAAGTTCCTCAGTGCAAAGCAGCTCCAAAAAATGTACAAAAGTGTCCCCTCCTCTGTGCCACAGCGCCAGCAAAAAGGAGAAGAGGACGGGAAGAACCTGTGCAATTTAGATGGGACATGGTACCATCTAAAGATCTTCTATCCTGCCTCCTGATACTTACAAGCAAGCGAACTCTTGTGGGCAAACTCAAGGATTCTAGCACATTGTGAGTCCGAGAAGGACAGATTCAGGTCCGCCTCCCATATACACAGGAAGGAGGGTCTGTGGCCCGGAGGAGGGGAAACCAGAAGGAGGTAAAAGTCCGAGAGAGAGAGAGCCTGAATAATATCCAGAGATTGTTATATATACTCAGCAAAACAGGTACAAGCCTAGAGACTGTGATATATACCTGGTAAACAGGGTAAATACCCAGAAATTGTTATATGTACCCAGCAAAGGGGGTAAATACCCTGAGATCGTAATACGTACCCAGGAAAGAGCATAAATACACACAGATTGTTATTTGTACCCGGCAAAGGGAGTAAATATGCAGTGATCAATATACGTATCCTGCAAAGGGGTAAATGCCCATAGATCATTATACTTAACCAGCAAAGGCGGTAAATACCCAGATATTGTTAAATGTACCCGACAAAGGGCGTGAATACCCAGACATCATTATATTTACCTGGCAAAGGGGGTAAATATCCTGAGATTCTTATACGTACCTTTAGAAAGGGGGTAAATACCTAGAGTTTGTGATATTTACCCGGCAAAGGGGGAAAATGCCCAGAGATTGGTATATACACCCGGCAAAGGGGTAAAATCCCAGAGAACATATAAAGTACCCGGCAAAGGGGGTAAAAACCCCTTAGGTTATGTATACCTAGCAAATGAGTGTTTTCACATGGTAGAATTTTTTCCTCCCAGAATCTTCCTCACATTGATTTCAATGGGAGCAGCAGGGCGCTAAAAAATGAAGTGTCCTGCACGATCTTGCCACAGATTCCATGGCTAATTCCTTGGTTGGAAACTCCTTTACCATTATATATACTCAATATAGGATACATTTTACACTGTATGTACATTACATATCATAAACACATATATATATCTGCTATATTGTATATAGGTCACATCGTGTATATATATGCTACACTGTATATGCACCACACACCATACACATATACACTCACCGGCCACTTTATTAGGTACACCTGTCCAACTGCTCGTTAACACTTAATTTCTAATCAGCCAATCTCATGGCGGCAACTCAGTGCATTTAGGCATGTAGACATGGTCAAGACAATCTCCTGCAGTTCAAACCGAGCATCAGTATGGGGAAGAAAGGTGATTTGAGTGCCTTTGAACGTGGCATGGTTGTTGGTGCCAGAAGGGCTGGTCTGAGTATTTCAGAAACTGCTGATCTACTGGGATTTTCATGCACAACCATCTCTAGGGTTTACAGAGAATGGTCCGAAAAAGAAAAAACATCCAGTGAGCGGCAGTTCTGTGGGCGGAAATGCGTTGTTGATGCCAGAGGTCAGAGGAGAATGGCCAGACTGGTTCGAGCTGATAGAAAGGCAACAGTGACTCAAATAGCCACCCGTTACAACCAAGATAGCCAGAAGAGCATCTCTGAACGCACAGTATGTCGAACTTTGAGGCAGATGGGCTACAGCAGCAGAAGAGCACACCGGGTGCCACTCCTTTCAGCTAAGAACAGGAAACTGAGGCTACAATTTGCACAAGCTCATCGAAATTGGACAATTGAAGATTGGAAAAACGTTGCCTGGTCTGATGGGTCTCGATTTCTGCTGCGACATTCGGATGGTAGGGTCAGAATTTGGCGTCAACAACATGAAAGCATGGATCCATCCTGCCTTGTATCAACGGTTCAGGCTGGTGGTGGTGGTGTCATGGTGTGGGGAATATTTTCTTGGCACTCTTTGGGCCCTTTGGTACCAATTGAGCATCGTTGCAACGCCAAAGCCTACCTGAGTATTGTTGCTGACCATGTCCATCCCTTTATGACCACAATGTACCCAACATCTGATGGCTACTTTCAGCAGGATAATGCGCCATGTCATAAAGCTGGAATCATCTCAGACTGGTTTCTTGAACATGACAATGAGTTCACTGTACTCCAATGGCCTCCACAGTCACCAGATCTCAATCCAATAGAGCATCTTTGGGATGTGGTGGAACGGGAGATTCACATCATGGATGTGCAGCCGACAAATCTGCGGCAACTGTGTGATGCCATCATGTCAATATGGACCAAAATCTCTGAGGAATGCTTCCAGCACCTTGTTGAATCTATGCCACGAAGAATTGAGGCAGTTCTGAAGGCAAAAGGGGGTTCAACCCGTTACTAGCATGGTGTACCTAATAAAGTGGCCGGTGAGTGTATATGCTGCATTGTATGTACACCACACATCAGACACATAAATCAATAGTCTAGTGTGTGTACTCGGCCCAGTATATGACTTTTAGGCTCTCTCTAATCCTCCGTCTTCTCTGAGCTGGTTGCCGAAGGCTAGCTGCTATGATCTCTCCCGCTCCTGTAGACTATAATGTCCTGTCAGATCAGCTGATTGGTGCGAGGTCTGGTTTCGGAACCCACACTGATGCATAAAAAACACCTGGTGGCTTCAAATCCTCTTTAAAGGGAACCTGTCACATTGATTTGGGATCCTAAACCACCCACAGGTCCTTATAGACTTTATACTGACCTAGAGATTAGTCGGACTCCTCTCTGGTGCTCCCGGCGCCTGCACAATTCCTCAGTGAAGAGGAGTGTGCACTCCCTGGTTTGACTGTTTAAGTGCCAGAGGTACAGGGTAAGGTGTAGTCATTTGGCTTCACTAAAGGAACTGCATCGGCGCGAGGAGTAAAGCAGTGTGGGAGCATAAAACTTATTTGTAGTGCATGGATGGCTTTTGGGACACTAAACTCCAAGGCCATAAGGACTGACAGAATCACGCTGACAGATTCCTTTTATATTTATACTCTAGTTGCCCTGCAAACATAGTTCTGCTCTTTCCACTTGTCCAGGAGTCCATTCACACTGTGCCCCTTCCACTGTCCTGTCATCCCATTGCTGCACCATCCATCCTGTGTCCTGTGCACCTATTGGATGTAGGTGGAGATGACCCTATGTAACTGAGAATTGGACCCAAAATAAATGGCTGTAACGTACAGGTTTAGAGGTCATCTTCACTCTAGAAGGAACTTCTCACAGCCGTATTCACTGCACACCAACAAGATGGCCCCTGCTGTAGGATGACTCTCGTACAGGAGACTATGCACTCTCCTGGACGTACATATGCCATCGGTGACACCTAGGCCTGGACAGATATGAATTAACCTCCACAGGCTTCCTTACTGCCTCATATAGAAACCAGTTCCAACTAGCAAAACCGCAGACACCTGTCTACAGACTATTTTAGGGTGCCTAAAAAAATAAGCCTTCACACATTGCTGTGTCTCTTTAAAGGGGCTCTATCAGTGGGAAAAGTTATTATTAACTAACTATATACTTTCATAGCCTTTAGAAAGGCTATTCTACACCTACCTTTTGTATGTTTATCGCCTCCGTAGTTTTTGAATGAGACTGATATGCTAATTAGCTCTCCAGCGAGCATTGGAAGTCTCAGCGAGCACTGTCTGCTATGCTGCTGTCTCATATCCCTGCTCTCACACACAGCAGAGCGTGCTCGCTGAAACTTCCGTTGCTCACTGGAGGCTAATTAGAATTCAAAAACTACTGAGGGGATTTACATACAAAAGGTAGGTGTGGAATAGCCTTTCTAAAGGCTATGCAAGTATATGTTTAGATAAAAATGACTTTTTCCAGTAAGAGAGCCCCTTTAATGAGAAGCAGAGTCCCCGATCAGCGCCTCCTATTTTGATAAATTTCCCCTGGCCTTTGCTTCCTTGTGTGATATGTGCAGAAACGCGCCGGTATATATTTTCTCCCAGGCTGTGCATGTTTTTTCAGGAGTCTAAAGCTGCGTTCACATCTGCGTCGTTTTTATGGTCTGTTGCAGGGCCAGAAGAGCTGTAAAATGGTTCAGCAACAGATTGTGAGGGATCTGTCAGGTGTCCCTTATTTCTTCACAGACATAGCCGGGCAAAAAAAAAAAGCTGGTTTTGCAGGACTTTATCTTCTGGGATTTCTCCTGGAATTTGCACAAGAGACTGTGACACAGATGTGAACGTAGCCTTACTGTATGGACCGACCAATATAACCAATTTACTCTCTGTTCTCCATTTTCTTGTAGCCAAAACACTGGAGGCCATAGTGAACGCCCTCGCCATGTCTGGCGACACGGAGGAAGTGACTCGCCTCCGTAAGCCCAGATTTTCTTATGAGGAAAACCAGATCCTTATCAGAGAAGTGCGAGCCCATTATTCTATGCTGTATGGTGCACAGAGCAGACGCCTTAGCGTGGCAGAGCGACGCCGTGTGTGGGAGGGCATCGCTGCAAAGATCAATGCCATCACTAACTGGAAACGAACAGCTCAGGAAGTTCAGAAACGCTGGAATGACTTTAAGAGACGGACCAAGGAGAAGCTGGCTCGCATCCCTCATTCCACACAGAATGGCACCGCAGAGGACGTTCTCACGGCAGAGGAGGAAACCATCTTTGCCATCCTGGGGCCTGGGGTGGTACCTGGGAGGGAGTCCTATCTCCATGGGACGCGGCTGGCAGCTATGGGTGAGCATTAGATTGTACCTTCTCAAGTTCTCAGTGACATGATTATAGTCTATTATCTGCAATAACCCTTATGTTCTTCTTAGCGGACCCTTGGTGCTGATCTTCACTTTAGAAAATATCTAGTGACCACCATAAACCCTAAAGGGGCAATTCAGTTTTAGACTCCCATCATCTATGTATACATTATAGAGCACCTGTTACCATCAGGGCTATGTGATACAAAGGTTTCCGTCCTTCATATTGTATGAGGTCTCCCGATCCTTTCCTGCTACTGGATCGATCACTAGAGAGGATGGTGTCGAGTTCCTAGAGGACCCGTCCACCCTTCTGTCCTCTACTATTGGTGATAGAATTGTAGGAATACATTGACAATTGAATGTTACCGGCTTGAGGGGGTGGGGGTCCCTGCATTGTTCATTCATCTCTGACAGTGGCAGCCTATGGAACACCCCTTTGTCAAGAGGAATAACGGAGAGTTGTCAATTTATTCATAAACTTCTAAGAGGAATAACAGGAACGGCACAACGCAGACTTGTAGGAAAATATTCCACAGAATTGTTATTTCATGGATATCGAGGATACTAGCATGTGAAAATCCGCCCAGAGTAGTGTGACATACCACATTATTCCTTTATTTTTCTTGTCCCCCTATTTCTGTAGCCAGTAGTTTCTCCGTTCTCCTGATATTCCTGCTGCTATTTTGTGCAAATGAGACTTCGGTACACTAATGAGACAATTTTTAGTACCTGGATGGTCCTAGCCTCCACTGACAACCAAAGTGGTCTTAACTTCCACTGTTAACTGGGCAGAACTAGCCTCCATTGACATCAAGGAGGTCTTAGCTTCCATTGTTATCTGTGTGGTCCTAGCTTCCACTGGGTCAACTGAGTGTGATCTTTCCGTGCTGTGACATTGTCCAATAAGAGGAGCCACCTGATACCATGTGACCTCACTCTACTCTCTGTTCAGCAGGAGAAGCGCAGTGAGAAGAGGAAATCCCGGAGATCATCTGTATAGAAAATCCCAAGGCCATGAGCAGCTCATCTTGCATGGGCCACACAGTCGGGCACACACCTACACACAGCCATGTCACCCTACAGAAGAAAGCTGTCTACACCTGACTGCGTTGAAGGAAAGGCTTATTAGGAATATGAACAGCAATCCATCCGGCACAAGCAATTCCCCTCAAAGTCCGCAATAACCCTTCAGACAAAAGTGAATCTTATACAATGCTATGAAACTCCTCAGACCTGAGCGATTCTCCTCCATCTATTTGATAACCCTCATAGATATGAGCGATTCTCCTCCAGTGCTACTATAACGCCACAGGTACAAGTGATTCTACCACCAACTCCTCCATAACCCCTAAGACATGAGTGATTCTCCTCCAACTCTATGATAACCCTTCAGGCATGAGTGATTCTCCACCAACTCTACCATAACCCCTAAGACATGAGTGATTCTCCTCCAGCTCTACCATAGCCCCACGGATAGGAGCGATTCTCCTCCAGTGCTACTATAACTCCACAGGCACAAGTGATTCTCTTCCAAGTCTACCATAACCCCTAAGACATGATTGATTCTCCATCAACTCTACCATAACTCCGCAGACATGAACAATTCTTCACTATTTTTCCAATAATCCTTCCGACACAAGCAAAAACCCCACAGGTAAATATACATGGAAGAGAATTGCTCATCTGTGAATGGTCAGGGGTTATTGCATATTTGATGAAGAATTGCTTGGGACTGAGAGATTATCACAAAGTTGGTGGAGAATCTCTTGTGTCTCAGGAGTCAACTGTAGAACTGGAGCTGAAGACTTGTGGGGAGAATCGCTTGTGTTGTAGGGCTTAACCATGGAGATGTCTGAGGAGTTCACCGTGGAGTTGGAAGAGAATCTCTCAAGTCTAAGGAGTTAATGTAGAATTGGCGGAGTATCGCTCATGTCTGAGGCGTTAACCATAGAGATGGAGGAGAATTGTCCATGTCTGAGGAGTTATTGTAGAGTTGGAGAAGAATTGCTCATGTCTAAGGAGTTATTGTAGAGTTGGAGAAGAATTGCTCATGTCTAAGGAGTTATTGTAGTGTTGGAGGAGAATCTCTCATGTCTAAGGAGTTATTGTACAGTTGGAGGAGAATCGCTCATGTCTGAGGAGTTATTGTAGAGTTGGAGGAGAATCTCTCATGTCTAAGGAGTTATTGTAGAGTTGGAGAAGAATCACTCATGTCTAAGGAGTTATTGTAGAGTTGGAGGAGAATCGCTCAGGTCTAAGGAGTTATTGTAGAGTTGGAGGAGAATCGCTCATGTTTGAGGAGTTAATGTAGAGTTGGAGGAGAATCGCTCATGTCTAAGGAGTTATTGTAGAGTTGGAGGAGAATTGCTCATGTCTAAGGAGTTAGTGTAGAGTTGGAGGAGAATCGCTCATGTCTGAGGAGTTAATGTAGAGTTGGAGGAGAATCACTCATGTCTAAGGAGTTAGTGTAGAGTTGGAGGAGAATCGCTCATGTCTGAGGAGTTAATGTAGAGTTGGAGGAGAATCGTTCATGTCTGAGGAGTTATTGTAGAGTTGGAGGAGAATTGCTCATGTCTAAGGAGCTATTGTAGAGTTGGAGGAGAATCGCTCATGTCTGAGGAGTTAATGTAGAGTTGGAGGAGAATCGTTCATGTCTGAGGAGTTATTGTAGAGTTGGAGTAGAATTGCTCATGTTTAAGGAGTTATTGTAGAGTCGGAGGAGAATCGCTCATGTCTGAGGAGTTAGTGTAGAGTTGGAGGAGAATCACTCATGTCTGAGGAGTTAACTATAGAGATGGAAGAGAATTGCTCGGGTCTGTGGAGACATTGTACAGTTAACACACGAAAGATTCATTTGCACAATAGAGGTGAGACTAGTTGGAGAATGGACGAATTACTGGAGAAAAGTGACTAAAGAAATGGGAGCATGAGTAACAGGTGATGTGGTATTTAATAGAGATGAGCGAACACTGTTGGATCAGCCGATCCGAACAGCACGCTCCCATAGAAATGAATGGAAGCAACTGTGACGTTGACTTTGCCGGCGGCCGGCCGGTGTCACAGGTCCTTCCATTCATTTCTATGGGAGCGTGCTGTTCGGATCGGCTGATCCGAACAGTGTTCGCTCATCTCTAGTATTTAACACTCTTCTGGGTGGTGATAGCTCCTCTTTTAGGATGTTTGTCACACATGGACATCTTTCCTGTAGCCGTAGACTTGTGATGTTGTTCACCATAGCCTCCATTTGTCAGTCCTGCTGAAAAAACATCTCGATGAAAAATTTTTTGCGTTAACAGATTCACTTGAAAAAAAATGAAACAGAAGTTTAAAAAGCTCCAGAAGGATGATGTCTACAGAGGGCGCTGTTTGTAGTCAGGACCCTTCTCTGTAACCACAGAACAAGCAGTGAGACATGCAAAACACAGTCATGTACAAATGTAAGTGTCCCCCATGTACGGTGTTATTTATTCCCATCTGTGGACACTGAACTACCTGCTCCGTAGTCACACAGAATATACCGACAAAGAAAAGAAAGAACAAATTCACTTTACAGTAAATGTATATTTTAGATATAAATTTCAGTGCTGCATTTTTTTTGTTCTTAAAGACTTAGCTGTGGGTTTTTTTCACCAAAATCCAGAAGGGGGACGTATAAGTGATTCTTGTATATCTCCCATTTCTTGTGAAGCCCACTTAGGAAAAAAAAAAAAACGCAATGTGTGGCCTTAGCTTAAATCTCTTCAGATTTTTTTCTGCTGTGGATTATAAAACCCCAAAATATTGTGTTGTACTGTACCAAATGTGGACAAAAATCTGCATCAAATTCAGTGTTTGGTGCTAGAGGAACATTTTGTGTGTTTCCATCAACGAAAAACTTATTTTCATGCCCTTATATCTCAGACATTCGGCTTGATGAAGACTCCACGTCTGGATCCACAGAGCTCTCTGATGCTTCGCTAAGAAGATTCTAGATGCTGATGAGTCCGGAGACTCATAAAGAAATCAAACAATTGTCTAGTTCTTGGAAGGTCATCTATAAGCGAAGAAGATTGCAGGATCTTCTCCAGACATGGTTGTTCAATGAAGATGTAGGATACGATACTGGGAGACATCATCAAGCATCTTGTGAACTTCATCCCAGCATCTACAGGAAGATGTCTCCACTACTGATGTCCCAAGACAGGAGGGAGACAAACACCCATGATATCTGCTTAGAGGTTTCAGGAGCAGGTTACCTACGTCCAAGAAGAATGTCCAAAAACAAGATGCTAGAAGACCACTCTATGAGACCAAAATTTCATGATGAGGTGTACAAGGAAGCTTTCATCCCTACTGAAGTCACGGTGCAGAAGGTGACCATTAGATAGAATAGCACACATGACTACTACATGGGGCTGTGTCTAGGTAAGGCCAACGTTGTCCACTTGGGCTTGTAAAACCATGTGCTCTAGACAGATAAGTCAGTGATTGTGTGGCTTCATCGCAGGACCAGAAGAACCTAATACCTGCAACGTAAAGCATGCTGGTGAAGACGTCTGGCCAGCTCATCATCATGGAGTCCACAATGAATGTTTCATTGTACCAGAGACGGTTGGAGAAGATTGTTAAGACCATCTTATGGAAGATTAACGCTCAGCAAAGTAAGGACTTTGTAACGTGGCAACTCATATCTTTAACAAAAAGGGTCCCGTTGTTACAGTCCAATGTAAATCCTTTCTTACTTTCTTTCTTATGGTAGAGTTGGAAGGGACCTCAAGGGCCATCGGGTCCAACCCCCTGCGAGTGCCGGTTTTCCTAAATCATCCCAGCTAATTATTACTTTCTTTCTTATGGTAGAGTTGGAAGGGACAAACAATCCACTGAGACGCTACGTAATAAATTACAGTGAAGTGAATTTGGTCTTGTTTCAGTTGATTCTTTATATTCGGTGGGTCTGAGGAGCAGATCCTTACGTTTCCACATATCAGAAAAGGTCAAATTTACATGGGGGTACTTACTTTTCCAAATGCCTATATTTTATAGCTTGAGGAGCAGAGTTCTGTTGATTTCTGTCTATGAGGCCTTTAGTTGGTTATTAAAAGGACACTTCTCAATAGATACCACAGCTTACCCAACACCAATGACTCCTCAACTTCAGGAGGCTCCTTCAGGATGAGCCACAAGGCTCTGGTATAAAAAGATCTTTAGATCTTGTAGTTTTAATTTCACGGGAGAGCAGCAGTGACAGCATTGCACACAACTAATACAATATCTCTTCTAATCCGCAGACTTACATTTACCCGGGCCCGGATCGTCTAGTGCAGAAAACTCTCTCAGTGGTCCCTGCTGCCCCCCAGAAGCTCCACTGCTGCTTCACCCTAAGGAATCTGTTTCTCCGACACCTCAGCTTCATATTGTTCAGCTGCCCCAGCTTAGCCCTTCTCCAGATCCATCAGATGGGGACTCTCCAGAACAACTGCCCCCAGGTTCCGGTTCTCCTTTACTTGCACCTGGGGGTGTCAGTCAGCACTATGACCCTACGGTTGCAATGCTGAGAGCCCAGCAAGAAACAGCTGAAGCTATACGACACCTGACCTATACCCTGCGGCAGAGTATGGACCGCTTGACCAACGTCCTGGCCACCCTGTTGCCACTTATACCTCCCCAGTCAGCATCACCGGCACCCTCAGCCCTTATTGGGCCGGTTTACTTTCCTACAAAGACAGAGCCAGAGTCTGAACCGTGTTCTGTGGGTTATGAGGTAGAAAGTCACGAGGCTCACGAAGATGGAGCCCAGGAGGTGACAGAAGAGCAGCCGCAACTTCCATCCTCTCCACCTCCTAACAAGAGGAAGAGGTTTTCCTACTTAACCCCTCGTAAGCGCAGAGGCCGTTGGAAAAACGTATAGATGCCGGTGAACTGTATGAGGAGGCGCAGAGCTTCAGGATTCTTTCTCAATGACTCCCCAGATAGAAAACGCTGAATTCTTTCCGCAGGCGCCATGTTTATTTCAGTGTTTGAAATGCGACTCCCACAATCCTCTTGTAGTAGGAATTGTTGAGGATAGTGTAGTCCAAACACAGCTGGCAGGACCTCATGCTCCTCTCTGCTCCTATACCCCGGTGGCCATGAAGCTATTTGTGGCTTTGTAGCCTTCGGCCTTCCTTTATTGGGTGACTTTGAGGAGATTGCTCCTTCGTGCTGATTCCTCCTCACGGATAATGTTTTTGTTGGTGTACAGCTGCCTGGAGGAAGCCTTCGATAAAACACACTGGTATTGGGGTTGGTAGCAGAGGCTGACCTCTGGTGTCAGGGTGAAAGCAGAAATATTTCAGATCCCTCATGTCATCCTGAAGCTTCCAGACATCAGGGTGACTGGGTGCAGATGATGGATATAAAGGGAGCCGCCCGTCCAGCGTTTGTTCCCTGTTGCTCTCAGGTTTTTATATGGGAATGTTCCATATTGTGACTGACTTCTCGGGTCCTGTCCTCCTCTCTAGCTCAGAAAGCAATATATATGTATAGAAATCTGCATCCTTACTAGATGGTTTCCCCGCCTCGTTATGTTAATTAGACGAATGGGAGCGTTGATTCTGTATGTAAATATCATATTAAAAGCTTCTGGTTTCTATCATGTCGTCTTCATTAAAGAGAGGAGGACAGAATTCTGCAGGTGGGAGAGCTGAATGCCGGATACACATGGTGCAACGCTAGACAGAAACTCCAGGAGCAACACCTATGTAATGTACCAATAGCCTGTCCCTCCAAAAATAGCTGATATTTACCCCCACCAGCTAGCTTCTTCTGGGGTGCCTATAGATAATGCAGCTCATGACAATTGACAGGCTTCTCCTGTACTCGCTATTCTGTTTTCGGTAGTAGATTATATGTGAAAATTTAAAGAGAACCTAAAACCATCTCTGCCAACTCCAGCTCTTTTGGAGGTTCCCTTCCACTATTTTCCTCTATCTCCTACTATTCCTGAACAATTAGTGCAGGTAGTTTTGGTACCTGATATGCTCATTAGGCTGTGTAATGTCAGTTGTGCGTGCCAGACTCATCAGAGCTAAGAATCACACCCCTTTGTCTACTCCTGCCTGACCCCGCCCTCCTGACAGTACAGAACTTAAATAACATATCAGGTACCAAAACGTTCAGCATTTATTGCTTGGCAGCAATGGGGACTACAGAAAAAAATCCCAGCACAGAGGTGGTGAAAGGTCCTCTTTAAATAGCACATCAGGCACCAAAACTAACTGCACTGATTGCTCTAGAATGGTGGGGGCTACAGAAAAAAAATCCAAGTGTGCCAGAATCAGTGGAGCAGCAGCTATTGCTGGAGGTGGCGAACGATCCTCTTGAAAGGGGATAAGATATGGATGAGGAGAGCCCAGCAATCAGTATCATAGTCCTGGAAAATCCTTTAGGCTGGGTTCTCACTACGCTTTTTTGCTGAAGAATTATCCACACTTGTTAATTGCAGTAACAAGTAGCACATGTTACTATGAAGCTCACCTGTATGGTAATGGTCATTAAACTGAAAACTTTTCGTGCACTGGCTGTTGTCATACATGTGAGGGCTCATTCACATCTGCGCCCGTACTCCGATCTGCAGGTTTCCGTTTCCTGCACAAAACAGGGTAGGAGACAGAAACCCGCAGGCATGTTTCAAGCCCATTCATTTGAATGGGCTTGAAAAGTTCGGCCGTGTGCGCCGGTGAGCATTTTATGTGTTCCGCGGCAAAACCGTTTTTTTTTAAACCGGACACAGAGTCGGACATGCAGTACTCTGTGTCTGGTTTAAAAAAACGGTTTAGCCGCGGAGAGCATAAAACGCTCATCAGCACTCACGGCCGGACTAGGCATGACAGGTTTCCGTCTTCTGCATGCAGAAGACGGAAACCTGAGAACGGAGACCAGATGCTGGTGTGAACCCAGCATAACATATAGTAATGTGCTACTCATTGCTTCAATTAAAGGGGTATTCCCATGACGCTTGTTCACTAACCTGCAGGCTGTTGTGCTCTCTTCACTTCCTGCTTTTCTCGGCACATTGGTGGGCGGGGTTTCACTTGCACAAGATTGGTTGTAAATGAATTACCACTGTGTGAAGCTGATGTAGCAGAGCTGGATTTGAGTCAGTTTGCATTACATACAGAGGTAGGACTCCCTATCTCAGCCCTTATCAGCCAAATTCAATTAAACCGACTGATAAGAGCTCAGAAATCCTGGAGCACTCACCTCCCCTATCTGAGAAGCTCCAGTACTTATCAGACACAAACAGCTCAGAGATACTCCCAGTCCCTTCCTTCCCCCCTGAGAGCAGGCAGCTACATCACTTGACAAATGAGCAGATAATCCCAAGGGCCATAGAAATGGAGTGTAAACAATGAAGTGAATAAATTAAGATAGAGGCCAAACAAAGCAGTTTTGATAAAGCAATGCATTTAGGAAAAGTCTTAAATTGACATAAACTAGCAGTATAGATAGGATCCTTGTGATGGGACAACCCCTTTAAAAACCATGCACAAAAATAAAAAAAAAATTGCTGTATAAACACTGCCTAAGGCTAATTCCCCACATTGCGGAAACGCTGCTTTGTTTGTTGCAGATTTTGTTGTGGTTTTTGAGCCAAAGCCAAGAGTGGCTACAAATGGAATCGGAAATATATAGAAAGCTCTTAAACACTTAACTTCTGTTCAATCTACTCCTGGCTTTGGCTCAAAAAACCACAACAAAATCTGCAACAAAAAAAAAAAGCTGCATTTCCGCAACGTGGGGCCCCAGCCTAAGGGGCCACACAATTGCATACAACCAATGGCGTAGTTATTGGGGGTGAAGAGGTAGCAATTGCTAACAGGCCCTGGATCCTGAGGGGGTCCAAAGGCCTCTACAACATGAGATGACGCCAATATTATAGGTAGCTAATGGTAAGTTACACTTCTGCGTACTATTGGAGGCATAACATGAAGCCTCTGTGCAAAATATGTAATGGTGCCCTACCTACTTTATATTTTATGTGTTAGAGAGACCTTTAATGCTCTTACAGGGTCCAGGGCTCAGTAGCAACGTCTATTCCTGCACCGCCTATTGCTACCCCTTGCACACCTCAGTACACTCATATAGTGCAGCCCAAGCCTTACACCTCTTGCACACAACCATAGTTGCTACGCGACTACAGATCTGCAAAAAGGCTTGTACGATCCCCTACACTTGTAATGCGAGCAAAATAGGGCATGCTTCATAATTGGTGGTCCTTGGCTACGGCATGGGCACATGTCTGCAAAAAGTGCTGTCGTGTGTATGGGCCCATAGGGGTGAAGGTGTCCGTACTGTGTAGATTGCAGATCAAGACTACGGTTGGCCTCATCGTGCTATTACACATCTTAGGTTTACTCGCATTAACACGCTTTTTATTCTAGATCTGCAGTTTCGCACCAGCGCTATTACATGCGCTGATTTTACTTGTGTTGAGGTGGGTGATGTCTTTTTTTCTACACCAATAGATATAATTGACATTGATCAAAAATGCACAAACGTGGTTTTAAGAAAGACCCCCCTTACCATGAATAAAAACACAAGTGTAATATCCCCCTCTGAAGGGAATGAAGAATTGGGTAAAGCTTGTATTTGTGCACTGCGAGGGGGTGCGCTCATGGCCATGACACATTTTTATATCTGCCTAACATACGTCATAAATGACAACTGGTGATCGGGGGAACATTACTATGATTATTTGTTTGTCCCCTCATTGGCCAGTGTAAGCCTCTATTCAGACGACCAAGGTGCAAAACAGCTGTGAAAAGGGACATTTTTCATGGCCATTTTGCATCCATGGGGCAACTGTTTTCACGCATCCCTCATGGTTTTGAGTTTATAGTGAGATCCGTGTAAATAGGGTTCACTTTATGGGTGTGACAATAAGAACTGTCAGCATTGCTGGGGCAATTTCAGTACCCTAGCAATCACCTCGGGGCTGGAACAGTAATTTCAAGGCTGCAACAACGCAGGGCCGCCATCAGGAATTTTGGGGCCCCATATAGCCTAAGTGTCTGCCCCCCTCCCCCTCGCCATTTTAAAACTACCTTATTTTGCGACATACCAATTATGTATTATATTTCCCTTTATTTAGCAGCATTACGAGGCTTAATCAGATTCTATTTGCAGGTACAATCTGCTACGTGTGACAGCCCCTATAGGAAGCCAACACCATCTATAAAAGCCCTCCTAATAAATCCTCAGGGCTTATTCACATTGTGTTTTTGGCCTCCCTTGCCGGGATACGTTGGTAACCAGTCAGAATCAGCTGTCAACTTATCCCTGCACGAAGAACTGGCCATTAAAAAAAAGGCAGTTCTCCGTGCAGGGATAAGTGGGGAGCTGATTGTGACTGGTTACCAACGTATCCTGGCAAGGGAGGCCAAAAACGCAATGTGAACACTCCTTTAACGTGAAAGTCCCACCCCCAAACAGGGGGATGCAGATCTGAGTTGAAATAGGACATACAATGACTGCTGCGGGCGCCAGGGAGCCAGCACACGGTGGCGGGCCAAAACCGGCCCCCCCCATTTTTCAATTTGGCCGGGCCCCTGACGCCAGTAGCAGTAGTACTGGCCTATCGGCGGCCCTGCAACAACGAGTCAGGTCTGTGACTGCAATTTCAGGGTTGCCACAATCACTTCAAGGCTCAGAACACACTTGAGCTTTTTGCAAAGTTTGCAGTTCTAAGATACATGAACAACAATTCTCTTCACAAAATACAAGTGGAGGCCCAGCGGAGATGTAAAAAAATATTAATAATCACCTTCCTTCACCTCTTTTGGACCTTCTTGCAGTGTCCGTCACACTCTGTTTCGGTCCCCTGGTGATGCCATACGCCCACGGTCACCGCCGAAGCCTGTGATTGGGCATTACCAGTCACATGGGCACGCTTGGCCTCAAAAAACTGCAGAAAATCTGTGACAAAAAAAAGCTGGGTTTCCACAACCTGGGGCCTCAACCTAAGGCACATGTATGTATGTATGCATGTCATTGGGCCATGATCAAACATGAGGGGGTCCAGGTCCCCACTCACTGAAATTGGGACTCAAAACGTACAGGATATAGGACCTGTCCTGAGTTTTATTTTTGGCTCATAGACACATTAATGGAACTGTGACTATACATGGTCACGTCTATGGGACCATAGAAAGATATGGGTCAGTGTGATAGCTGGGAAAAACAGACGGTCATGTGCGTGATGCCTAAATTGGGCACATTCACATATCCAATTTTTTTTTTTTATGGCCTGTGAATAAAATAAAATGTCCTTTTGATGACGATTAGTTGAAGATCCATCACCCGAACCCCTGATGATCAGCATTTTGGTGAACTCTGTGGCCTCGTCACACTAAACCAAACACAATGCCATTAGTGGATGTCCTGGAATTATTTTTTTTGCCTGGAGGCCGGGGAAGCTAAAAGAAAAAAAACAAACAAACATACGTATGTGTTTGGTCAGCAGCACCCGGGTATTTGTTCCGGCAGAAGTCTTCAGGAAAGGAATCGGGATGTCACAAGTGACATGTGAGCAACGTCCTGGGTCCTTGCTTGAGGTTACTGATTGGTCTCAGTGGTCACGTGCGGCCAGGACTTCCACTGGACCAGGCCCATGGGCACCGCTGGACCACACAGCAGCCTGGGATACTGGAGCGGCACAGACAAGTATATTTTTTATTATTTTACACCTTCCCTGGCCTCCAGGAAAAAAAAACTGTAATTAATGGACAGCCCCTTTAATTTTATGGTGATGGCGGAGAGAAAAATCATCCAAGGAGGAAACCCGGGCGGACTCCATTATAACCTATGGGGTCTTTGGGTTTCTGTGTGTAATTGCTTATTAAGCAGACAGGGTTTCCGTATTTCACGTTCCCAATTGTACCCGAATGACAGAACCCCAAACGCCAGTGTGAACCTAGGCTTAGGCTACATTCACATTTGCATCATAGACTCTGCCCGCCTGACATCGATGCACTAAAAAGCCACAACTTTTATGTCTGCTGCATTCAGTATAAAAACAATAGACTATATTCAATGGTGGCCGCCGAGCTCTGTATGTAACCTCCATTTATCAGTCCATTGTCCTGCTCCTCCTTCAGACCAGAACAAAGACCCTGCTAATCTATTCTAGGATTCGGTCGTCAATTGAGAAAGCCTAGAGAACCACCAAATCTTATCTGTCCGCATCATGTGCAGGGACATGGCTGCTTCATTATAGAGACCTCCAGAAACCTCCATCATTGTGTCATCGGTCACCGCCAGGGGCAGAGCACGTGACACACCGGAAGTGAGCCCTGGAAATACGTCACAGCACAGACCAACATGGCCGCGCCGGCAGCGCTGTGACGGAAAGACAGTAACTGACAGAAACCGAGAATACAGCGAGGGATTGTGGGAGAGACCGAGAAGGAAGGCGCGGAACCGGAGCTCGGACCGGGATATATATCTACCTGGAGGAGGTCGGTATGTAGCAGAGTCTGTGGTATTACATAGGACTGCAGGTGACATCTACTACATTATCTGTATATAGAGAGTTATCACTGTGTTATCTGTAGTGTTACATAGGACTGCAGGTGACATCTACTACATTACCTGTACTCAGAGAGTTATCACTGTGTTATCTGTGGTGTTACATAGGACTGCAGGTGACATCTACTACATTATCTGTACTCAGAGAGTTATCACTGTGTTATCTGTGGTGTTACATAGGACTGCAGGTGACATCTACATTATCTGTACTCAGAGAGTTATCACTGTGTTATCTGTGGTGTTACATAGGACTGCAGGTGACATCTACTACATTATCTGTACTCAGAGAGTTATCACTGTGTTATCTGTAGTGTTACATAGGACTGCAGGTGACATCTACTACATTATCTGTACTCAGAGAGTTATCACTATGTTATCTGTAGTGTTACATAGGACTGCAGGTGACATCTACTACATTATCTGTATATAGAGAGTTATCACTGTGTTATCTGTGGTGTTACATAGGACTGCAGGTGACATCTACTACTTTACCTGTACTCAGAGAGTTATCACTGTGTTATCTGTGGTGTTACATAGGACTGCAGGTGACATCTACTACATTATCTGTACTCAGAGAGTTATCACTGTTATCTGTGGTGTTACATAGGACTGCAGGTGACATCTACTACATTACCTGTATATAGAGAGTTATCACTGTGTTATCTGTGGTGTTACATAGGACTGCAGGTGACATCTACTACATTATCTGTACTCAGAGAGTTATCACTGTGTTATCTGTGGTGTTACATAGGACTGCAGGTGACATCTACTACATTATCTGTACTTAGAGAGTTATCACTGTGTTATCTGTAGTGTTACATAGGACTGCAGGTGACATCTACTACATTATCTGTACTCAGAGAGTTATCACTGTGTTATCTGTAGTGTTACATAGGACTGCAGGTGACATCTACTACATTACCTGTACTCAGAGAGCTATCATTGTGTTATCTGTAGTGTTACATAGGACTGCAGGTGACATCTACTACATTATCTGTATATAGAGAGTTATCACTGTGTTATCTGTGGTGTTACATAGGACTGCAGGTGACATCTACTACATTATCTGTACTCAGAGAGTTATCACTGTGTTACCTGTGGTGTTACATAGGACTGCCGGTGACATCTACTACATTATCTGTATATAGAGAGTTATCACTGTGTTATCTGTGGTGTTACATAGGACTGCAGGTGACATCTACTACATTATCTGTACTGAGAGAGTTATCACTGTTATCTGTAGTGTTACATAGGACTGCAGGTGACATCTACTACATTATCTGTACTCAGAGAGTTATCACTGTGTTATCTGTAGTGTTACATAGGACTGCAGGTGACATCTACTACATTATCTGTACTCAGAGAGTTATCACTGTGTTATCTGCTGTGTTACATAGGACTGCAGGTGACATCTACTACATTATCTGTATATAGAGAGTTATCACTGTGTTATCTGTGGTGTTACATAGGACTGCAGGTGACATCTACTACATTATCTGTACTGAGAGAGTTATCACTGTTATCTGTAGTGTTACATAGGACTGCAGGTGACATCTACTACATTATCTGTACTCAGAGAGTTATCACTGTGTTATCTGTAGTGTTACATAGGACTGCAGGTGACATCTACTACATTACCTGTACTCAGAGAGCTATCATTGTGTTATCTGTAGTGTTACATAGGACTGCAGGTGACATCTACTACATTATCTGTATATAGAGAGTTATCACTGTGTTATCTGTGGTGTTACATAGGACTGCAGGTGACATCTACTACTTTACCTGTACTCAGAGTTATCACTGTGTTATCTGTGGTGTTACATAGGACTGCAGGTGACATCTACTACATTACCTGTACTCAGAGAGTTATCACTGTTATCTGTGGTGTTACATAGGACTGCAGGTGACATCTACTACATTACCTGTATATAGAGAGTTATCACTGTGTTATCTGTGGTGTTACATAGGACTGCAGGTGACATCTACTACATTATCTGTACTCAGAGAGTTATCACTGTGTTATCTGTAGTGTTACATAGGACTGCAGGTGACATCTACTACATTACCTGTACTCAGAGAGTTATCACTGTGTTATCTGTGGTGTTACATAGGACTGCAGGTGACATCTACTACATTATCTGTACTCAGAGAGTTATCACTGTGTTATCTGTAGTGTTACATAGGACTGCAGGTGACATCTACTACATTACCTGTACTCAGAGAGCTATCATTGTGTTATCTGTAGTGTTACATAGGACTGCAGGTGACATCTACTACATTATCTGTATATAGAGAGTTATCACTGTGTTATCTGTGGTGTTACATAGGACTGCAGGTGACATCTACTACATTATCTGTACTCAGAGAGTTATCACTGTGTTACCTGTGGTGTTACATAGGACTGCCGGTGACATCTACTACATTATCTGTACTCAGAGAGTTATCACTGTATTATCTGTGGTGTTACATAGGACTGCAGGTGACATCTACTACATTATCTGTACTCAGAGAGTTATCACTGTGTTATCTGCTGTGTTACATAGGACTGCAGGTGACATCTACTACATTATCTGTATATAGAGAGTTATCACTGTGTTATCTGTGGTGTTACATAGGACTGCAGGTGACATCTACTACATTATCTGTACTGAGAGAGTTATCACTGTTATCTGTAGTGTTACATAGGACTGCAGGTGACATCTACTACATTACCTGTACTCAGAGAGTTATCACTGTGTTATCTGTAGTGTTACATAGGACTGCAGGTGACATCTACTACATTATCTGTACTCAGAGAGTTATCACTGTATTATCTGTGGTGTTACATAGGACTGCAGGTGACATCTACTACATTATCTGTACTCAGAGAGATATCACTGTGTTACCTGTGGTGTTACATAGGACTGCCGGTGACATCTACTACATTACCTGTACTCAGAGAGATATCACTGCGTTACCTGTGGTGTTACATAGGACTGCCGGTGACATCTACTACATTACCTGTACTCAGAGAGATATCACTGTGCTACCTGTGGTGTTACATAGGACTGCAGGTGACATCTACTACATTACCTGTACTCAGAGAGTTATCACTGTGTTATCTGTAGTATTACATAGGACTGCAGGTGACATCTACTACATTACCTGTACTCAGAGAGTTATCACTGTATTATCTGTGGTGTTACATAGGACTGCAGGTGACATCTACTACATTACCTGTACTCAGAGAGTTATCACTGTGTTATCTGTGGTGTTACATAGGACTGCAGGTGACATCTACTACATTATCTGTACTCAGAGAGTTATCACTGTGTTATCTGTAGTGTTACATAGGACTGCAGGTGACATCTACTACATTACCTGTACTCAGAGAGTTATCACTGTGTTATCTATGGTGTTACATAGGACTGCAGGTGACATCTACTACATTATCTGTACTCAGAGAGTTATCATTGTGTTATCTGTAGTGTTACATAGGACTGCAGGTGACATCTACTACATTACCTGTACTCAGAGAGCTATCATTGTGTTATCTGTAGTGTTACATAGGACTGCAGGTGACATCTACTACATTATCTGTACTCAGAGAGTTATCACTATGTTATCTGTAGTGTTACATAGGACTGCAGGTGACATCTACTACATTATCTGTATATAGAGAGTTATCACTGTGTTATCTGTGGTGTTACATAGGACTGCAGGTGACATCTACTACATTATCTGTACTGAGAGAGTTATCACTGTTATCTGTAGTGTTACATAGGACTGCAGGTGTCATCTACTACATTACCTGTACTCAGAGAGTTATCACTGTGTTATCTGTAGTGTTACATAGGACTGCAGGTGACATCTACTACATTATCTGTACTCAGAGAGTTATCACTGTGTTATCTGTAGTGTTACATAGGACTGCAGGTGACATCTACTACATTACCTGTATATAGAGAGTTATCACTGTGTTATCTGTGGTGTTACATAGGACTGCAGGTGACATCTACTACATTATCTGTACTCAGAGAGTTATCACTGTGTTACCTGTGGTGTTACATAGGACTGCCGGTGACATCTACTACATTACCTGTACTCAGAGAGATATCACTGCGTTATCTGTGGTGTTACATAGGACTGCAGGTGACATCTACTACATTACCTGTACTCAGAGAGTTATCACTGTGCTATCTGTAGTGTTACATAGGACTGCAGGTGACATCTACTACATTATCTGTACTCAGAGAGTTATCACTGTGTTATCTGTAGTGTTACATAGGACTGCAGGTGACATCTACTACATTACCTGTATATAGAGAGTTATCACTGTGTTATCTGTGGTGTTACATAGGACTGCAGGTGACATCTACTACATTATCTGTACTCAGAGAGTTATCACTGTGTTACCTGTGGTGTTACATAGGACTGCCGGTGACATCTACTACATTACCTGTACTCAGAGAGATATCACTGCGTTATCTGTGGTGTTACATAGGACTGCAGGTGACATCTACTACATTATCTGTACTGAGAGAGTTATCACTGTGTTATCTGTAGTGTTACATAGGACTGCAGGTGACATCTACTACATTACCTGTATATAGAGAGTTATCACTGTGTTATCTGTGGTGTTACATAGGACTGCAGGTGACATCTACTACATTATCTGTACTCAGAGAGTTATCACTGTGTTACCTGTGGTGTTACATAGGACTGCCGGTGACATCTACTACATTATCTGTACTCAGAGAGTTATCACTGTATTATCTGTAGTGTTACATAGGACTGCAGGTGACATCTACTACATTATCTGTACTCAGAGAGATATCACTGTGCTACCTGTGGTGTTACATAGGACTGCAGGTGACATCTACTACATTACCTGTACTCAGAGAGTTATCACTGTGTTACCTGTGGTGTTACATAGGACTGCAGGTGACATCTACTACATTATCTGTACTCAGAGAGTTATCACTGTGTTATCTGTGGTGTTACATAGGACTGCAGGTGACATCTACTACATTACCTGTACTCAGAGAGTTATCACTGTGTTACCTGTGGTGTTACATAGGACTGCCGGTGACATCTACTACATTATCTGTACTCAGAGAGTTATCACTGTATTATCTGTGGTGTTACATAGGACTGCAGGTGACATCTACTACATTATCTCTACTCAGAGAGTTATCACTGTGTTACCTGTGGTGTTACATAGGACTGCCGGTGACATCTACTACATTACCTGTAGTCAGAGAGATATCACTGCGTTATCTGCAGTATTACATAGGACTGCAGGTGACATCTACTATATTATCTGTATATAGAGAGTTATCACTGTGTTATCTGTAGTGTTACATAGGACTGCAGGTGACATCTACTACATTACCTGTACTCAGGGAGTTATCACTGTGTTATCTGTAGTGTTACATAGGACTGCAGGTGACATCTACTACATTATCTGTACTCAGAGAGTTATCACTGTGTTATCTGTGGTGTTACATAGGACTGCAGGTGACATCTACTACATTATCTCTACTCAGAGAGTTATCACTGTGTTATCTGTGGTGTTACATAGGACTGCAGGTGACATCTACTACATTACCTGTACTCAGAGAGTTATCACTGTGTTATCTGTGGTGTTACATAGGACTGCAGGTGACATCTACTACATTACCTGTACTCAGAGAGTTATCACTGTGTTATCTGTGGTGTTACATAGGACTGCATGTGACATGTATTACATTATCTGTACTCATAGAGTTATCACTGTGTTATCTGTGGTGTTACATAGGACTGCAGGTGACATCTACTACATTACCTGTACTCAGAGAGTTATCACTGTGTTATCTGTGGTGTTACATAGGACTGCATGTGACATGTATTACATTATCTGTACTCAGAGAGTTATCACTGTGCTACCTGTGGTGTTACATAGGACTGCAGGTGACATCTATTACATTTTTCACCCTCGCAGCTTCTCCGATTCTCTTGTCTTTCCTCAGACTACTTTGGCCTATCCTCTCTCATGGCGCTCAGTGTGGCCTCCCAGTTCTTCTCTCAAGATGATGAGGCCTCGGATGTCATCTCCACCTCAGAGAAGGTAACAGTCTATAGAGGGGAACATAACTGTGTTACCTGGTAGGTTTATGGGGTGGTTAAATGACAGGGTAACCTGGTGGGCTTTGAGGGCGGTCACGTGATGTTATTCCCCACTTGTATTATATGTTGAGCTCTTTTTTTTTCTTGGACAGTTGCAGAGTCGGGGGACCCATTCATCTTAGGCTTGCTTCATCTTAGCAGTCTCATTCTCATCTCCTTTTTCTTCCAGGTGGTGGAGTTGCTGAACATGGCCGCCCTCGCCACCAACGATTCTAAGATCACAATGCTGAAACAGGTGGGTGTGCTTTCTGTCCGGAAGACCACGTTCCAGTTGTTTGTCCACAGAGCTTCCATATATCCTTCTTTTCCAGGTTCAGGAGTTGATCATCAACAAGGACCCGACACTGCTGGACAACTTCCTGGATGTACGTTCTGATCTGGGGCGGGGGGGGCAGCAGTTTGGGGTGCAGGCTCTGACTTTCCTTTTGTCCGTTCTGTAGGAGATTATTGCTTTTCAGGCTGACAAATCCGTGGACGTCCGGAAGTTTGTGGTAAATTTCATAGAAGAAGCCTGGTGAGTGCAACACAAGCCTCTCAGATTGGGGGGAGAAGGAGGTGTATGTGAATGGGGATGATTCAAAACACTGTGGCCAGACAGGGGAAAGATAGATGGGGCTAGCAATGAGTTTTCTATTGTCAAAGTTTTCAGGGGTCTCGGTGGGTGGTGGTAAGATGAGTCATCTTTGCTTTCTCTCTAGGGTCTGAATTTCTAGGGTCTCAGTGGGTAGACCATCTTTAGCTCCTCTCTTGAGGCTATGGTTTAAAGGGTTCCAGTGGGTGTAGTCAGGATGATTCACCTGCATCTCCTCTCTTGTGGTCAGGGTTTCGGGGGTCTCAGGAGATATAGTCAGAATGGACCACGTGTGTCTCCTCTCTTAGTGCCTGGGTTTTAGGGGTCTTGGCAGGTGTTTTCAGGGTGAGTCTGCTGCATTTCCTCTCATTGCCAGGGTTCCCGGCAGGTGTTGTCAGGGGGGAGTCACCTGTTTCCTCTCTTGGGTCTGGATCTTGGTGCGGGTTGTCTGGGTGGGTCAGCTGCATCTCCTTTTTCGGGATCAGGTTTTTGGAGATTTTGTGAGGTGTTCTCAGGGTTCACCTGCGTTTCTTAGTGTCCTAGATTTTGTGGTTCTTGTCAGGGTGAGTCACCTGTGTCTTCTTGTTCTCAGAGTCTTGGCAGGTTATGTCAGTCTGGGGTCACCAGGGTCTATTCTTTTTTCCCGGCAGTAAGCTGGATAATGAGCTCCTCATCAAGCTGATCGCTAATCTGCACATGCTCCTGAAGGATGAGAACGTCAATGTGGTGAAGAAGTCCATCCTGACCATGACTCAACTGTACAAAGTGGCTCTTCAGGTCGGTGTGATCGCACTCAGGCGCTGGCATCATCATTGCATTATAGGGAGTGGCAGCGGACCTGGTCTGGTCCTAAAAGATTTTTTCCTGACAGTCTAGCTGGGCTGTGCGGAACACCCCTCCTGACAGTACTCGTCCATAGACCTGTACTGTAAGAAGGGGCATATCGCCAGCCATGACACTGCGCTGTGAAGAACACGCCACAGTACTAATATATGGACAAATACAGCCTTGAGGGGGAGGCCATTCCTCACAGCCCAGCTAGACTGTCAGGAACCCCCTTTTGACAGTGGGTAGAGATCGTGGCCGTTATAACAGCACCGATGTCTTCAGCCCTGGGGCTCATAACGGGAAAGTCGACAGTGCGCTGAATTCAGTGCACTGTTGGGGTTCTAGCGGTATATTAAGCCACATGTGCCCGAAGACATGAAAGGTCCTCTTTAAACATTAGCAGGGGTCCGACATCCAAGCCCCTGGCCGCTCAACTGTTTAAAGAGACTGTAGGTCTTTCCAATTGTATAGCGGCTGCGAATGGTTCTCTGCGATAAGGTCAGGTGACCGTTGTATTTGGCCTGTGAAGCATTAGTGGCACTTGGGACGATCCTGATCACTCGTGAACTCTGATGAAGCCAGTATAAGGAGTACCTTATGTCATAGCCACTAGTTAGAAGGCTCCCTCACCCATAACATGTCACATGGTGCTAGTCCTGAATGTACAACAATCTGCCTCTTGCATCTGGTAAGGCCTCGTTCACATCTGTGCCCGGCACTCCGTTCTGCAGGTTTCCGTTTCCTGCGCAAAACAGAGGCAGGAGACAGGAACCTGCAGGCATCTTTCAAACCCGTTCATTTGAATGGGTTTGAAAACTGTCCGGCCGTGAGCGCCAGTGAGCGTTTTATGCTCTCCGCGGCGAAACCGTTTTTTTTTAAACCAGACACAAAGTCGGATATGCAGTACTCTGTGTCCGGTTTTTAAAAAAACAAAACAAAACGGTTTTGCTACGGAGAGCTCGAAACGCTCACCGGCGCTCACGGCCGGACTCGGCATGACAGGTTTCCGTCTTCTGCATGCAGAAGACGGACACCTGATAATGGAGCCCAGACGCTGGTGTGAACCCAGTGTAAGCTTTGTCTGTGGCCTTCACCAAATCCAAGTTCTCTTCTCTTAAACAGTGGGTGGCCCGATCTCGCCCTACTTCGGAACGTCAGGAATCCTGCTGGGATCTGGTAACTGAAATGGCAACTGACATTCTCCAACTCTTGGAGTCTGACAACGATGGGATTCGCACACACGCAGTGAAGTTTGTGGAGAGTTTGATTGTCACCTTGTCCGCTCGAACTGCAGACAGTGAAATCCCAAAGAGGCAAGAGGGAGACATCAGCCTGGAGCAAATACCTTCTGATCACCCCTTTCTGAAGTACAGTATGTATTTACAGCCCTCTTCTCCGGCCCATTCATTGAAGAGTTATTTATTTGACTCCCTGGAATTAGCCACTAGCATCAAGAGAGGGACAGCTCTCAGTCCGTCATGGGGGGTGGTAAGGCGAGGGAATTACCTCTGGGATGCATCGGAAGAGTGCTGACGTATTCTGTTTCTTTGTAGATGTATTACGAGATGTTGGGAAGCAAGCCCTTAAAGAACTCCTTAAATTCATGGCTCACCCTGCAATCTCCAGCATCAATCTTACTGCGGCACTAGGCTCTTTGGCATCAATAGCTCGTCAGAGACCCATGTTCATGGCAGAAGTCATCCAAGCCTATGAGACGCTGCATGGTGAGATGATAGGGCTGCACTGCATGTGGGTAGGACATTCAGTTTGCAGCATAACAGCCTGGAGAAAAATCTACTCACTCTTTTTCTTCTCTTCCTTCTCACCCTTTTTTTCCCCCCATGCAGCAAACTTGCCCCCAACCCTAGCCAAATCTCAAGTGAGCAGCGTTAGAAAAAACCTGAAGCTGCAGTTGCTTAGTGTTCTCCGGCACCCGTCATCTTGTGAATACCAGGGGCCTATCAGCACCCTTCTGATGGATCTGGGTACTGCTCAAGCAGAGATTACTCGCCATCTTCCTCCACCAAAGGATCTTGGCCGCAAGAGAACCAGGGAGGGTGGAGAAGGAGGCCAGAAGAAGAGTCGTACAGGTAAGATTTTAAGTAAGAGTACATATTAATGGCAAGGACAATTGTCACTAGTCTATACTTGTTTATATAGTTGGTAGAACATAGAACGACCTAGGTATTTCGGTTACCAGTAATCTCAATAGTTGCATTGAAAGATAGGCAGCACGAGAGAATTTTGCAAGGCATAAATGGTGGGAAATGCCCACTATGTACAAAAATATAACTACTATAATATAATACTGCTCCTATGTATAAGAATATAACTACTATAATACTACACCTATGTAATACTGCTTCTATGTACAAAAATATAAACTACTATAATATAATACTACTCCTATATACAAGAATATAACTACTATAATACTGCTCCTATGTACAAAAATATAACTACTATAATACTACTCCTATGTATAAGAATATAACTACTATAATACTGCTCTATGTACAAGAATATAACTACTATAATACTGCTCCTATGTACAAGAATATAACTACTATAATACTACCTCCTATGTACAAGAATATAACTACTATAATACTGCCCGATGTACAAGAATATAACTACTATAATACTGCTCCTATGTACAAGAATATAACTACTATAATACTGCTCCTTTGTACAAGACTATAACTACTATAATACTACTCCTATGTACAAGACTATAACTACTATAATACTGCTCCTATGTACAAGAATATAACTACTATAATACTGCTCCTATGTACAAGAATATAACTACTATAATACTGCCTCTATGTACAAGAATATAACTACTATAATACTGCCCCCTATGTACAAGAATATAACAACTATAATACTGCTCCTAAGTACAAGAATATAACTACTATAATACTACTCCTATGTACAAGAATATAACTACTATAATACTACTCTTATGTACAAGAATATAACTAGTATAATACTGTTCCTATGTACAAGAATATAACTACTATAATACTACTCCTATGTACAAGAATATAACTACTATAATACTGCCTCTATGTACAAGAATATAACTACTATAATACTGCTCCTATGTACAAGAATATAACTACTATAATACTGCTCCTATGTACAAGAATATAACTACTATAATACTGCTCCTATGTACAAGAATATAACTACTATAATACTGCTCCTATGTACAAGAATATAACTACTATAATACTGCCTCTATGTACAAGAATATAACTACTATAATACTGCTCCTATGTACAAGAATATAACTACTATAATACTACTGCTATGTACAAGAATATAACTAGTATAATACTGCTCCTATGTACAAGAATATAACTACTATAATGTCATCATTTCTGCTCTTATTAACTCCTTTTTGAGGTTCATTATACATGGATGGCTAATGTCTTGATCTTAAGACTTGTCACACGCTCCGGAACTGGGTGGACGTCATCGCAGCTGGTGCTTCATGGGCTTAAGGAGTTTGACATCAGTAATTTGGTTATAATACTAATCTCAGTACCATGTAGAGGAGATTCTACAGTTTCCATATATACCTCTGTTGTTCAGGTTTGCAGCCCCACTTTCATGTACATTTTCATTGTATTGATATGTAAATGAATGGGATCCTCATTGTGGGGGAGGGGGGGTTGTCTTGGAATGTTTTCTTTGCATATGGATACAATGGTGTTTTACCTGACAGTGTAGCTCTAAAGCTGAGTAACAGACGAGTATATTTGGAAACTGTATAATCACCTGCACAAGGTTTTGGAATTGGGATTGGCTGTTACCAATCCTCATATAACTAGGTTGATAATTAGGTAGAAAAATAAAATAAGTTATTTCTCTGAGCTTTGGTGTGCAAAAGAAAAGAAAAACTGGACACCGTGCCGAGAGGTTTCCATACTCCTTGAGACTTTGGGTTTTTCTGAGTGTTCTAGTTGCTCATGGCTTACCCCATCTGATCTAATGTGTGATGAGAACAGTCTCTTTCTTGCAGACATTCCTTTGGCTGATGATGATGATGAGAAGGACACCATCCCCCACAGCACCTTACCCCCGGCTGCCCCCAGCTCGCTGTCTGCTACTGACATCACTGCCGATTTTCTGCGTCCATTACTGACTCCAGAAAGTGTTGCCAATCTGGTGAGTGTGGAGTTCGGCCGATGGTTTGTGTAGAGCGAATGCTTCCGCTTCATCTTTCTTCTTAAGCTGTGGCCTAACCCATTCCTTTGTGGTCATGTCTTGTGATCCCTGGGAGCTCCTACAGAAATGTCTGTCTTGTCTTCAGGTCCTTATCAGTATGGTCTACCTGCCAGATACAATGCCGGCCTCCTTCCAATCCACGTACACCCCAGTGGAATCTGCTGGAACGGATGCTCAGATAAGGCACCTTGCACGTCTCATGGCTACACAGATGACTGCGGCTGGAATCGGACCTGGTAATGTGACGACATCTGTATGCTAATACCGCACGTTTAGGTCAGCTGCAGACTCATGAATAGTGTACTGCATAGTAGTCCTGCGGTGAGGCTGGTAGGGTGGGTTTGGGTCTCTGGACAGTGTTCAACTCATAAAATCCAGCCATTGTTTGGGCTGCTATTTTACTGATAGATAAAGCTGTGTACAGCTGACCTTAAAGGGGAGGTGAGTTAGGTGAGTTTTTAATTTAGACGCTGTTAGGGATTTGGGGTTTGCCCTTGGCATGTAGCCTAAGAACAGGAAATTGTTAGTTATTTAGTTTTAAAGGGATCCTTAAGAAAGGCTATTCTTCTCCTACCTTTAGATGTCTACTCCGACCGTCGTTTGGTAGAAATCCCGGTTTACTTTGGTTTGCAAATGAGTTCTCTCACAGCACTGGGGGGGTCCTCAATGCTGCGAGAGAACTCTCCAGCGCCACTTCCATCTTCACCTGAAACGGCCTCTCCCTGTGTCTTCTTCCGTCCTGGGTTTCAATCTTCTAGGCCTCGGGCAGAGCTGACTGCACATGCCCGGGCCACAAGAAAATGGCCGCTTACACAGCTGGTTTAAGCAGCCATTTTCTTGTGGCCCGGGCATGTGCAATTGGCTCTGCCCGAGGCCTAAAAGATCGAAACCCAGGATGGAAGAAGACACAGGCAGAGGGTGTTCCAGAAGAAGATGGAGGCGTCGCTGGAGATTTCTCTCGCAGCTTTGGGGACGCCCCCAGTGCTGTTTGAGTGCTGGGGCCCACCCCCAGTGCTGCGAGAGAACTCTGTTGCATACCGAAGAAGACTGGGAATTCTACCAATTCCCTACATCTAAAGGTAGGAGAATAGCCTTTCTACGTGTTAGTCATAAAAAAAGGGTATCCAATGATAGGATTTCTTTAACCTTCTGCCAATACTCCGTGAGCAGATTCCCACTGCTTCTTCAGCAGTGGCGTCATGTTCCTCATTCACACAGTCTGCAGTCAGTCACTGTCTGCCATACAGGCGTAGCACCGAGTAATGGTGTAAGACATGGGATGTGACGGATCGTAAACATACTGTTAGAAATTGCCATACAATGGCGCTAAAACCAGACTGAAGTTCCCGTCTCGCCTTGGACACTCCTATTTGCTTTGTGTTTCTTCAGGTGTGGAGAAAGTGAAGGAAGCAAGTGTGGAGGTGGTGGAGGAGGAAAGTGTAAAACCTGAAGGATTAGTTATCAAAAGAAGGGTCTCCTCTCTGCATACTCCGGGTCAGGCCATCTCTGTGGTGGGTTCTCAGGCTAAGGATATAAAGGATGAAGACATCGGAGCCCCACTTGCCAAGAAAAGACCTGAGCCTATTTTGCCCGTGACACAGCTCAGGTGAGAAGACTCTGTACAGGGCTTTGGCTTCCACAATGTCCCTCTCATTCCACGAGCTTAATTTTTCTTCTGTTCTTTTTAGGACGGCTGGTGCAGGGGGCCGGAAGAAGATCTTTAAACTCAAAGAAGTTTTGGAACCATTGACTGAAGCCCAAATCAAAAGCCTCAAGCTGGCCGCGGTGCAAAGGATCTTGCAGGCAGAGCGTAGTGTGGGGGGCAGCAGTGCAGCCCAGGTACCCTACAGTCCTCCCTGTTATTATTTCACTGCCCTAAAGTTGTATATTCTGCGTCTTCTCTTGTCTCCTCTCACAGTAGCACAGTGTAAGAGGTACAAGCTCCCCTGGGATGGTATTAGAAGGTCACAACTTAGAGAGTAAAATAAGTGACCATAGAAGAGTCTCTAAGAGGAGCGACGTTACAGCAACTGCTCAGTGTAGGGAGGGAGCAGAGCCTACAGAAGGGGGACGTCAGACAAGATCACATCGAACCTTTGTATACCAGGAGGAACATGTCCACGAGATCACATCGAACCTTTGTATACCAGGAGGAACATGTCCACGAGATCACATCTGGCGTTTTTTAATAGGAGTGACACATCGGCCCTGTTTGTTCTAGTAGGGACACGTCCACAAGGTCACATCTCCACTGTATTACTAAGGAAGAGCTTGTGAATGAAAGAGTGCAGATTGCGGGTGCATGAACCTGTGTCGCCATCATTGTTTCCATGTCACTGAGTCCCTGACTTTGGCTCTCTTCCTTCTACAGATGAGGGTGAAGGTTTTGGCGCGGTTGGTGACCCAGCTAGATACTTCCCTGAAGGCTGAAGTCTTGAGCCACTTTCTCTGTGATCCTCGTGGACGTCTGGACATGGCTCTGGCTTGGCTCTTTCAGGAGTACTGTGAATATCAGTCTGGGGCCGGAGAAGAAGGATATCAGGAGTGTCTGATAGGAATTCTTACTGGACTGCAGGAGCGACCAGACCAGAGAGATGGGTCAGTACTGGCCGGTGTCTGCTCTAGGGCACAATCTCATTGTACTATTCTCTTTTCAACAATTTGATATATTTTTTTTCTTTTCCTTGAAGTGTCTTTACAAAAGTTGTTCTGGAGGCTCCACTGCTCACAGACTCTGCACTAGACGTTATCCGCAAATACTGTGAGGACGAGGTAAGGCCTGGCCAGGGTCGTCGATGAATATCACTGATGTGATATACACTGAGTACACTCTTCAGTTATATAGATAAGGAGTTATACTGTGGATGTTATGTATCAGGGTGTGTGTATGATAGCGCAGGGATATATTACTATATATGTTATGTATCAGGGTGTGTGTATGATAGAGTTAGAGGTGTATACTGGGAATCATTCATGGGTTTTATTTATCAGGACATAAAAAACCCCTTCCCGTCAGAAGTTCAGGAATCCAACCTCAGATGAAGAACATACAACAGATTCTTCTTGGTCATTGGTCACAAAATGGAAAAGCAAAGTGTGATAAACTTTGTCCTGCTCCAAATGTTTCCAATGGGAGGCAGAATGAGGGAAGAATCTGCTGCTGATTATTATATAGATCTTTACATACATACACACACACACACGAGATATATGTCAGATTTGAAAAATTGAGCTCTGTCAGGAAGTCAAAAAATGGCTGCGGTGGGAATGGGTTAATACTAGAGATGAGCGAATAGTATTCGAAGCTATAGTTCCGAATACCTCGCTCCATAAGAATGCATGTAAGCGGCCGGCGCTTAACCCCTTGGTGTTCGGCCGCTTCCATTCATTCCTATGGGAGCGAGGTAATCAAAACTATAATTTCGAATACTATTTGCTCATCTCTAGTTAATACAGCTGAATGATCCAGCCCAGCAAACTGCCAAAACTTCTGCTTTTATAGAGATGACACTTGTTGATCAGTTAATAACGGGTATTTGGGTTAGGGTTATGGTTAGACTTCTGTGCTCCCGGAGTCATCCTTACTTGATGATGTCACTGTGTGATATTTTTAGCGGCTCTTGCTGATGTCACATCTTTTTGTATTCAGGGTCGCAGTTACCTGGGGATGTCCACATTGAGGGATCTCATCCTCACTCGCCCAGCTCGGCAATTCCAGTATTTGCATTTACTCTTGGACCTAAGTTCAAATGAGAAGGATAAGGTAGGAGTTCCTCTGTGCTGCTGTGACTCCTGCCTCTTCTCCCGCTGTATTGTTTGTTTGTTTTTTTTTATTCCACGTTGTGTGTTGTTAGGTCCGCCAGCAGGCTCTGCTCCTTATTAAGCGCATGTATGAGAAGGATAGTCTCCGCCAATACATAGAGAAGTTCGCTCTGAATTACCTTCAGCTGCTCGTCCATCCCAACCCCCCATCTGTGCTTTTTGGGGCAGATAAGGATACAGGTAAGCAATGGCTAATGTTGCAGACATGCGCTGATTTGGGTGGGTGGGGTATAAAAGCTGATAGCCTGCAGCCAGTGCTCTTTCTTCTCAGAGGTGGCTGCCCCCTGGACAGAGGACACGGTGAAGCATTGTCTCTACCTCTACCTGGCATTACTGCCACAGAACCACAAACTGATCCATGAACTGGCGTCCGTCTACACAGAGGCCACGGCCGATATCAAGAGAACTGTGCTGCGTGTCATTGAGACCCCGGTGAGGCATTACGGTCTTCCTTCAGTACACAGACTTAAGAGCCACGTAACTTTGGATCTAATTCTGGTTATTATTATCCTGCAGATCCGTGGCATGGGAATGAACTCCCCGGAGCTGCTCCTGCTGGTGGAGAACTGCCCCAAGGGGGCAGAAACCCTGGTGACTCGTTGCCTGCACATATTAACCGATAAAGGTAGGTCCCGGACCCCGACATTGTATTGACATACAAAGATGGGACATATAAGGGTTAATGCGTGAGTGTTGGATGCTGGGGTCATCAGACAGGCAGCACATGGTGCAGCACGTGCGAGATTCGTTGTCAGGAGGAATACCCCAGAGGTGCGAGAATAAACCTAAAACATCATCTAGGACATGGGAAACAAGGTGCATACAACGATTCCAAACCTCCTGCTATCGGCTATATGCTGATATTCCTGGCTGTGGATATAGTGTATAGGTGGAGCTGCTGTACTGACTCTACCGTATAATGTGCTGAAGGTAGAGTCTGTCAGTGACTACTCCCTCCCTATACACCAAGCCTTCCTGACAGACCTGGCATAGAGCAGACACTTTTATATGCTGAAACATCTATACTGTACATGGTATAGGGAATCCATTTCCCTCTTTTGACGATATCATCTTGATGTTGAAGATGATGATACCTGGGATGTGACCGCATCTGTCATGTGGTGAGATCACTAGTAACTGTGTCCGTCCTCGTTCTAGTTCCCCCTTCTCCGGAGCTGGTGAAACGTGTCCGGGATCTGTACCAGAAGCGTCTCCCAGATGTCCGTTTCCTGATCCCTGTACTGAACGGCCTGGATAAGGTAAGTTGAGAGCTAACGCTGACTAACGTCCCTCAGAATATAGACTGTAGTCAGGATCCCATCGGATGGAGACGACCTCACTGTGCACTTTCTGTCATGTAGAAGGAGGTCATTCAGGCTTTGCCCAAGCTCATCAAGCTCAACCCCATCGTTGTGAAAGAAGTGTTCAATCGGCTGCTGGGAACACAGCACGGTAAGAGAAATGCGTGGATTGGGGACAAGGGGCAGGGCTGACACCAGGGAATCTACTTGTGTGTATGGCCTATTACATCTAGATGGAGCAACTTGTACAATGTGGCTGTAACTCTTCTAGGAGATGGAAGTAGCACGATGTCTCCTCTGACTCCTGGAGACCTGTTGGTTGCTCTTCATAGCATAGACTCCAGTAAATGTGACATGAAATCCGTCATTAAAGGTAATTCTTCATGATCTATGACATCTGCTGTGTTTCCTGGAACTCCTCATTCTTCTGTTTGACCGTCTTCTTTGCCTTCTTCTGCTCCAGCCACCAATCTGTGTTTTTCTGCACGCTCGGTGTATACATCTGAAGTGCTGGCGGTGGTTCTGCAGCAGCTAATGGATACCACACCGCTCCCCATGCTTCTTATGAGGACAGTCATACAGGCCCTAGGCATGTACCCCAGGTTAGGGGGCTTCATTATGAATATCCTCACCCGTCTCATCTACAAACAGGTAAGAATTGTCTGGACGGTTGGTTTGGACATCGGGCCTTTGGAATGATGTCATTTGACGCTTCACATGTTGGGAAAGTTACAAGCTGAGGGGCTGCTCCAAATACAGGTTGTGCTCTCATTTCCAAAGTGGAGTGTGTCCTGACCGAGAAGCGACATGATGATTATTTGGCTTCATAGAGACAATTGCTTATGATAAAATAGGCGGTGGTGGTTCATTGTCTCAAGGGTTATTTATAGAACCTCAGTTGGTTCCAAGTTTTCTCAGTCTGACAGGACTGCCCCGGGGGTCTTTGTTTAGGCAGCCAGGACACTGAGATGGAGAAAACAAAGGAACCCTCTGCCCTCCCTTCCTTCACTTTTTATTGAGCGTGCAAACATTTGCCCTGTGGGAGTCCCACCTGTGGGTGCAGTTTTTAGTCCCTGCCCCAGTGCTGTATTCCTGTGACTTTAATATATGTCATGGAGTGGAGCAGATCCCTAGAGCAGTGTTATAGGACTAAGGCCATAAGACTAAACGGCAATGAGTCCAACACTGAATACCTGTGGCAAGAGACGAATGTTCCTGAAGGACCTAGAAACACAGTGTGAACGTAGTAGCCCGAGGCTGCACACAAGGCTATGGAAGTACAACTCTTATTTTTTGGCTTTGTGAATTCTTACAGCAGTAGAGTATGGTTGTACGGGTTTATTTGTTATATAAGACATGACTGCCAAAACTTGCAGAGCCCCTTCCTCCTAGTCTTATCTTACAGTTTCCTGCCCCGTGGCCCTCATATAGTATATAAAATCCCCCACAGGGGTCCACACAGGATAATACTCCCAAGTGGCACTTCCAGTACTGGCTAATATCAGCTCTTACTCTGATTCCCTCCATTACTGCCCCATCTACGTCTCATACCAGCGATATGACTTTAGTCTCCAATCTTTTACACATTCTTGTCGTTACTTTAGGTCTGGAAGTATCCGAAGGTTTGGGAAGGTTTCATTAAATGCTGCCAGAGAACCAAACCGCAGTCCTTTAGTGTCCTCCTCCAGCTCCCTCCTCCGCAGCTCCAGTCAGTTCTCCAGACGTCCCCTGATCTCAGAGATCCTCTGTTGGCTCATGTTAGGGCTTTTACACCGAACCAGGTGAGTTCTGAGAAATCCTTACTGAACACATGGCCCAATGCTTTCTAATGTCGATGGATGTAATAATCGAGTGTCTTTCCCACCAGTTGGCCCATGTTCCTCATGCCATCATGGCAATTCTAGAAGCTGAATCCAGAACTGACACTGAATCGGATGAAGTTGTTCCGGCAGATGAGGTCAGTAGTTAAAGCCTCCATGATGCTGGTAAAACACGCTAAATTCGGGACCTCTCTTAATCAGATCGTTGTTCATTCCTTTCTTGGTTGTCTAAGGCGGCAGAAATTCCATCCCAAGACCTCATCGCCCATCGTCTTAACCAAGAAAAAACACTAAAGCGCCAAGTTCTGGAGGATCAGAAAGCAAAAGTTGCCCAGGAAATGGAGGAGGAAACAGAGATGGAGCTTCCAGTTATCATGGTTGATGAAGAGGAAGAGATGTTGATGGTTTGTGTTGTGTTATTTCACACCTTCCCGACATCTGCCATACTAGTATGGCGGATGCTGGGTGTCTAAAGATGGCGCCCACCATAGCTGCCGAGTGTCTGCAGTTTTATACAGTAGACACCTGGCGCTAATCCCCGCACCAATTGCAGGCATTAACTCCTCTGGCACCTTGGTCAGAGTTGACTGAGGCGCCAATTTGCAGACGGAACCTGGGCTCCCGCATTTTCCCAGGGATCTCAGGCACCCGGAAAAAGCGCCAGGGCCTGAGTCCCGTTTCTGTGAAGGCTTCCCGACCTACTGTATGTAGCCTGCAATAGAAAATTTGTCTCGCAAACATAAAGACCTCATATGGCTCTGAGAGCGGGAAAAAATAAAATAAAATGAGGTTTGGAAGGAGAGGAATCAAAAATGAGAATCGAAAAAGGGGTTAAAGGAGTTGTGAGGACTTCAAAAACATGACTGCTTACTTTTTCTCCGGAAGTGACATTCGTGTCTATTAGTCACATGGCCACGCTGCAGCTCATTCATATTCAGTTTAATTAGACGATGTGCCATTATAATGTGACCAATGGACGTGAGGTCCCTTCCTGAGAAGAAAGCAGACATGTTTGAGTCCTGCACTACCCTTTTAACGTCCTCTCCATTCAGGCGCTGACTCACTGTCAATTATATCGCATTTCTTTCTCTCCTCAGAAAATCCAAGGAAAAGAATCTCCCCAAGAAGAAGGTGAGAGCGCCCCCACCAGCACAGCACGTTCTCCACCCCCTGAGGAGCCAATGGAAGAAGGACTAGACCAGCGAGAAGATTAGATTATTGCCTCTTTGTAGTCATTGGTTTTCCTGTTTTTTTTTGTGTTCTAGTGTGACTGTGTTTGAGGAGCCAGAGAATTGAGACGCAGGTTCTTGGCCCCCAAATGGAAAAACAAAAAAAAAAAAAATAATAACCGTTCACCTGGAAGTGAAGTATGAATTTGAGTGACTTATTTTTTCCATACCATTCATCTGTTAAATTTTTTGATATCTGTAGATGAATATTAAAGTGTTGTCCCCGGTCGAAGTTTTTGTTTTGGCAATGACTAGTAAATATAAGAAACTTTGTAATATATTTTATCAGATGGAAATGTTTCTAAATCCTATTATCTCAATTCACTGAGATGTGTCTATGCTGAAGACAGACGTTTATGGAGACTCGCCATGTTTACGTCTCGCTCCTGCGAATTCCTGTAAAGTGTTAGAAATCTTACTGTGACGTGTAGCATCTATTATCTGATCCTATACTTCACTCACCCCTTCTCCCCCTCCCCTCTCCATAGAATTCTATGTAACATGATCTTCTGTGTGCTCTGCCTTCACACTAATGGTAAGTTCACACAGCAGAAAGTGAAAGAGGAAATTCCTCTTCACTTTCCGTCGCCGGATTTTTCTCGCAGCGACGGAATGCAGTGCAACAGCGTTCCGTAGTGGAATTTATTTATTTATATCACTCTGTCACTCCTTTTTGTGTGCGACGAAGGGATGCTGTACCCTTTTGGGACCTTCCCGACGGTCTGTGTGGGAGTGGAGGTCTGTAATGGGCTTCCCTCCCCGTGTTTTGTGACCTGTCTCCGCTTTGGCTGAGGCAGGCAAGGGTATCCCAGGTGGTGGCAGACCAGGGAGAAACTGGACGAATGATCGGTTCCTAGTACCCTAGGGTGGTGGCAGCCCCAAGGGGAAAAGAACTACGTCCTGGATTTGCTGCTTCGGCAGCAAGTCCTTTAGTTACTCCGAGTCTCTTGGTGCCTTTTGGCCCAGTGGCAAGGCGCATAGTCGGGAACAGTTTTCCTTTTTGGGATAGGGTACCTAAGCAGTAAGCATACTGAGCACGTTGGCACAGTTTAGAGGCCTTTGAAGAAAAAAAAAAATCTGCTTTCCGTTGTGGAATCCTACTCCTGATTCGGTCCAGATGAATAGGCCTAATCACGAGGGAGTCTTGAGCCATGGATGCCGCAGCTGCAGAATCCGTATGAAGATAGGTCACCAGCTCAAAAAAAAATCGCTAACAGAAAAAAAAAAAACAGTGATTCCCATTGAAATGAGTGGAAGGCAGTTTTTCAGGTGGATTCTGTGTCAAAATACGCCTGCAAAAAAAATCAGTGTGAACATACCCTAAAGATGTATTTCAGTGAATTGAGTGGTTTACTAGGCAAGAGGAGTTGATAATAGAAGATGGGGGGCACTCTCCTCAGATGGTGACTTCATGGAATTCTGGTTCATAGCTTCGGTTAATAGGCGCTTCTCCTCTGCTTCCAGCACCGTTTTCTCTCTAGCCCCTCCATTCCTGAGTAACAGGCGCTTGCTGATGTCCTATTTAGGCTCTTTACAGTCAGATGGCGGTGCCAGGCAAGGGACGTGATTCAGAATCACACCCCTTGTCTGCTCCTGCCTGATAGTTTTGGTGCCTGGTATACCATTTAATCTCTGTATTAACAGCACATACCAGTGCCCCGGGCAAAAGGGGGATCTAGTGACATTGGTGCAACATCCAGATCTCTTGGCAAGGTTTGTGAAGTCATGTGTGGGAGGTCCCACTAATTCTGATGGGGTGGAGCGTAGCTTAAAGAAGTTGCCTGTGTTGTTAATATTAGCTTACCTGATCTGGCATCCCTCTCCTTTCTCTTGCAATCTCACTGGGGTGCCAGGGTCAGAACTAGACCAAGACTCCAAGGTCCATCATTAAGAGTCTGTTGGTTAAGTTTAAAGGGGTCCTCTGTGAGTAGTAACAGCATAAAGCAAAAACCTATCATTATATAAAAATCCTAAACGACTTCATTTAGCAAAAGCTGCTTGTTTTCGCTTGAGGATCCTAGAATGTTGGGACATGCAGGGAGGGCAGGATGTGCGATGAAACAGGAGCGATGTTACTGCTACCTCTGCCACAAAAGACATGCAAGAAGAATGGGGATATAAAAATATATTGGTGCTGACTACTTGCATAACTATAGTAGGGGGGAAGGGTCACAGCTGCTCTGTGCTATGTACATGCAGTATGCACATTTGCTATCACCAGCCAGGGGCTTCAGTGTGGGGGCAGAAGCATCTGAGACTGGCACATCATGAAGTTCTCTAGATCTTCTTTGCTATCTTCTCCCTAACTTTGTTGTTTGGTCTCCTAGGAATGTCCCATCGACCTCACGATACATTATCTTCAGGATGTAGCAATGTACATTAAGACTCCTTGCATGCGGCATCCATGCTGTTCATCCATGGACTGGATACATACATTATGTTCCAAATTATTATGCAAATTGAATTTACATGTCAAAGATTTTCTTTTTCACTTAAACTCATGGCTGGTTTTGGGTCTCAGGGCTCTTTGGATCACTGAAATTAATCTCAAACTCCTGTGATAATTAGTTTGCCAGTTGAGCCCAATTAAAGGAAACTTACTGAGGCCCCACGGTGTGAGAACGCTGTTTTTTTTTTTGGTTTTTTTTAGTGTTTTCCAGATTTTGTGGTGTTCTTTTGAGCCAAACCTAGTAGTGGCTACTGAAGGAAATGGAAATATCTACAACACGCTTACACTACTTTCTACTCAATCCACTCGGCTTGGGCTCAAATAAACGTTCCTGCAACCAGGCCACAAGTTTCAAGCCATATAGGAAAGAAAAAGGATTTCTGTTGCCAAAAAGCATCCAATAGTGCAGTTCCTTGGACAAAGTTTCAAAACATTAGCAATTTTTAGAAAACTTAATTGTGATCTACTGTGTAGATTTGATGCTGATTCAAAGCACAGATGGGTTTGTGCAGATAAAGGCAGAATATGAAACATTTGTGCCAGATGAATTCATTGGATTAAGAGAAAAGCTGCTAAAATACCATTACAAAGCAAGAAACAGGAATATGATTCTGCTAGTGCTGACCTCAAGGTGTAGGATCCCCCAGAGGCTTGCAGGTGTGCATAAACCTACTATTCAGCACCCTTAAAGAGGACCTTTCACCATATCTGGGCACATGCAGTGTTATATACTGCCAGAAAGCTGACAGTGCGCTGAATTCAGCGCGCTGTCGGCTTTCCCGATCCGTGCCCGGTGTAAAGCGCTATCGGTCCCGGTACCGTAGCGCTTTACAGTCAGAAGGGCGTTTCTGACCATTAGCCAGAGACGTCCTTCTGCCTCGCGGCGCCAATCGCGCTGTGCTGTGGAGCCGGGAGGAACGCCCCCTCCTGCTCCTGATAATACTCGTCTACGGACAAGCTGTGTGAGCAGAGGGAGGGGGCGTTCCTCCCCGCTCCACAGCACAGCGCGATTGGCACCGCGAGGCAGAAGGACGTCTCTGGCTAATGGTCAGAAACGCCCTTCTGACCATAGAAGAGCTACGGTACCGGGCCGTAAGCTCTTCACACCGGGCACAGATCGGGAAAGCCGACAGTGCGCTGAATTCAGCGCACTGTCAGCTTTCTGGCAGTATATAGAACTGCCTGTGCCCGGATATGGTGAAAGGTCCTCTTTAAACAGTGCTTATAAACAGAAAGGGTGCTTTCACATGGAGGAAGTTAGCGCTGATTCTGGCGCGGACCCATTGAAGTCAATGGAAAACTTCATTTTCAGCACTAATTCTGACAAATCAGCACCAACTTCCTCCATGTGAAAGCACCCAAACATTTACAGTGGTCCCAGTCGAGCATAGTGAGGAGGAGTTGATAGTCAACATTGTCAAATGCTGCAGAGAAATCCAGAAGAATAAGAAGAGACAAGTCACAATTGGATTTAGCCATCAGGAGATCATTGGAGACTTTTGTGAGGGCCGTTTCAATAGAGTGCAGAAGCCAGATTGTAAGGGGTCAAGAAAAGATAGCAGATTAAACAAGAATAGATCAAGCGGTCCAAGATTTTGGAGATGAAGGGGTCCAAGGGAGATTTTATGTGAGCATGTTTGAAATAGGATGGAAAAATTCCAGAAGAGAGAGAGGTTAAATATTTTTAGTAAGGATATACGCCTAACAACCGCCAAGTACCATGGCTCTTACACACCCTTTCTACTCTCGCCTCCTTTAAGGAGGGATTCCTGGTCCTAGGGGGAGATTTCAACCTCTCGCTTAACCCCCTCCTGGACTCCACATCCAAATCCACTCCTATCTCTCAACGACTCCTAGGCAGCTTGGCCCGAGCTCTCAATGATCTTCACCTACTGGATGCCTGGCGTGCCTCTCATCCGTCTGATAGAGATTACACGTTCTTCTCTCACCCACAAAACTCGTACCACCGCCTAGATTATATCTTCATCCCCTCGGATTTACTTCCTACCCTTCTCAACACGTCTATCGGCACGATCTCGATTTCGGATCACGCCCCTGTCTCCACTACACTAGAACTCAAAGCCCTCCCCAAACCTCAATGGACTTGGACACTAAATGAGTCCCTACTGGAAGACACTGACCTTGTCACAGACCTTGAAGCTTCTTTGTCCGAATATTTTGAACTAAATGCACAACCTGACATTTCCCCTGCTATAGTATGGGAAGCACATAAGGCCTTCATTCGTGGCCACCTTATCAGACACGCTTCGATACGCAAGAAGGAAAAGCAGAAAAGGTTAGACGGACTTCTCATCCGCATTGCTCAGCTGGAAAGATCTCACAAACGATCCCTAGCCATACAGTCCTTACCCTCCCTCACTGCCTTACGTGAGGAACTTAAAGACCTCCTCAACGCCAGACAGGCCAAACACCATCTACACTTTCGATCCCTTTTATATGCACATGGGGACAGAGGAAACAAACTTATGTCAGCCCTCATCAAGAAAGCGAAATCGAAATCTTTCATCTCCTCTGTTAAATCGCGCACTGGAGCTCTAGTTACCTCCACTCAGGATATTGCCACAGCGTTTGTCCAGTTTTATACCGATCTGTATAACTTAAAAAACTCCCCCACTGATTGCCCTGAGACGGATAGAGCACGCCTCACCACTGAATTTCTGAACTCACTTAACCTCCCTACCCTGCCCCCCACTGACACAACAGCCCTGCTAGCCCCTGTTACGGCCAGTGAACTAAACTCAGTCATACATAGCTTTCACCTTGGTAAAAGCCCTGGCCCGGACGGTTTCCCCCTTCAGTATTATAAAAAATTTCTTAATATTCTCTCACCGCACCTTGTCAGATTGTGTAACGCACTCCTTCTGGGAGGGTCCCTCCCAACCCAATCCCAGGAGGCTTATATAACCCTCATCCCAAAAGAAGGCAAAGATCCAACCCAATGTGGGAGCTACCGCCCGATATCTTTACTTAACGTAGACCTTAAAATCTGGGCCAAGCTACTCGCCCTTCGCATTAGGCCCCTTCTCCCACACTTGATCCATGACGAGCAGGCCGGATTTGTTCGTGGCAGGGAAGGCAGGGATAATACAGCGATTCTTCTACCATTGATACAACGGGCAACCACCCTCAAAGAACCCTTGATACTGCTAGGAGTGGACGCGGAAAAAGCGTTCGATAGGGTGGATTGGGATTTCATGCGCTCAACGCTACTCAAGTTTGGCTTCCCACCACCCTTTATAGCTGCCATATTTACGCTCTACGCCCATCCCCATGCACGGATACGAATCAATGGCACCCTATCTAGCCCATTCACTATCTCTAACGGTACACGCCAGGGATGCCCCCTCTCTCCCTCCCTTTTCATTTTAGTTTTGGAAACGCTCCTGCAAGCCGTTCGCCAGTCTGATCTTATACAGGGAGTCTCCATTAAAGGTCGCACCTTTAAGGCAACAGCATTTGCGGACGACGTACTTTTCATTATATCCAACCCCCTTACTGGCCTTCAAGCCATTACGAACATCCTCACTGCATATGGTACTATTTCCAAATACAAAGCCAATTTATCAAAATCTGAGATCTTGCCTGTCTATTTACCACCATCTCTCAAGGCCACCTTACAGACTTCAACCCCCTATCAATGGACTGACACATCCCTTAAGTACCTTGGAATTTACCTGGCCCCAAACCTGGCAGACCTTTACAACTTAAACTTCGCGCCGTTGCTCCGAGATCTCCGAAAAGACCTCGACACGTACTCCTCCCTCCCACTTTCATGGTTTGGTCGCAAAAACCTCATCCAGACTTACCTAGTCCCTAAAATCCTATATAAATTGAATATGCTTCCCATCTTCCTCCCTAAGATATTTTTTGTTAAACTTCGGCAGCTCTTCTCCCGGTTTATCTGGAGAAATAAACCCCCGAGGCTCTCATGGGCTTTACTGGTTAAACCAAAAGCTGAAGGCGGTATAGGCCTACCAGACATATCACGCTACTATGCTGCCGCTCAATTGCGATGGTGGTCGACCCTTACCTCTCCTATTCGACCCATAACATATGAAAGAGATGCTCGTACGCTGTCAATGCTTTGGCTCCCACCCCCGCGCATATCAACCTCATTTTCTTCCTCGCTCCTACTCCGTGGTGCTCTAGAAATCTGGAGATCCTTGGCGCCCTCCCTTGCGCCGTCCCCATCTCCGCTACTTCCAGTTGGACTCTTACCTTGCCTTCAGCTGTATCCCTCGTCAATAGACGATGATCCCTGGCGATCTTTGATGCATGTCACACTATTGGATATTGCCTCTCCAGACGGCCTACTGTCTTGGGAGAAATGCGTTCCACTGCTCCCGTCTAGAAAGCTCTCCTTTCTACACCTTCGAACTCTTAAGTTCCACATGGACAAGTTCAATGCCTCATCCTCTTTACGTACCTCCCTCACTCTCTTTGAAAAGACACTGGTTTCCAAAACAGGACTCCTGAGGAAGACCTCTACCCTCCTGCATAAACACATTCACCCTTCCAAATCTTCCAAGCCGGCATTCATCTCGAGCTGGGAAATGGAGCTCCACCTGACTCTTACTGAGGAGGAAATTAAATCTGTGCTACGCCAATCCCATGGCCCCTCACCATGCATTAGAATTCAAGAATCGCACTATAAACTCCTCACCCGCTGGTACCGCACCCCCGACTGGCTCTACAACAAACGCCTTTCCGACACTGACAAATGCTGGCGTTGCGACTCTGCTCAGGGCACATACCTCCACCTGTGGTGGACCTGCCCGGTAATTAGAGACTTCTGGGAGACGATACAACTACATATCAGACGCATTACGGGATCCAAACTGACCATCTCCCCTGAAATTATTTTTCTCTCTCTCCCATCCACCTCTTTTCAGCCGCAAACTCACATTCTAGCCTCACACCTTCTCACAGCGGCAAAGACGCTTATACCTAGATATTGGCTTCAACCTTCCTCTCCACCAATTTCACTCTGGTGGGAAAAAATACATGAAATCGCCCGCTTTGAGGAGTTATTAAGCAAATCCTGAAGGAGGCACGACGCTTTCCAAAAAATCTGGAGACCATTCCTGGAGTATTCGAGGTGCTAGTACTTCTACCCCCCCCCCCCCCGCCCTACTTTCCTTCGCTTTCTTGTCTTGTGACACTTCTCAATTTCTCCCCTCTGACACCCTTCCTCCACTAGCTGCTTCTTACTTGATATCCTTGTGTCGAATCTTCTCCCCCCCCATGTCTTCACCTACGCTACCCTCAGCCGCACTACCCCCCCTCCTCACTTACTGATTCTTCCCCCCCCCCTTTTTACTGCCTTTCTTGCGCCCCTTGTCTTACCCCCCCCCCCCTCCTTTTGTTTCTCACCCCCTCCACAACCACCACCACCCTCCCCCCCCCCATACCCCCCCCCGCTCCTTATCCCAACCCTGCCACTGGACTCAGGGAGAGGACGAGAGAGGGAGATAGGGACGATTAATGTGCTCCTATGTCTCACATCTTACAATCATTAGAGATTGCGAGACCCTACCTCCCCTTACTAGTTCATCTCTTCCATATCCCTTACATACTCTGATTCCGATCAGTTATCCATTTAGCCCATCAGATGAATCTATTTCTAACCTGATTAGTGTTCATTCTTACAATTGTATGCCGTTTATACATTCTTTTTGCCTGTTCATTGCTAACATTGTTATGTAAGATTTCTGCTATTTTCCTCTGTAAAATGTAAAAAACTGTTCAATAAAGTTTACTTGAATTAAAAAATATATATTTTAGTAAGGTAAGTCGTGGCAGCAGCTGACTACCTCCCCCCTCCCCTTTCCTCCAAACCCCATAACTTTTTTTTATTTCTCCGCGCTCAGAGCCATACGAGCTCTTAATCTTTGCGGGAAAAATGTTTCTTCATGATGACACCATTAATTATTCGGTACAATGTACTGGGAAAAATTTTTTTAGAATGGGGTAGATGTGAAGAAAAAGTGCATTTGTGCGTTTTTCTTATGGGCTCTGTTTTTACGACATTCACTGTGCAGCCAAAATGACTTCACCTGTATTCTATGTTTCAGTACAATTCCAAGGACATCTAATCATAAAATAGTGATCTCTAGTGATTGTGAGAGTTAAAGTGATATAGTACAGTGCTTATTAATGGTGTCTAAGAGAACTGCAGGATTAGTACTGTCTGATGGTCGCTGAGAGAACTGCAGGATTAGTACTCTCTGATGGTCGCTGAGAGGACTGCAGGATTAGTACTCTCTGATGGTCGCTGAGAGAACTGCAGGATTAGTATTCTCTGATGGTCGCTGAGAGGACTGCAGGATTAGCACTCTCTGATGGTCGCTGAGAGGACTGCAGGATTAGTACTCTCTGATGGTCACTGAGAGGACTGCAGGATTAGTACTCTCTGATGGTCGCTGAGAGAACTGCAGTCTTAGTATAGTGCTATCTGGTGGTGTCTATGTGAGCTAATGACTCTCCGCCTAATCCGTATACCAGCCAAGTCCCTGCTTAATGGAAGGGGGCGAGTCCCTGTTCAGGATATGCAAATAAGGCCAGCAGCAAGCGACCAGCCCACAGACGTTACAGCAGCCGCTCAAGAACCGAACCACAATCTATTTTTCAACCCAAGCATTGGAAGCCCCCGCAGGCTGAAACATGCAAAAATTGCTGCAAAACTCAGTTTCGCTCCTCTACACGGAAATCTTTAGTAAAAGGCGAAAGATTTGTTCATTCTGAAGAGAAACCAGAGTATACCAAGTGAGAGGCCCGCCCCTGGGAACCGAGGCCATGGCCCCAGTCCTGTGCTAGCTCAAGGAGAGCACCTAGAAGAGGCAATGCAAAAGTAGTAAACATCACAGCCCCAAAGGACAAGATGACATTTTTGGCAGCAGGCTCCTTTGGGTTCCAGGTGGCAGCTGTCGACTCAGCATCCTCTCCGCCTAAGCCACGTACCATGCATTTTCCCTGCTGAAGAAGGGAAGGGGCGGTCCCTGTTCAAGATAGCCATTGACAGCCGCCATTACCTTTTTCTGCAGTGGTTTTGTGAACTGCAATCTAGAACTTCTACAGACGTCAACAGTATAATGGGATGAATCCATACAGTTTTCCCAAAACAATGACCCCCATTAGCCAATACAAACCTGCAAGTTTTTCACACATATTTCAACTGCAATACACACGGTCACTCCACATGCACAATCCAACAGTGACATTCAAACTGAGATACACGCATCAGAGGTTTAGATACGCGCATCAGCACACAGTTCCACACGACGGAGGATTACATACGCACGTCTGCACACAGTTTTACACATCGCAAGGTTAGATACACACATCTGCACAAAATAGCACACGGCAGAAGATTAGATATGAACTTCGTCACACAGTACCACACGCCAGAGGATTAGATACGTGCTTCTGCACATAGTTCTACATGTCGGATGATTCGATACATGCAACTGCACACAATACCACAAGCAGGAGGATTAGATATGCATCTCTGCACATAACTGAGGATTAGATGCACACATCTGCAGAAAATACCACACGGCGGAGGATTAGATACGAACCTCTGCACACAGTATCACGCAAGAGGACTAGATACGCGCATCTGCATACAATTCTACACGTCGGAGGTTTAGATACACGCGTCTGCACACAATTACAATGGCACACAGTACAATCCAGTAACACAAAAAAAAAACCAGGCTTTATTCTTAGTAAAGTTTATTTAACAGTGCACATATATTTACATAAGTAGCTGTAACTAGGAAATGAACAAGTAACACGAACACGAAGAATAAGCATTTTACTGGTTAGATTGTCTCTGCTAGAATTAAACAGTGTTTATACAAAAATACATATATATATACTGTATACCTAAGGCACTGCTCTGTCTGAACAACAAGTGCTATGAAGCGAGGCCAATGACAAGTTTAAGACTAAAACGGGATTTTAGCAAACAAAACCATTCCCTCCGTGGCCAACCATCTCATCCGAAACCAACCTGACAAACTGGTGACGACTCCTTGTGTCAATGAAGTTCCACATTTCAGTGTATGACGTGTTTGCATATAATGCAGGCGACCTTGTGAACGGCATGAGATCCATTTTCCAGCCAATGAGAGACACCATTTACATAGATGAGTATTTGGGTAACAGATCAGGGATCCATCGGTAGAAACAGATCAGTTTATTCCAGCCTGCCCGTGCCATGCTATGGGCAGAATACAGGCTGCCACAGCCTCACAGTATAACAGATGGGAATTCAGATTTCATCTCAATTTCCCCAATTGTAAAAATAAGAAAAAAAAGGCCATATATATGTGATATGGAATTGCTTTAAAACCTGCATTATGAGTACGGAGTTGGTAAACCTGAAGTCGATCGTACATTCCTAATGATCTATATAAGTATCGCCCTGAGACCTGCTACATTCATAAGGAAACCCTGTGCACAGCTCCTGGGCTGGTGAACCCCTAACCCTGCAATTCATGTATTAGGCTCTGGAGCACCTTTCTAGTCAAGTAACTTATCTGAGGATTGATAAATCTTAACCATTGCACAAAACCGTAAAGGAAACCGATAAAATTCCAACCGTCCATATACTAATAAGATAAATACATCCATATTCTGCTACCTAACCTGGCAGCATCTCCGTATATTAAGCACAGCGTGTGGCTCTTAAGAAACGTAAAAGCCGTTAAGCCACAATCCTCGAAGAGGTCACTGACTTAACAGAGACGTCAGTCAGTGCAGCCGTCATACCTAAGTCTAATAACAATATGTCTACCGTAGAGCCTGCCGAAGCCAGCTAGTCTGAAATGTATAGGCTTGCTGCATGTAAAGAGTGGGATGGACAGCGCTCACCACTAAATCACTGTAAAATACCAACAGAAACCTCAAGATTATCAAGTAGTTGTCTAATACTGCTGTTTATGTACACAATAAAATAATACTTACAAATGTAACATCAAGACATAACGATAGAAAAAAAAATAATGAAATGTTTTAAAAACCAGGACAAAAAGTCAAGTTGTGGGAATCTGCAAGAAGTCCGATCCCTTACACAGTGTGACCCCATTCTGCAAATGGACGTATCAAAGGTCTATACTTTTCCAAAAAGTGCCATTCATGTCCACTGTGTCTCATACTGCAGGTCATCCCCATTCATGTAAGGGGGGTTGAGGTGCAATAACAGACACGGCCGATGGAAAAGCAGATCTGCAAACATGGCCCTGTCCACTGTGCAGAAGAGTCTCACCCATATTAGTGACTATAGATATTAGTAATGGCAGACACTTACCAGATTTCCACCAAACGTTAAATAAGATGCTGAAAGTGTAACAGATTTCAGCTCTTGAAGGGTTAGTTGTAACAGGCTCGTGTATAGGGCATTACTGCAACCATGACCATAGGTTTTCCATTGTAAGTGCTAGAACAGAAACCCACCTGGGCACATACAAGAGTCCAATAATTTACTGCATAAGACGGAAAAGTAAAGTTCTGTCAAAATTAGAAAAAAAACAAAATATGGATTAAGGTTTCTGAGACCCCGTGCAACTGCCCTACAACACACGTCGTCCCACGAGTGCGGTCTCTGAAGAAGTGCCATCGTATACCCTTTGTTGCTAGATGATCTTTGCATCTCTACATAATAAGTTGAAGTAGCAGCTTTTAAGGACAAGGCTTCAGCGCTTTATTAAATACTGGAGAGCGGAGTGCAAGAACGGGACGAGGACCGCACAGATGTCACATCTCTGGGGACAGAGGAAAAACCATGGTAAAAATAACAGACTGATATTAAAGGGGACCACTCACCGCCTCCACTGATTCTGGAGCAGTTGGAATTTTTTTTCCTCTAGCCCCCACTGTTCCTGAGCAATTGTTAGTTTCAGCTCACAGACTAGTTCAACACTCTGCTGTCAGATGGGCAGTAAAGAACCTAATTAGCATATACGGTGCTTACACTTACAGCAGTGATTGCTCAAGATGGTAGGAGCTCCTACTTGGCTGGAATCAGTGTAGCGAGGACAATTAAGGGATTCTATCATTAAAATGCAATTTTTTCTGGGTACCACATCAGAATGGTCTTAAGAAAGGCTATTCTTCTCCTACCTTTAGATGTCTTCTCCAGGCCACCGTTCGGTAGAAATCCCAGTTTTCGTCTGTATTCAAATGTGTTCTCTCACAGCACTGGAGGCGGTCCCAATCGCACAAACAGCACTGGAAATCTCCAGCGCTGCCTCCATCTTCAGCAATGGCCTCTCTGCGCGTCTTCTTCTGGAGCTGGGTTCAAACTTCTAGGCCTCGGGCAGAGCCGACTGCGCATGCCCGCGGCCACAAGAAAAATGGCCGCTTACACAGTAATTAAGCTGTCATTTTCTTGTGGACTGTGGGCATGCGCAGTCAGCTCTCCCGAGGCCTAGAAGTTTGAACCCAGCTCCGGAAGAAGACACAAGGAGAGGCCGTTGCTGAAGAAGATGGAGGCGGCACTGGAGATTTTTTCTCGCAGCATTGGGGACGCCCCCAGTGCTGTTTGAGCGCTTGGGACCGCCCCCAGTGCTGCGAGAGAACTAATTTGCATACACGAAAACTGGGATTTCTACCGAACAGCGGTGCAGAGAAGACATCTAAAGGTAGGAGAAGAATTGTCTTTCTTAAGGCTATTCCTATGTGTGAACAAGAAAAAAATGTGATATTAATTGTAGAATACCTTTAAGTAGACTCATGTGGATGGTGCGATTACTGCCACCAAAACTACCTGGTAAATCTAATGGAAACCATAAAAATTTCTAATGTGAACATAACCTTAATTACACTTTCTACCCTTATGTGAGCTGACCCAAGGAGTACGAGGTCTATCCTGTCCTATCTCCTGTCACTTCACTTGCTCACAATGTACCTGCAGCAGTCTCAATAGTTGCTGACAAAGAATTCACTTGTCCTTCTTCAAAAGCTAACTTGGGGGAAATTGTAGCAGCTTCAATGAGGTCCTGGTTACAGCTGTCCATAGCAATGGAGTCAGACAAATTGCTAGTCTTGGAATGGATTCCCAAGTCAATTATTTCCTCAAACGTCCATGTTGCAGACTTTCCGTTCAGCTTTGGTAGACTGTCACCTGTGCTATCATCTTCATTACAATGTATTTCATCTTGGCTCAGTATAGCTGTGTCATCGGTAAACTGGCTGTAAAAAGAAATGTATATATTAGACACAGGAGTAACTGGAAGCAACTTGGATGGATTAGAATTCCAATCATAAAAAAACATTATCTAATAACCCTCTCCTCTGGATCTATACTGCTTTATTGTGGATGGGATTAAAGAACCAAAATTCAAAAACAACGATAACTATGAACGTAGCCAGAAGTCAACAGAGTTCTCCTCAAGCGGAGCTGAGGGGGATCATCGGCGCCAACAACACGCTCATTATATGGCATCCCAGCGCGCTGCTGAGATGCCGAAACAATCACGGGCACAGCACGAGGAATGAGTTTAGCAGCAGGCCAGCCTGACAGCTGCCGAAACGCCGGAGCAGGCGGATCATCGACACCAACAACACGCTCATTAGATGGCATCCCAGTGAGATGCTGGAACAATCACAGGCACAGTGCAAGGAATGAGTTCAGCGGCAGGCCAGCTTGAGAGCTGCTGAAACGCCAAAGCAGCTGTCGCCATCGATGTCAACAACACGCTGACGAAGTCGAGGGCAGAGGCTAGTAAATAAATAGGAGTGGGAGGTTTCGCCTACCGAGTCTACAACCATGGAATTATCAAATTGGGCCACCTTTGTGGTGTAAGGGTGCATTCACACTGAGTATACGCTGACTGATTCGAAACGTTAAAACACGTTCAGAATCCACGCGTACAAAGCTGATCCCATTCATTTCTATGGGGAGCGCACGTATGACGGCTCCCATTGAAATGAATGGGATATGCTTTGTACTCGCCGATTCTGAACGTGTTTTAACGTTCAGAATCAGCCAGCGTATACTCCGTGTGAATGCACCCTAATAAAGTAAAAAAAACTGTGATTTAGTCACTTTTTTTTTGTGCCAACTAAGTCTCTGAAAGTGGGCAGGGCCTGGACATGGGCTCATCCACCACCCACACCAAAGTCATTTTTGTGGTGTGAATGATGGCAGAACCAACAGCAGCTCCAGGGCTGCTGTAGATTTACAAGGGAAAGGGGGAAAAGCACCTGACCCATGATGAAGCACAGCCTCAATATGAATGGAGCGCTCCTGGTGATGGCACAGGGGACATCAAGATAAGTGTAAAATATACCAGGCTTCATGAATTCCCCCCATGGTGTTTTTGCACCATGGGATTTCTTTTGGTTTAAAAAAAAAAAAAAAAGTAAAATACTATCTACCTAATTAAGTCACATGTCTTACACCAAATAATATTTCTGCTTTATCGGAAGTCTGAGAAAAGTATTAGGTGAAGATTAAATGTCAATTGGAGCTAGGACATTAAAAAAAAAAAAAAAAAAAGTTTTGTAGAAAATCTGGCAGCCATGCAGATTTCTTTTGCTCATTCAGAATAGAGATGCCCTCCCCAGAGGCGGGACCTGTACCCATCAGACATTTCCAGCAATAACCATGCCCAGACACATATATTACTCTGTACCAGGCGCCAGCACTGACCTCGACTCTGCTGATGAGTGTCCATTAAGTTTCTCCTCCATGTCTGGCCTGTCACCATTAATAAATAATTCATTGCTTTCATCCACAGCAGCTTTCTGGGACAAGGAATCCTGAGAATCAGTTTTTTCTCTCATTTCACTGCCTCCATCTCCATCCTCATCTTCGGTGACTCTTCCTGAAAGACATCACAACAGGGTACAATAGAACTACACAGGTAGCTCATGCAATTCATGGCAATCTAATCTACAGCTCACTGTTGGCTTCTTGATCTCAAAAACAAATATAGACTTAAAGAGGAACTTTCAGGTCCTCGGGCACCAGCGGTTTTATATACCGCTAGAAAGCCGACAGTGCGCTGAATTCAGTGCTATCCAGTTATGTCCCCTGGATGAAGAGCTATCGGTGCCATTACCAGAGTTCTTCAGTTTCAGAAAGGGCGCTCCTGACAGTCTGTGAGTAGAGTCCATAGCTCTATACTGTGAGGGGGCGTTCCTTAACGCCCTCCATGACGCTGAGTGGTAAGGACTGCCCCCTCTGACAGTACAGCGCTATGGACTCTACTGTCAGGAAGGGCGTTCATCACAGACTGTCAGGAACGCCCTCCTGAATTCAGCGCACTGTTGACTTTCTAGCGGTATTTAAAACCGCAGGTGCCCGAGGACATGAAAGGTTCTCTTCAAGTATATAACTAATCTGTTAAAACTCTACTACTCCAATGTTAAGGTATGTGGGTCATCTAAAGGCACGACTTAAGCATATTACCCAGATCCTCAACAGATCATTGCCCAGCGCCCTGGTGTCACCTTCTCTATTGTTCCACAGTCCAAGTTCTGATGCGCACATTGGCATTGTATGCGCTTTCATCTGTGGACAGGGGTCCGTGGTAAGCATCCTGACCTGTCAGTGACTATGCAACCCCGTATTCAGCAAGGTGTGATACTCATGTGAATTGACACCTTTCTGTCATAGCCAGGAATAAATTTAGCAATTTGTGCTCCAGCTCTTCTTTGGGATCTGGCCAGACAGCCTAACTTTCACTTCCCACACACACCAATGCATCTTGTGCCACAGTGTCATTTCAGTTTTTTACCGCACCTCAATTAAAATAACGCTAAAGTGCATGTATACAAATAGCACAACAAAGTGCACATATCAATCGTAGTAATCATGGCAGAAGAATTGTGAATTACTCTTAGATATTCATCCCTCCGCCACACACACGTGCTCTTCAACACAAACCTAACCAACCTTGTGAGTTTCTCTCTACTTCGCTGGAGTCTTCATCTTCTTCAGACTTGTCTTCGCTCTTTCAGACAAAAAAAAAGCAACAAAAACATTTACTTATAATACTGATACATTCACTATTATTATTTATATTTTTTACATTTCAGGTTTATTTTTCGTGATCTGTGTTGTACATAATCTTATTTCCGTGCTTTGACCCTCTTTCCACTAACATGAATTGTCAAAGAAGAGTCAAGATTCCCTCCATACACACCAGCTGATGGACGCGTCAGACCAAAATCTGTGGGTTCGGTGAACATTCATTGACTGTGCATGGCCAGCTTAAAGAGGACCTTTCACATTCTCAACGACATGTGGTTTTATGTACCGCTAGAAAGCCAACAATGTGCTGAATTCATGGCACTTTCCCGGTGGTGGAGATATCGGTGCTGTTCATTTCGGTACCAATACCTCCACACTGTCAGAAGAGCAGGCCTTACAGATCAGTGTCATCGTTGAGTTGTGAGGAAAGCTCCCCCTGACAGTACTCCTCCACAGACTTGTACTATCAGGGGGATACTCCTTACCACCTCAGTACAGTGACGGCTTTCTAGCCGAATATAATACCGCACATCGATGATGACGTGAACCACTACACTCAGCATCCACCGACACTTGATGTGACCATTGAGTATATAAATAAGTTCATACAATATGTCTTCTGTGCTAATAGCCCGTTATTTGAGGGGGTTCCAGATACCCAATGGGGCTGAAACAGGAAAAAATTGAGGATATCCTACCTGGACAATTCTATTAAAGAGCATTCCTCCTAAATCACAATATAAGCCAAACAAAATGACCTTCACTACAGGTCTGCAAGAGATTGAGCATGTACATGCATCCGTGCAGGAGATTCATGACTACAATATAGGTTGTATACAATATACCCATAAGTGACCACAAGTACAGTATGGGAAGGCCAGTTCGGTAAAAATAACATGAGATAGGTGGCCCTACCTTAGCATCACTCTGATCGTTCTTCCGAGTTCTCTTCATTATTTCTTCAATTCTCTATAAAAAGATAAAATAGTTTACTCTTCCAACTGGAGTTATACATATATGGCCATACATACGGAGCCTTCCTCAGATCTGACTACTGCCCTGCTGGTCTCTGCAGGTTGTATCTTTAATGAGGATTACAAGTCTAGTTGTAATCTTGATACATATATATCTTTATCTATCAATCTATCTATCAATCTCCTATCTACCTACCTATCTCATATCTCAATCTCCTATCTACCTACCTATCTCATATCTCTATCTCATATCTCTATCTCATATCTCTATCTCATATCTCTATCTCATATCTCTATCTCATATCTCTATCTCATATCTCTATCTCATATCTCTATCTCATATCTCTATCTCATATCTCTATCTCATATCTCTATCTCATATCTCTATCTCATATCTCTATCTCATATCTCTATCTCATATCTCTATCTCATATCTCTATCTCATATCTCTATCTCATATCTCCTATCTATCTATCTATCTCCTATCTATCTATCTATCTATCTCCTATCATCTATCTATCTATCTATCTATCTACCTCCTATCTATCTTGTATCTATCTATCCATCTATATCCTATCTATCTATCCATCTATCTATCCATCTATCTATCATCTATCTATCATCTATCTATCATCTATCTATCATCTATCTATCATCTATCTATCATCTATCTATCATCTATCTATCATCTATCTGTTACTTCTAGCACAAAATTCAATGGGGAAGATAGAAAATGAGAAAGGAAAGGACACAAAAAAACACATTATGATCTATCTTCAGGTGGTTTCTGCCTTGCAAAGCCCATTGAAGTGAATGAACAGGAGACAGAACAAAAACCTGCTAGTGGTTTTTTTTCGCCTCATTTTTCGCCTTCATTTCTATGGGTTTTACATGGTGAAATCCCACTGAAGCTAGAGGACGCTGCTTGTGATCCTGATCACTGTATACCTTTTTTCTCTGCAGTCTTTCCTGCATATTTTGCTGCATGATTTTTTCCCGTTCTTGTCTTTGCTTCTCAGCTTCTTCAAGAGCTTTAGCTTCTGCTTCTTCTCGCTTATATAAAATAACAGCAAATTAGTTTAACACATATACACCATCGCATACATTAATGTCTGCCCTGCACAATATCAGGAATCACTAGGTCATCCCAAGACCAAGAGATCTGTGTTGTGGCACTGAGATCCATAGGAGTGGATTCTGAAAGAGAATCAAAAGAACACCAGGGGGCGCCATATCTAGTATGTAACAGCAATACCTAGACATTGGAGCATTACAGATGAGAGACAGTTACACTGCATAGGATCTATTAGAATAAGTCTATATTTAATCATGAATCTACCCACTTAGGCCTACAGTTCATTGTCTATGCTGGATAATTATATATGCTCAGTAATCGGTCTATAAGGGATGTCTCTGCAGGTAACTAAGAATCTACATAAAGGTGTAAAATAACAGACTAAGTATATTGGTAAGTTGCAGGACTTTTCATTATACAAGTCATTAAAGATGACCTTTCATCACCTCCAGAAACTCCAACGCTTCATCCTTCAATAGGTGGCGCTCCACTGATTCTGGCACAGCTGACATTTTTTTCTAGTCCCCACTGTTTCTGAGCAATCATTCAATATGCTATTCAGGCTCTCCACTGTCAGGTAGGTGGATCTGGGCTGAAGTAGATAGTCTGGGACCACCCACCTGACAGTACGGTCTAATTAACATACTGGGTGCAGAAACTAACAACACTAATTGTTCAGGAATGGCGGGGGCTAGGGAAAAAACCCAATTGTGAAGCTACATCTATTGAAAGATGTAAAGAGTTGGAAATTATGAAGGTGGTGTAAGGCCAGTTTTAAAGAGTTATCTATATAAAGACAAGAAGCCCCCAAAATACATTACATAAAAATCCTATTACTGTGATAGAGAAATGGTTCCAAACCTGTAGCTGAAGTTCTGCCAGTCGCTCCTGTTCTTCTTGGTCTCTGCGAATCTTTTCCTCTACAGCCAGTCTTTCTTCCTCCTCTTTTTCCAGCTTTCTCTTCTCCTCCAGTAGTTTTGCTTCTTCTTCTAGTCTCAGTCTATCCTCTTCTGCTTTACGAGCCATTTCTTCCTGTCTTATCCTGTCAATAGTTGACATAGCTAAATTAAACCGGTGTGCCCCGTTATTGGACAATTGAAATACCTGTAAACTATACATCATATCAGATCTATCCGTATATATTTTCTTTACATTCTACTTTTGGAAATGCTACAGTTCCTCTACCTCTTTAGAAAGGCTATTCATCTCTCACCTTTAGATGTGATCTCCGCCGCGCCGTTCCTAAGAAATACCGTTTTTTACCGGCATGTAAATTAGTTCTCTCACAGCGATGGGGGCGGGCCCCAGTGCTGAAAATGCGATGGGGGTGTCTCCACTGCAGCTCGAGAACACAATCCTGCGACGCCTCTATCTTCGGCTGGATCCTCCCCTTCTCTGTTGTCTTCCTCCTGTGTCACCTCCGATGCCTGCGTAGTTGGCTCTGCCAGTGAGACACCAGCAGAGCAGAGTGCGAATGCCGGCCGGCAGCCATTTTTGGGAGGCTGCTCCTGCATTGAACTACAAGAGCAAGAGCGGCCTCCCAAAAATGGCCGTCGGCCGGCATGCGCAGTCGGCTCTACTAGTGTCTTACTGGCAGAGCCAACTGCGCAGGCGTTGGAGGTGACACAGGAGGAAGGTGACAGAGAAGGGGAGGATCCAGCCAAAGATGAAGGCGTCGCAGGATTGTGTTCTTTAACAGCAGTAAGAACACCCCCATCGCTGCCAGAGAACTAATTTACATACCGGTAAAAACCGGTATTTCTAAGGAACGGCTCAGCGGAGATCACATCTAAAGGTAAGAGACGAATAGCCTTTATAAAGGCTATTCCGACGTCTTATCCACAAAAAAAGAGGTTTTAATGGTAAAATCCCTTTAAAGAGAGTCTGTCACCAGAACCCGGCCACACAGATTCAGGTAACCCTAATATATCCAACACTGATTTCCCATTGTGAATCTGCTGATGAGATTTTACCACTTTTGTCAATAAGCAAATGAGATCTTTAGCACAACAAGAGCGTTACCACTTATCTCTATGGAGCAACAACACAACCCTCATTGCTCCCAAGAGCTAATGTGTATATTGATGTAACAACATTATCAGTATGGAAGAAGTGATTCACAAGGGGAAAACACTGTACAATTCAGGTGACTCCATCTTATGGGAAGGGTTGATATGCTGCTTCTGGTGACACCTAACAAAAGAATAAATCACTATAAAAGTCAGGATAGGCCCACAAGATGAACACAGGGAAGGGAGGACTGTGCTAAAAGCAGACTAGGGCAAGTGGGATATAAGAACTTACTATAATGAAACAGTCCTGTGCAAAGAGAAGGAGCCATCCCCTAGCACTATGCAAGAAACAAAAAATTCAGACACCTCCCAATGTAGTACTAGTAGAGATGAGCGAGTACTATTCGAAACGGCACGCTCCCATAGGAATGAATGGATGCAGCTGGCGCGCAGGGGGTTGAGCGGCAGGACGCCGGCACAGGCTGAGTCCATTCATTCCTATGGTAATGTGCTATTAGAATAGTACTTGCTCATCTCTACTAGTGATGTATTTTGGTGCTGTGTGCAAAATGCTAATATAATTCTTGTACTTGTAATTATAAGCCGGCTCTATTAATGGCCTAAACTTTGGCCATGATTACATTAGCATAGGTGCTTTACTACAGCTCACTATGGTTCTCCTATGTGGAGTTACAGAGCTTAGGATGGGAGTGCATGTAGAGCTTTTGCAGATGGAATTGCACCTATAGACAGAGGATAACATCATTGGCTGTTAAAGAGGACCTCTTATCACTTGCATCAATTGCACCAGCTCTACCGATTCCGACACAGTTGGAAATGTTTCTCTAGTCGCCACCATTCCTAGCAGTCAATGCTGTTAGGTATGGTCCCTGATGTGCTATTTAGTCTCTGTACTGTCAGGTAGAAGTAGACACAGGGTTTGATCTTGAGCTCTTACACCCAATTAGAGCTCTGAATTGTGCCCCTCTGACATTACAGAGCCAAACTAGTATATCAGGGATCAAAACGAACTGCATTTGTTGCTCAGACACAGTGCTGGAATCAGCGGAGGAGCGCCTATTAACACATGATAAGAATTGGTGAACAGTCCTCTTTAACCTCCTATCCACATCACATTTCTACCCCTTTTTATAACAACCCAGTGGAAAGACAAAAAAAAAAAAATTATAATTATAATCCGTAACCTTTCTTCTTCTTGTCTTTGGATTCGCTCTTTCTCCTCGCGCTCTCTTTGCTCCCGTGCAAGACGGCGATTTTCAGCTAACATTTTAGCAGCTTCCTCAGCAGTGGTGCTCCCTGATATTGTCTTGTTACTGGATTCTACAAATAAAATACACATTCTCCTATCTGCAGTGCTACAAAAGTCAGAATTTATAATGTTTTAAAACCTGTGAATTTACCAATTGTGCTGTATTCTTTTATGGATTACCATACCACTCCCAACTTTATGCGCTCGAACTGGAAGATGTTGAACGTCTTTTTAAGCTAAAGCCGGATGTTGTGGAAATACATCAATCTTAGGCCTGGTTCACATCTAGAAATGCGTTTCCATTTGGGGAACCCTCAAACGGAAACCTAATCCACATCAAAAAGCGGTTACCTTAGGAAACCCGCAGAACCCATAGACTATCATAGAGTTCATATGGTTTCCGCACGAAAAATGCAGAGAGAAAAGTGCAGCTTGAACGGAATCCCCAAATGCAGATGTGAACCCGGACTAACCGGCTATGGAAATGTGGCAGAAAACATCCAGTTTTATACCCCCCAAGAAAAATGGTTCTCAGATTCTCAGCTTTCATGTGATGCCAAGATTGAAGTACTAGCTATAACAGAACCGGAGATATCACTAGTTAAAACCACTAGTGATATCAAATTCTTTTACAGTTAGTACTTTAATCAGATAATCTCAGCTTTCTTATTATACCAGAAACATTTGGTATAAAACCAGAGATACAACCATTTGACGTGACCATCCCCCCTGTTACATGTGTCAGCTCTACATACTGTATTGTGTATGAGTGTACAGACAGTCTCTCCCTGGCAATGCTCAGAAAATTGTTAATGGGAACCTTACAGCTGCTTTTCTATTCCTTTTAAGAAATGTGATAGATTAATAAAGAATATTACAAAAACATTCACACAATTCCCCCCGACCCCATAACCAAAAAATAAAAAAATGGGAGTCGCACTGATGCAGTAAGGAAACGACCACTACTAGACAGTTTACACTGTCCATCTAGAGACAGATAAAGCTGTTTTGTTGTAATCTTTTTTTTAAAGGGATTCTACAATTAAAATGCATTTTTTTGTCGATCACACGTAGAAATAGCCTTAAGAAAGGTTATTCTTCTCCTACCTTTAGAGGTCTTCTCCGCACCGCCGTTCAGTTGAAACCCCGGTTTTCTTCGGTATGCAATTGAGTTCTCTTCCAGCACTGGGGGCGTCGCCAATGCTGCCAGAGAACTCTCCAGCGCCGACTCCCTCTTCTTCAGGAACGGCCTCTTCACGCGTCTTCTTCCGGAGCTGGGTTCAATCTTCTAAGTCTCAGGCAGAGCAGACTGTGCATGCCCGCGGCCACAAGAAAATGGCCGCTTATGCTTAACGTGTAAGCAGGCATTTTTCTTTTGGCCACGGGCATGCACAGTCTGCTCTGCCCGAGGCCTAGAAGATAAAACCCTGCTCTGGAAGAAGACGTGTAGAGAGGCCGTTCCTGAAGTAGATGGAGGCGGAACTGGAGAGTTCTCTCGCAGCATTGAGGACGCCCCCAGTGCTGCGAACGAACTCATTTTCATATTGAAGAAAACTGGGATTTCAACTGAACGGCGGCGCGGAGAAGACATCTTAAGGTAGGAGAAGAATAGCCTTTCTTAAGGCTATTTCTACGTGTAATCGACAAAAAAAATGCATTTTACTGGTAGAATCCCTTTAACCATTCCTTCTTCTATTATTGCAGATCTATATGGTATAGATACAAACAGAAATGGCATTTCTTGACACATTAAAAAAAAAAAGTGACCAGTAGGCAAACTGAAATAAGAGCATGAAGTGGTCCTTGGCACACTTATGTGTAAGCTGTTTAGTGACCCTGCCTGAGACTTCACAATAGGATTAGTTTCTTTTGCATAGAGAGTTCATATACTTTCCAGTCCTGCACTTTATATAGATGTCCGAGAACGCTCAGTCAGCAGAAACATCTTCCTCCGGACACACACGTCCACATACATGTTTGGTTGCGTGTGCTATTAGTGTTAATAACCTTTGCTAGAGGCTTAACGACCTTGAGGAAAGAAAGATTAGGCATTTTGAAATCTGACATACCGATCATTTTTCCCCCAATTGGTGGTCGGAAGACTCACATAAAACACAAGAGATGATCACAGCTGATGGGTTTGGCTGACAGGAGGTATTTCATGATCATTTTTCTAATATACTTTATTAACCTATCTAATCTCCTTTTAAAACAAAAACAGGCTGTAAAGTTTCCACTAGCAATGTCCTAAGCATTGCTAGGGAGAGTCTATGTGTACTCAATGCAGCATGTAGAGCTGTAGCATTTGCCAAAAGGTGGATAGTCACTTCATATGGCCGTATCTCTGGTTTTATACAAACGAAAACTGGAATCCAATGAAAGCTAATCTGCTCTCATTTGACACAAGAACCATTTTTCCAGGTTGTATAAAACCAGAGATACAGCCATCTGAAGTGAATGCTACAGCTCTACAATACTGGCAATACAGATGTGTACGTATCTCCTTGGTAACAGCTCAGTTAGAAGGCTGCTAGGGAGAATTTTAGAGCCTGTTTTCTTTTACATTAAAGTTAGATAGGTTAAGTCTATTACAAAAATGTTCAAACACCCCCCAAAACAAAAACCAAAAATTATACAGTGTCAGTGTGTAGACCGGAGAGCTTTACTTGTAAGCAGAGTCCCTATAATTCTATGTAGAAATCCTCAACCGTTTCAATGTATGAAGGGAAAGATAAGATTGCAGATGACATCACACACGCGCGCAATAAAATTTACCATCTTTGGTCTTTGAACTTGTGGCCTCTTTTTCTGAGGTCTGTGGGGTTTTGGGCTCTGAGCTAACCGCATCTGTAGATTTCTCCTTTGGTTTGGTTTCTGGTTCAGCAGTCTTTTTGGTAGAGCTTAAGACAGATGGTGTGAGTGAAGGACGCTGGATTGGAACTGGTTTTTGAGTCACAGTCGGTGAAGGAGGTCTCTGCTTCATTAAGCTTGGAGATGGTGGACGGTTCCTTTGTGTCACTGAGCTACTGTTCTTTCTGAAATACGGAGAAAAATGTATGGGGTTACATTAATCCTTCCAGAATGTATGCGTCTCGTTGGAGGCCAAGGGGGATTTGTAACTAGCAGCTTCATGGCTGAAGTCTAACGGCTTATTCACATGAAAACGCATTAGGATAGTTCCCAATGACTCCCATCAAAGATTTAGTAATGCAGAAAATGTAACCGAGCACCATAAAAGAGGCAACAAATGGAGGCTGACTAAAACGCACTTACTTTTCAAGTGTTGGTGACGGTGCACGCTTTGCTACACCGACGGGAGAAGGAGACCTTCGTCGTGAAGTCACAGTAGGAGATGGTGGACGTTTCCCCACAGAAGGTGGTGAAGGTTTTTCGACGCTCGACTTCTATTAAGCATTATAATGTATTACACATATTGCAGAAAACATAGGAGTGCAAATGTTATACCTGTTCTGAATCACATAACAGAACTAGCAAATCTATTAATCTGTCTGTGCTGATTGCAAGCCCGGAACTTTTCGCCACCATATAAAGTATCCCCAAGATAGGTAATAAACCTATACAAGGAAACACCTATAAGGCTTTTGGATGAACAGGCCAAGGTCATAGTGAGCGCCTCGTAGTACTAACACACAGTAAATACAGTAGACTGTAACTCAGACTTTGCAGCACTGAACGTACAGGTATCCCTCAGGGTCGGAGACCAATCAGGTGGTAGAGGAGTGGGGTGGAGCGCGCACAAACCAACCGAACATGTAATCTTTCAAAATCTTTAAATACTAGCCCACGACGCTTTTCGGGTAAATATCCCTTTTTCAAGTGCTGATAGCCTGCAGAGACTGCGTCCGATATGTTATCAGCTGGTTTTATATGCACTTGAAAAAGGGATATTTACCCGAAATGCATCGTGCTCTTGGGATTACTACCTTGAGACCAAAAGGCATAAAATCCAAAATATCCTAAACTTCACCCCACCCCCTGAACATCTGCTATCAGGTCAGAAACACCACCGTAAATATCAAGATTAGATGAGCAGTCAGATCTTAATGGGGGCATCTAAGATTTTTTTTTTTTTTTTTTTTTGGGCAGGAGACACCATGAATAACTGGATGTGGGGTCAACAGCCGTCTCTAGCACAAGTCACCTGTTTGGGCCTGCTTATGATGACCATACTATACACAGCATTGTGCTTTGGACTGCTAGTGCCGGGCCTTCTACAGTGTCTGGGAACAATGATTGCAGTTCACCTCCGTTTGATGTTAGCTGGACTGCAGTACTGGCACCTGGACACTATACAGGAGATGGCGCCACCTGCTTCCAGCTCAGTTCACATCAGAAGTGGACCTGAAAAGCTGTGGTAGACCGGCTGTCGGTCACAGACCAGAAAGGCTGTAAAAAACCCTGAATAACCCCCTTATAGTAGTTGTCTGTATCTTTTTTTTATTTTTACAGACAACATAGCCAGCTTTCTTCCACTGCTCATATCATGCGATATCGTTTCTGAACTAATATTCTGCTTGCACAAAAAAACTGAAAAGCAGAGGATGGAAAAATCAAGGCTTGCTCCTTACCTGACTGGCTTCCGAGAGGGTAGAAGCGGACGCTGCAGTGCTCGGAGACTTCCCTCTGTCAATGCTGCGGCTGCGCATAGGACCTTTAGAGACGGAGGGTGGGGTACTGGTGGTAGTGGCTGAAGCTGAACGAGGACAGAGGTAAGATTCTATAAAGTTAAGAATTTGACAGGACAAAACAGAGAGCCAAGTGCAGAGCATAACAGAGGAAAAGGAGAGAGAGAGAGAGAAAGAGATTGTGTGTTAGAAACAGCGAGAAGCCCACCGATGGTAGTGCGAAGTGCAACAGATCACACAGACACCACCACCCCAATACACAGTGTACTGAAGCAATAGCACCAGGAAGAAAAGACCCTATTTACTAAATGGATGGGTTCGCTCACTTCAGCATCATTGTATGGATATTTTACCCACTATCACTGTCTTATTAACAACTATTTTTTCTCAGGCTGATTCAATTAGGAAAGAGAAAATTGGTGTTTGGGCTGTAGATGAGATTATGTAATGCCATCACCATTAAATAAAACTCTTTATAGGGCTGAACCACAAATAGCAGGTAGGGGAGAAGTATCTGATCACACAGCCCAGTTCCCCCTCTGTATGGCGCCATCCAGAGGAAGCCGAAGGGAACGGTAGAGACTATGACTGTGCAAAACCACTCGACGCCCCCTGCAGCCCCGACAGATCAGATACTTATTACCTACCCTGTGGAAAGACAATGTTTAATCCATGTTACAGCCCCTTTAAAGAGGTTTTCAAGGATAAAAATATTGACCAATTCTTAGGATAGGTCAACACCAATAATAGATCTGTGGGGTCTGACACTCGCCCCATGGATTAACTGTTCACTGCAGCTCATACACAGAGAATGGAGCAGGAAGCAGATAGCACCGATTTCTATTTAGTGGCCATATCATGTACTGCAGATCAGTCACTATACAGAACAGCACTGTCTGCTTCCTGCACCACTCTGTGTATCATCTGCTGGGAACAAAAGACCAATGATGTTAGTGATCTATTCAAGATGGGTCATCAATATTTTTAGGCCAGAAACTCCTTTTAAAGATAACCTTTCACCACCTCCACCAAGTCCAGTTCTTTGCATTAACAGCTCCTGCGTCACAGATTCTGACAAAATTGGAAGATTTCTCTAGCCCCGTCTGTTCCCAGGTAATCAATGCTGTTTGTCTTGATGCCTGATTTACCATTTAGACTTTATACTGTCATTAGGGCGGTGTCGGACAAGGGGGTGTGATTCTGAGCTCTGACATAGTCTCTGATTGGAGCTCTGAGTCACACCCCCTGCCTGACATGACAGAGCTTAAAATCATTAGACACCCAAACTTGTTACTTAGGAATGGCGGGGGCTAGAGAGAAAATTCTAACTGTGCTGGAATCGGTGATGCAGCCCCTATTAACAGATGCTAAGAATGGGAATTGGTGGAGGTGGTGAAAGGTGCTTGTTAAGCTTTGTTTAAAAAAAAAAATAATAATAAAAAAAAAAAAGATGGCATCCGATAATCCACACCTTCAGAATCAGAAAAAGGGGTTGCTTTTCTTTTCCCCAGAAACAGCGCCACCCTCTTGACCAAAGGCTGGGCATGGCAATAGAGCTCAGTGGGGCTGTGCTGCAGTACAAGGCGCAGTCCGCAGACAAGAGCGGTGCTATTTCTTGGGGGAGAGGGCGTCAGACTGCATCTATATCACAGTAACATTTACTTATATCATTGTTTTCATCTGAAAGGAGACATAAATGGATTCTACTATTAAAATCAAATATTTTCTCACTAACACGTAGGAAAAGCCTTAAGAAAGGCTATCACTTCTCCTACCTTTAGATGTCTTTTCTGCGCCGCCGTTTCGTAGAAATCCCGGTTTTTGCCAGTGTGCAAATACGTTCTCTCTCAGCACTGGGGGCATTCCCAATGCTGCGAGAGAACTCTCCAGCGCCACCTCCATCTTCTTCAGCAACGGGCTCTTCACGCGTCGTCTTCCGGGGGTTGGCTTCAAACTTCTAGGCCTCGGGCAAAGCTGACTGCACAAGCACGCCCGCCACAAGAAAATGGCTGCTTACATGGTATTGGAAGCGGCCATTTTCTTGTGGCCAGCAGGCATGTGCAGTCAGCTGCCCGAGGCCTAGAAGTTTGACCGCCACAAGAAGACACGAAGAAGACCCGTTTCTGAAGAAGATGGAGGTGGCGGCGCTAGAGAGTTCACTCGCAGTATTGGGGACGCGCCCACTGCTGTTTTAGCGCTGGGGCCCACCCCCAGTGCTGCGAGAGAACTCATTCACATACCGGTAAAAAAAACGGTATTTCTACCGAACGGCGGGCTGGAGACGACTTCTAAAGGTAGGAGACGAATAGCCTTTCTTAAGGCTATTCCGACGTCTTAATGAGAAAAAAAAATTGATTTTTAATGGTAGAATCCTTTTAACAAAATCTATCTAAGGACTGGGGTCAGTTCTCCGTGATGCTATACATTACACGACTTGATGTAGAGCACTCCACTGCAAGGATTCACGTGCAACTTGTAGCACTTAGGGTTACCTGGCAAGTCTTTTCCATCGGCTGATAATGTAGCAGCACTCTTACTCCTAGCTAGGGAAGACTGAGTGGGGGCGAGGAGACGACTGATTAAACTACTGTCCAGGGGACTGCTCGGGGGGCGATGAGCTAAACGGATAAATGAAATGTGGTTTGTTACGACTAGTTACACTGCAAGACAGAAAAACCAAGTGCAAGAAACCGCATTATAAGCAAACAGCACGAAGAGGATTGGTATTAGATGTGAGTAGCAGAAAACAGGTTCAAGTCATCGCCCAAACAGACAGGATTAAAGCAGTGGATTAATCTCAAGACAGAAAGATTTCCAAATGGACACGGTCAATGGTATCTGCACTACATGAGTCTCTATACAGTCATATTGTCAGTAATCGGACCTGTAGGAACATTATACATGCATTTAAGAAAAGAAAATATTAAGGCGGACATCAGATGACATTGCAGGCAGCTAAAAGGAAAACTGAAATGTTACACGTTGGGCTGTTAGGTAAGGAGAAAGTGAAGACAAACACAGCAATATGACATATTAGGAACAATAACTGGTTAGCATCCTGTACAGGAGACAAAGGATTAGATCCAGGCACAGCGGCAGAGAGTCCAGAGCGGGATTATTGCTGTATGTAGAAGCCTAAGCAGCACAGACATTGGGATTCATTGCTTTGCTAGAATCTGTTGAAGATTGTTTAGTTAGGTTAAAAGACATGTCATTTAGCGTTACAACATATAACCCTTTACGTTAATGTCACACAGAGTAACTGAATGACAAAGGATAGACATGGATTTATCCGATAACATACTGAATACCTATAGTCACCACTAGGGGGAGCTCGGACCACACTATTACTGAGTACAATGTAGGACAGTACGGAAGTTCCCTTTAATGGTGGCTATTGGAACTCAGCGCGGAAGAGGGGGATTTGCCTCACTGTATGTAAAAGCTTCGCTATTATGCAAAAAAAGAGAATTTTTCAACCAATGTGTTAAAAAATTGCTATTCAATGGGTGGATACTCCATTTATAATCCCAACTCTGCCCCTATAGTTAAGCCTTGCTGTATCTTTAATATAATGGCCACATGTTTACAACTGTGTGACACAACAGGGTTTATTTTAGGAGTTTTAGAAACAACATATTTTGTGCAACGATCTTGATGGGCAGAAAAAAAACTTAGCCAGGGTTGGCCAGGATTTTTCAATTCATGGCCTATGCTGTTCGGGGTGGCATCTACCACCCCTACTATACACAGTACAGAGTGTGAAGCAGTAAGCTATATGCCCTGTATACTGGTCTGCTTCCATAGACTTCAACAGGAGCCAGAGCTATCTGCTCCCGACTCTATGCTGTGTATAGTGTGAGCCTCTCACGCAGCCTACAGGGGCCAGCTATTGGCCTAAAGATAGGCCACGGGTACAATATTCTTGGCCAACCCCTTTAATAATGACCTGACACTACTATAGACATGTCTGTTTTAGTAAATACTTGCACTCTCTGTGATATGGCTTCTATATCATCCCTTCTGGTAACATTACATTGGGCTGTTCCTCTGTTAGGGTGCATTCGCACTAAGTATACGCGGAGCTGATTCTGAACGTAAAAAAAACTTTCGAAATGAGCGCGTACAATGCAGATCCCATTCATTTCTATGGGAGCCGGCCTACGTGCGCTCCCCATTGAAATGAATGGGCTGCTGCTTTCATTGTGATACGTGCGTATCACATTGAAAGCAATAGGGGAAAAAAGCCTCCCATTCATTTCAATGGGGAGCACACGTAGGCCGTCTCCCATAGAAATTAATGGGATCTGCATTGTACGCGCTCATTCCGAACGTGTTTTACGCTCAGAATGAGATGAGCGTATACTTAGTGTGAATGCACCCTTAGGGTAAGTTCACACAGGGTTTTTTGGATCGGAACCTGACACGGAGGCCGCCTCAGGTTCCGATCCAAAAGCCGGGTAGCCGCGACTGAAAGCCGATGCACTGCACCGACATCCAGCCGCACACTCCGCTCTGGATTAGGCCGAATGAATGGGCCTAGCCCGGAGGAGGGAGTGTCTTCAGGCCGAATCGCAAGGCGAAAAAGCCTGAAGAATGAGCATCTCGCTCACTGATGTGCAAATATAAACATCTAACATGGACTGGGCAGCGTGTGATGGGGCACAGATACCCCGCTAACTGGAAACACCCAGCTGTCAATGTATTCTGACTTCCCAAGAAGAACAGTACAATTGAGTTTTTGAAGATACTCCAATATTATTTCACAAAAAGTACAGGTATCTATGAACAAAGACATGTCCAGAGCAGTGACCAGAAGCGTACGGCCGGGTTCACTTATGTGTGTTTTTGCTTTGCACCTGATCAAAACCGAAAATTGACATCAGTTTGCATCCGTCACCCCTTGACTTCAATGGGAATAACAAAATAGGAGCGGCCATGATCTTTACTGCAGAGTGAACACACACTCAAGTAAACCCCATTCACTCCATAACCCGTCATGGTGTATAGTGGGTTGGAGCTATGGCGCCATATAGGCTATGGAGTCCTGCCCAGCACATACAAAGCAGATGGAACAGACACCTGATTTTTCTTCCTTTTTCGTTCCCTCTAGATGTGCAGGAGGAGATTTTTTACTACTCAGTCTACTGAGGGAAGCGCTTCTCTTGTGGCCTGGTCCTCCTAAATGTTAAACCAACAAAATAAAACTTATCACACTGGAACAAGCAGAAAAACACAGAATAAGAGCACTGTAGTCTAACCTATACACTATTGTGCTATGGTCTTCCAGACAATATTTTCATAAAAAGGTCACAGGAAGCCAATAAGACAGGCGAACATGTCAGATTACTAACACTGATGATACAGCATGATGTATGGAGAAATATTATAGGACTATGTACTAGGTGGAGGGGTACAGACTATTGTTTAGCATTATCAGCCATGCTGAAAAGGAAGTCTGATCGTGCGGGGAAACAAACAATTCTCATAAATATCTGGAAAAATAACATTCAGTTATTTATAAATGGAAGTAAGCTGCCATGAGGCTCTATTCATTTGTATGTGGCTTATAAATGTATATTAAACAGCAAGAGCTTGTCCCGCACGAGTGCTGATCAATGTGAATCACAATGAGCGGCGATCGTTTGCATCGGTCGTATTACACAGGTCCAGACAAACTGAATGGGAGATCAATGGTTTGTGCCCCATTTTGTTACAGGGATTTTCGACAACAAATTCCCGATTATATAATGCGATGTGCTGCCGATACTCTGCAACTTCTATCCTGCCCGGCTAATGGGCAACAAGCGTTCCTAGGAGCACTTGCTGCCAATAACAGCCCTGTATCATTTCGTCTAGTAGGGCCTTTATCCTTGCAAAGTCTCAGGCCCAAATAAAGCCACCTTCTGATCAGATGAAGATTTATTTAGCCAATCTCATGGTAACCAAGGTTGTTAATGTTTTAATTATCAGGAGAACAGACTCCTCTCAGCCTGGGATTCCTATCTGTGATCGTCAATCTCTATTATCAAAGGAAACCTAAAGGATGTCATTATAACTGAAGGGGATTTGTGAGGATGCAGTCATAGCAGTCATTACTCCCCCCAGTGATCAGGAGGATGACCGAACGTCCCCCTAAGGCCTCCCCTTCTGAATGGAGCACCAGTGTGCTTTTGTGACCGGTTCTCCGTTCACTTGCAGTTCCATAGAAATTAATAGAGCACCGGTCGGGAAGCGCACTGATGCTCCATTCACAAGGAGTCCTGATCACCGGGGGACCCAGCGATCGGGCACTTATCCCAAGATAAGGAATAAGTGTCCATACCTGGAAAACCCCTTTAACATAGAATAAAGGATTAGTTTTTATGGTTCGACCTAAGCAGCAGTATGAAAAAAAAAACAAAAAAAAAACACGTTATTCACAAGTTGCACCTTTCTGCTCCTGGTTTGCAACCTTAGGCGAGAAGGGCTGTGGGCTTAGAGGAGTTTTGTTACTGAGCCGGCTTAATGAGGAACTCCTCGGCTTGGCACCTGGAAAATGTGCAAAGTTAGCACCAAGAAAGACATCGAACAAATACAAGATGCAAAACGTGGAATCTGAACATCTGCTTACATATTAAGGAATAAAGTGGGAGGGGAAAAGTAAAAGGTTAATGGTACTGTAAAAATAAAATATTACATTTGCAAAGTACAACAAGGACGAAAATCTGAATATTGTCACGAAGAAGACAAAGATGGAGATAGAAAAATTTCCAGTTCGTACCCCAGGACATGTCTTGGGTAACAATAATGGATATTTACCCACAGAACGAGTGATAAATGTCTCATCATTGACCACCATTGGGACCTCCAGTGAAAACTAGACAAAGGGTATCAAGGCCCCAATTCCTCCTCTCGGCATAACCACAGTAGCAGAGGTTGTGCGTGTACCCCAGCAATCCAGTCAGTGTTTTTGGGCTTATGAAAACAGAGGACAGCGCTCAGTTGTGGCAGGGCACAAATAAAGCTTTATTAGAACATTACTAGCTACGTCATAAGACTTTGTTCACATTTGCCTTTTGGAGGCTCACAGCATCTGCTTGCATGGACTGTTTCATCCAGCGGGTTCAGTTAAAATAACAGACACCTGACAAACCCCAATACAGTCAAAAGGGGTCATCAGACTCTATAAGTGTCCATTAATTTAGCAGTCCGTGTGTCCGTTGTTCTGGTCCTCCGATGGACCGGACTATCAGACACCCAGACACAGGGGTGAACTTAGCATAAATCTTAGCTACTGAATCTGGAATGTCCTGTTAAATATTAACATGCACAGTTTAGGTATCACTTAAAGGGATTCTACCATTAAAACCCTTTTATTTGAAGATAAGACATCAGACTACGTCTCTTACCTTTAGATGTGATCTCTGCCGTGCCTTTCTTTAGAAATACCAGTTTTTACCGGTATGCAAATTAGTTCTCCCGCAGCGATGGGGGCGCGCTCCAGCGCTGGAAATACGATGGGGGCATTCCCACTGCTGCTCGAGAACAGGCCCCAGCAACGCCTCCATCTTCTGCTGGATCCTCCCCTTCTTTCTTCGGCGTCATCTCCCACGGCCATAGTACTGACGCCGCAACTGCGCGCATGCGCAATCGGCTCTACTAGTGTCTCACTGGCAGAGCCAACTGCGCAGGTGTCGGAGGTGACGCCGAAGAACGAAGGGGAGGATCCAGCAGAAGATACAGGCGTCGCTGGAGCCTGTTCTCGAGCAGCAGTGGGAATGCCCCCATCTCATTTCCAGCGCTGAGGCCCAGCCCCATCACTGCGAGAGAACCAATTTGCATACCGGTAAAAACCGGTATTTCTAAGGAACGGCGCAGCGGAGATCCCATCTAAAAGGTAAGCGATGAATAGCCTTTCTAAAGGCTATTCCGACGTCTTATCCACAAAAAAAAAAAGTTTTTAATGGTAGAATCCCTTTAAAGAAAAACGACTGGCCACAATTAGAGAAAATATCAAACTAGATCGTTATTAATATTGGCTAGAAAAATGACAATAATAATAATAATAATTCTTGTAACAGACGGTATAGTCAAGTTCTTAAAGCCATCAACATAAATGTACCTTTTTCTAGGGTGGCAGATGAAGAAGACAGACGCTTGTGAATGCCGCCATCTGCCTGCTTTAGGTTTGATGCTGATGTGGAACGCACGTTTGCTGCAATAATACAAAATATACAGACGTATGAAAATCAAATCTCTGCAGTATTTGTTAAGGGTTAGTCAAGCTGGTGTTAGCCATGGTGTCCAAGCAATGGTCACATGGGAACCAAGTCATATTCTCAAAAGGGCAGCAGCAAGCACAACCAATATACTCAGAGAACTGCAGCAATAAATATACGGCCACATGGAGTGGAAATCCTCTTTAAAGTACTCAGCGGGTATTCATAAGTATGTAACACGCCGCAGCACAAGTAAAAGCAGAAATGTTCAAAGGAAAAACAACCTGCTGACCACCATTTTTACAAACCAATAAATAATTTCCTGAAGCGCAGCTGAAAAGTCCCGTTTTGCTGACCTATAGGGCTCAGGTTTCTGGGCAGCACTGACTTCTGTCAACAAAAATAGTTTCTGCAGATGGTGGATCATAGAAACCGCAAGAAGTGTAGTGTAGTGTGGAGGACACGTGGGCGCCAGATTGTGTGAACTGCAATATGGACACTATGGGACTAGAAGCAATACAGAAAAGGCTTATTGTAAATTCTCTGCCGATTCTGTCCCAGATCATACAGCAAAGCTGACAAGTGAGCACGAAACGTGAAGTGCAGCCTGCTGCGTGTGCAAACTGGGATGATTCCTAAATATAATAACTAAATTATAACAAAGTGCTTAGAAGACAACACTATACTAAAGATGACGCTGTTTTCTAATAACAGATCTATCTAAATGAAGTGAATCTAGAAATACAGGCGTCTGACCCAGGGAACAGGCAGCAGACTGACAACTACTCTGTTACTACAGACATAGCAGAGTGAACGTCAGTGCAATATTACAATAGGAAGATTAATGGGAGTCTGTTACTAGAATCCATAATATCCACTAAGCACTGCAGACAGACTCACATACGTGCCCCTAACCTAATCATGTTTTCCCCTTGTGAATAAGGGCCCATTGTGTCAATATTCAAATGAGCTTTGCAGAGCAATGAAAGCGTTGCCCATGCTCAAAAGTGTCAACGCCCTCCAACAAGCTCATCTGCATATTGACTGAGGCTAAGGCCCCACTGGGCAGAAACGCACCGCTAAAACGCTGCGGGAAGAACCGCGGCGTGAACGCAATGCTTTCAACAGAAAGTTCACTGAGTTTTAATCCGCATACTTTCTGTTGCAATTATATCTATAGGAAAGTCGCCAGCGTTTCCGTAGATATAATTGACATGCTGCGATTTTCAAAACAGCAACGGTTTTGGAAATCAAAGAATGTCCGCGCTGCGATTTTTTTTCTGCAAAGTGAGCATGGGATTCGCATGAATTCCATCCACTTTGCAAGTGCTGTATAACGCCATGATTTTTACTGCAGTGTTTCCGCCGCAGCCAAATTGCGGCGTTTCCAGCAGGTGGGGCCCCGGCCTTAAACAGCTATATTTTGGCAGTGAAGGCCCCAATGCACAAGGGGAAAACACTGTCTGATTCAGGTGACCCTATATGTAGGGCTGTGGTGATTTGCTGGGTTCTAGTGTCAGACTATTCTTAACTAATAGGTTTGCACCTAAAATGTGGCGGGTAATTGATGCATCTAGTTATAGATCACTTTTTTCCCCGACTAGCTTGACCAGGGCCACGGCAATGCCAGATAGGGGTGTGCCTTAAAGTGGGCATAGATCACAAGCGGCATTCTGCACATAAATTGTGGCATAAAATTTTGCCTTAAATTGGGTCAATTGATAAGAAGTGTACGGACGCAAAGTAGAGGCAGGAAAATCTAGCGAACACATGGACTGAATCTCACGTCAGAGACTTGGTGGTGTGAAACCTGCCTAAGGCTGAGGCCCCACATTGCGGAAACGCAGCTTTTTTTTGTTGCAGTTTTTTGAGCCAAAGCCAAGGATGGCTACAATAGGAATGGGAAATATATAGGAAGTTCTTATACTACCATATGTTCAATCCGCTCCTGACTTTGGCTCAAAAAACCACAACAAAAAAAGCCGTGTTTCTGCAATGTGGGGTCTTAGGTTAAAGCTGCAGTCCTTCATTGTGGAAACGCAGCTTTTTTTTTGGTGCGGGGATTTGTTGCGGTTTTTTTGAGCGGATTTTCCTTTTGTGTGCCAAAGCCAGGAATGGATTGAGTATGAGAGATTCCTATATATTTCCCGTTCCTTTTATGGCCGTCCTTGGCTTTAGCTCAAAGCAAAATCTGCAACAACAAAAAAAGAGCTGCGTTTCTGCAACGTGGTCCCTCAGCCTTAGCCACCACATCTGGAGCCTAGGGGCTGCAATGCTTCCTTCTGCCATGGATTACAAGCTAACAAACATATACATTATTTATGGGGTGTAAAGACCTTCACAGACTCTTACATAAAATGCCTAAATTGTGATAGCTCATGAAACTTTTTTTTGTTGAATTCTCAACTTGCAAAATGTTGTAATTTTCCCAAGGGACTTCTTATATAATGGAAATCTTTGTGACACTCGTCCTAATGTATTCTTTCGGCACATATGTAAGCTATAAAAGCAGTAGCAGAGAAAAACACCACTTTTGTTTCCGTGCACATAACACACAACAGGTTAGGCAGACCTTTTGAAGGAATCATTGGCACAGGCAATAAAAGGGATATTAAACCATGCAGAAAAGCAATCGCTGAGGTCATGCACATTGGACTCATGTAGGTGAATATTACATTGATAAAGGTGATAAAGGATACTGCATTAGTCACTGCAGGCATGCCATTCCTTGTGTTTCAGGCCAGGGCTCCACAGCCATAAAACACATGGGATTACAGATCCCCTTAGTGCGATATCATTCCCAGTGTATATCTATGGGGTGGCGCAGAATGACATTCATCCCCATAGTATTGTACTGAAACATTTTGATTTTAATATTGCATATCATAAATGGCTGTGGAGCCTTACCCTAAAAAGGTTACTACTTTTGGACAGTCCCTCATCATTTGCACCGTAGGAAATGCTTGTTTTATTGCTTTGGTGATGTATTCAGGAACGGTTTGCACAAACCTCCCATTGTAGTGCATGTCATCCAATCACTCTTAATCTGTTTGGCTCATGGACGTAACCACTTGATGCCCTGCAGATGATCCAGCTTAAGAAATGTGAAGCCAGTCATACATTACAAATAAAGCTTTATGTGGCCGCCAGCTAAATATATAGTGGTCTATGTAATACAACAGACCGGGTCTGACTCTCTTCTTCCGTTCCTTTTAGCGCTCCGCTTTCTAAGGCTAAGTTCACACTAGGATGATGTCCCTATGAAAAATCTGACCTGTCTTTTACAAAAGAAATTCTGAGACTGTTTAGGAGGCGAGGCAGATCTGCACAAGAACTAGCCTCTTTGTCATTCAATGAAAATCCAAATTTTTCCCAAAACGGGGCATGAAACGGATGGAGTGCGCCGGACACAAGATGCAGGCAGATGTGATGAGGATTTAGGTGTGGAGTCTACAATGAAAACCTCATGTAAGTATGCTAATAGGAGCTGTGTATCTGATGCATATCATGTGTGAACTGTATGTTACAACCTGGGACATTTAGGGTAAGTTCACCTGGGGTTTTTTGGACTGGTCCAAAACACGGGTAGCTGCGACTTCTCGCACTGTGCTCCGGATTAGGCCCAAGTGAATGGGCCTAGTGTGGAGGGAGTGTCTTCAGGCTGATGTCGCGAGGCGAACCCGCCTGTAAGAATGAGCATGTCGCTTCTTTTTTCCGGGAGCTGAAAAAATGGCTCCCGGAAAAAAGAACTGACCGGCTCCCATTGATTTCAATGGGAGCCGTCTCTTTGGTCAGGATTTTGAGGCGGATACGGCCTCAGAATCCTGACCAAAAAACCCCGAGTGAACTTACCCTTATGGCACATCCACAGGATGCGTGGTCACCTCTCACTCACAGACGAAGTAAGATGGGGCTTGGGCAATCTCCCATTCTTAAAATAGGATTCCCCTTTTAATGGAAATAGAAGATGGCAAACCTTGTAAAACATTGCACGTAAATGATTATCTGACGGCCACTAAGACGCTGCATTATCAGGAGGTTTATATTCAAGTACAGACACACAGAGCATGTGGCAGACACGTCAATGATGTGCAGTAGAATGGGTAAGGAATTAGCTTGTTACCCCCCTGTGTTATTTTGCCAGTAATACCTGCTAAACATCGAGGCCATTACCAGGACATGGTCACTGTTTGTCCAGTTTTTCAGGTACAGCTGCGGTATCGCCAGCAAAGACGTGCGGACATAAGCACCCTGCCCATTGTGTACAAGCACTGGTTGCAGGTGGCAGCTGCTCTGCAGGTTCTTACCCTTGTTTGTGGCCAAAATCTATAGAAATATATATTTTACACATTTCCAAATGGAAAGCAAACTTCTACACCTACGAGGATCTCTGTCCAAAATTAGATAACCTCAGAGTGAATGGTTATAAAGCAGCCAGAAAATCTTGGGTTAGTATATAAGGGAAAGCAAGAGCTCATCCAAATAAATACCGCCAGATCCACTTTCATCTCCAGGTTGTGGCTCTGTGCTGGACAAATTTTTGCCTATTAAATCTACATGGCTGGGAGAACTACTTCCCGAAGCACCTATACAAGAACAAAACAGTCAGAGCTATGAATGGTTCACAGCACACTATGTGGAAAAACAATCATTGCAACATAACGTTCATGCTGGGCCAACAACAAGATCAGTCAATAGGTCTGAAATAGAATAAAGGGATTAAGGGGCTCTATACCTATGAGGACAACTTATTATTCAGAAGATAAGGGACTTCAGTCAGATCAATGAGGGTCTGACTGCTGGGATCTCCACTCAGTCATGACTGGATGCTTCGTACCCCCTATCGGAAACAAAATGCTTGGCTTCCTCCAGCTGTTCCGTAGAGATAGGACATGGCTGCCAGTTCATTCATGGGTAGAAGAGATCCTGCTCTAGTCATTTCCCTTATTCCCTGGCATTCAGTCGCGGCATTCCACTTCGGATTAGGCCCAAATTAATGGGCCTAGTCGGGAGGGAGGTGTCGCTAGGCGGACGTCCGCGGCTGAATCCGCCTGAAGAAAGGGCAGATCGATTCTTTTTTCAGCGAGCAGGAACAAACCGCTTGCGAAAAAAGAAAATGACCAGCTCCTATTGATTTCAACGGGAGGCCGTTTTTTGAACCGGATTCTGACGTGGATTCCGCATCAAAATCCGGCCCAAAAAACCCTGTGTGGACTTACCCTTAGGACCTGCAGCTGGAGTAGAGCAGAGCAGGCTATATATTAGAAATAAAGCTTATTCAGTGCAGTGAATGTCCTGGTGAGCTTTATTTCTCCCCGTGTAACCCCTTTAACGGTTTACCTGCCATTCACCATCAGTATATGAAGTTAGGTATTAAAACACTGTGATAAAGCAACATGATCTATTAAGGGGACACAAAAAAAACATTGCTTTCTTTTTATTATCACTTTAAGTAGAAAAGGAAAAAAAATTACCTTGTTTGTCTCCTTCTGCAGATCCTCCCCAAGACCATCTTTTCTGCCTCTGGTCCAAATGACTGCTGCGCTCAAGAGTTCGCCTAACGTTTGCTTCTCTGCGTTCCTAAAAAGTCAAGCAAACATTCACTTAGCTGTCACACACTGCGCCCCAGGAGAGTCCTACAAGTACAACTGAAAATCATGATCTCTCCCTGTAAGACTAGGGCGTATCGGAGGCGCAGAACATGGTCATTGCTTCAGTGTGTTGTCCCTGCCAGCAAGAGGAGGTCTGTTAGTAGCCTTCACCAAGTCAGATGGAAAGACCATGCTGGCAAGAGAGTGTTAACCTGGACAATTTTTATAGACATCACTGTGACCTAGTTGTATCCGGTTGTAATTAAATGGCTGCACCCATAATTTCAGATCAACGTGTATCTTCTCTGGAGTTATTGCAGATTTGCTCTAGAATTCACCCTGTGCACTGTGAAGGATGGAGCCCGCACTGCAGGACAATTTGTGTTGTGGATAGTATTTATTTTAGGGGCTTTCTGAGAGTCAGAATTGACCATTATTAAGGGATTGGTGGTGTCCGATAACCTGGACCCCTTCTGATCAGCTGCCTGAATAGGCCGTGGCGCTGAGGTCACATTCATCGTTGACATGGCACAGCAGCAGCTCCGTCCTATTCCAGTGAATGAGGCTGAGCTGCAACACAAAACCATAGCCTGTATTGCAATGTACCAAAATGCAGCAGCCTCTTTAACCCGCTGATCTGTGGGGGTCTGGGTTGTTGGACTCCCACCAATCACATAAATCAATATATAAGTCCAGGATAATCCCATTAAATTCCATGCATGTTGTCACTACTTTATAACGTTGCAGGTTTTTCACCCACAATGATGCAGTGAATAAACATCAGCAAACAGTTGTGTGCGCTCCGTCCTGCCAGGAATACAACCTTGTCTTCCAGTAGTCTTTGTTTTCTCTTTTCTTCCGCCGCTACCCTCTTTTGTTCATCCTTCAGCTTCTGCTCCTCCAGTTTCTTCTGCTTTTCCTCCATTTGCTTTTCATACTGAAGTTTTGCCTTTTTTTCTTTTTCAAGTAATTCTTTTTCTTTGGCAGCTACAAAGTAAAACATGAAACCTGGTTAGCGCTACAGACACAAGGAAGACGTTGTAAATGAGAGGACGTACTATAAGCTCAGCTTGGACAATATAAGATATAGGAGGTTATATAGGACATTATAGGATGAAGGTGATACATATAGCAATAACAAAGACTGGAAGACTTACCATTTAGCCTCTCTCTCTCTTCTCTGCGTTCTCGAGCTAATCTTTGCCTCTCATCTGTTCTTAAAGCTGAGCCATCAATTACTATAAAAAGACAGACATGACTGACATCACTTTACTGCAGCACAGCAAAGTCTCGCACACGTGTTTTGGGAAATACAGCTTACCTGGCTTAGTTGTCTTTACACTGGCGGGGGATTGTACGGGGACGGGGCTGGATCCAGTCTGGCTCCTGCGCTCGTCGGCTATTGCTTGTGCTGCGGCCACTAAACAGAAAGATAAAAGCCCAATGTAAACACAAAAGAAAAGGACACGTGGCTGGCTACCATGAGAGATACCAACAGAAAAGTACAGGACGTGTAGTACTGCACTATACCGGAGGGAGGCGCTACTGGTTAGCCAATACAAGGGTTTTACCAGTGTAAAGAGTGTGCAGATTTGTTGTAACCAACAGCATTTGAGTTACAATGGTCGTAAAAAAACCCAATAAAACACTGTGCAGTGAAAATACTGTAAACTGAGGGACCGCTGTAATCTAAAGAAGGAAAAACGTCACTATCTCGATGTCTAGTTGGAATAGAAGGACGTCTATAAGATTGTCAACGGTTTCTGACAGCAAGCATCTGCGCTATAGAGCTGCAACCAAGGAACAGTGCGGGTAACAGTAATACACTCCTCATGTAGCGTACGTCTATATATAAAAGCTTTTCACAACTACACAAGTGATGCCATATTGCTAGGACATGGTGACTGGTAGGATCCCCACAATCACTATAATGGAGGGGTACTCTGGGGAGCGCCCGTGTATGCACCGTGATATTTCTAAATGTGTTTTTGTTCTCACTAGAGGTAAGGTTATAGTCACAGCGGCTTGATATGTATTGAGATGTATACATTGGGAGTATTACATCATGTATACCATTGTACAGTAATACAGCGGCAAGCATCAGCCAAGGGCCACAAAGCAAAGAACCATGTAGTGTATGGGTTTTCCTTCCGAACCATGTAGCGTATGGGTTTTCTTCCGAACGATGTAGCGTATGGGTTTTCTTCCGAACCATGTAGCGTATGGGTTTTCTTCCGAACCACGTAGCGTATGGGTTTTCTTCCGAACCACGTAGTGTATGGGTTTTCCTTCCAGCACCTTCCAGTTTAATGGAAAAATGGGTGCCAAACATATATCATCAGTATCATCTCTTGACATCATTTTCCGGCATAGAGGGAATGATAATCACCCCCCCCCCCCTTCCCCCCATGTGTATTTAGTCACCAGGCATCTACTAAGCGTATCCATAGTCTGAAGTAGAAGTAAATACAGATGGATTATATTCAGCGCACCACGGTACAGCAGGCCATACTGTCTGCCATGGAGAACTGCTCAGTATTTGTCCAATCACACTGACATCAGAATATATAAAAGTCTTCTTCTATTGCTGGGATAAGCCTTACAAATAAAGCAAACAAAAAGTCCATTTAGTCCAAGAAAGCAAAATGACAAGAGTCCGCCCAGGCAGCAGGATATCCACAAAGGGCCCGTTATATATAGAAATTCCCATCTGCAGAGCCAGGAACAAGGTCACCATATAACCCCTTACACATACATCACTTACACACATTACATGACACTGCTAGATGGGAAGGTTTATATCGTTAGAAATGATAAAGTGAAGCCGTTTAGAAATATTAATTTGTCTTCTGGACCCCTCCCCCATAATAATAATGTAGGGTACCAAAGCAGCACAACCACAAAGTGTAAATGCCACCATACAAGGAGCAAATATCTCTAATATTCAGCGAGCACATGACGGCTCCACACATGTGGCAGTCATAAGTCTTGTGTGCAAGGTTGTATATGGCACCTCATTAAATGGTCACTAACTTTTTAGACAACTTAGTCCCATGTAAAGGGATCCTATCATTAAAATGCTATTTTTTTTTCCTCGATAAAACGTAGGAATCTTCTCCTACCTTTAGATGACTTCTCCACGTCACCATTTGGAAGAAATCCTGGTTTTCTTCGGTATGCAAATGAGTTCTCTCGCAGCACTTGGGGCGTCCCCAATGCTGCGAGAGAAATCTCCAGCGACGCCTCCATCTTCTTCTGGAACGGCCTCTCTCTGCGTCTTCTTCCATCCTGGGTTTCAATCTTCTAGGACTCAGGCAGAGCCGACTGTGCACAACAAAATGGCTGCTTACACAGCTTACTGAGTAAGCAGCCATTTTCTTGTGGCCGCTGGCATGCGCAGTCGGCTCTGCCCGAGGCCTAGAAGATTGAAACCCAGGACGGAAGAAGACGCAGAGAGAGGGCATTCCAGATGATGATGGAGGCGCCGCTGGAGATTTCTCTCACAGCATTGGGGACGCCCCTATTGCTGTTTGAGCGCTGAGGCCTGCCCCCAGTGCTGTGAGAGAACTCATTTACATACCGAAGAAAACCCGTATTTCTACCGAACAGCGGCGCGGAGAAGACATGTAAAGGTAGGAGAAGAATAGACTTTCTTAAGGCTATTCCTACGTGTTAGTCAGAAAATAAGGGTATCCAATGATAGGATTCCTTTAATAGATCTAGTGACTCTGGACCAAAATATAATACACATTGTTTAAAAGAGTTGCCATTTTCTACCTGAAAAACCTCTCTAAGGTCCTTGCCACTAGGTGTCTCCCTCTTTTTTTTAAATTTGCTGTTCACTCCCTGTTGCTAAGTCAAGCCTGTCTTTAGGCACCAACAAGCTCAAGACGGGAATAGAGGGAGGGAAGGGGGTGATGGCTAGGTCTTCTTTTCCTGCCTGTATCCTGCTCAGAAAGGAGTCTGCAGTTTTTCACAGTGACTGTTGGGAGTATCTATCTACTTCTGACTGATGGGATGTCAGTCACAGAGAACAAGCAGAAGAATGGACAGAATAAGGTAAATGTGAATGAACCCCAACCTGTTTATACAGTATTACAGAAAAATTTTCTTCCTGACTCATCACCTGGATAACACTCTTACATGCTGTATCTGGGGTACATAGAAGTCTATGAGTATATTCTGTATATATGTTAGGGGTACGTTCAAGTGGTATCTATGCTGAAATTGCCCTGTGGTGTGAACATAGCCTTACCAACCTTTCAGTTTTATACAGTAAATGCCTGATTCCTATAAATAAGTCAAGAACAGCATGAAAATCAGAACAAAGGGCAGAGGAAGAACCGTATATGGATTACATAGTTTGTGTGCCTAAGAATAATTGGACTTTAATAAGGCATTTTTAACACTTCCTGATCTGAGGAGCCGCAGCAGCCAAATCTCTCAAGACTTTATCCTCAATCGTCTATTTCTACAAGTCACTACGCAATCAAACAGAAGGAAGGAAAGGACATTTCACCATGGTAACCGCCATTGTCAGGATAATAAGCTTCCCCAAGGCAAACTAAAAGAACTGAAAGTACTCGGCGTCTAATGAAAAACGCAATGTAATAATCAGCTGTGTACACAACGGAAAATTAAAGGGGACCTTTAAAAGGAATGGGTGACCAACTAAATTTGTGGAATATATAATACTAGCATGTACCCGCGACTTCGTCTGTGGGTTGGCGGTGGCGCTGAACCGCTTATATGTACGCTCTTGCTGGCGCTTCTGATTGGTGGTGCGCACATGTGCGAAACCCTGCGCGCCCCCGCCTCCCATTGGCCCTCACTGGGCACCGCGGTCTCTGTACCTACCTATACATCCCAAAAGAGGGAGAAAATATGCGCCGCGGGAAACTTAACGCCGCCCACTTTTATGTTGATTCCGTCCATTCGCATGGATTTTTTTTATGTGCCCCCACACGGCCCCCCCTTCATCTGCCCCAGTGTCATGCCGTGCTCCCCCTTCATCTGCAGCAGTGGGTACCATCTGCAGTACCCGTAGCTGCATCTAATTGACCATCCTATCAGTTATAGAAGATAAAAGGAGATGGGTATTTGGGCAGAACGCATCATCTATGGTCACCGCGGTCCCTAGAACCAGAGATAACATGTTCATTAATGGTTCGCATTCAACGTGCCTATCTGTGTAAAGATGTAAGGAGGACGTACAATGGCTCCATTCTATGCTTGTGGTTTGGAAATCAAAAATACAAGAAAAACACAGAACAAAACAGTTTATTTATAGCAGTGTATATATATAGGATCATTGTAAAGTGGGCTGGACAAGGACTCAAAAGCACCGCACTAGATTTACAAGATGATTTTATTTTATCATCTAAATTATATACTTTAAAAAAGTAGATGGGAAAGGACAGAAAGCGTTCTGATGGCTTGCCATCAGGAAAAAAACCGCAGTGGGTTTGTAAATGCAGTGGTTTTGCAGCGTGAATGAAACAGCCATGTTGTGGGTTGAACAACCACGGCACAGACCAATGAGTATTGTGGGTTTTCAGCACACCCATTGATTGAGATATGGTTAAAGGGGCTGTCCAGGCTAAAATGGACAACCCCTTTAACTTTTAAATCAGCCGTGGGCAATGATAAAAAAAAAAAAAAAAAAAGATTAAAAAAAAATCATACTCACCTGTCCCCGATGCTCCGGTGTCCTCCGGTCCTTCTATTGAATGGGTCTCTTCTGGAGTTTCGTTGAAGGCAATCAGCGAATAGCATGCGATGTCACTACCTCTGACATCACGGGTCTCTTACTGACGCCAATCAGCGGAACTCCAGAAGAGAGCGGTTCAGCAGAAGAACTGCGACACACCGGGAGGACACTGGAGCTTCGGGGACAGGAGAGTATGTTTGTTTGTTTTTTCACCGACCCTGGCCGATTTAAAGGGGGTTGTCCAATTTTGCCTGGACACCCCCTTTAAAGGGATACTATGATATTTTTTTTCTTTTTAAAATTAAATATTAGTCTACTATCAGTATCTTTCCTTCTCATTCTTTCTTCTTCTTCAATAGGTCACATAATGACAATATGACCTCTTTTTTCTAGCATTGGTTACTGTGCAAGGAGGCTGTCTCTTCTCTATTGCCTGCAGATACTATTAAGAACGATCACATGATCTCAGATTCACAGTCCCACCCCCTATTCATCTGCCCTACCTCCTTGCTGTTTCTCTGCCACTCACAATTCCTGCTCCCTTTAGCCCCCTCTCGCCCAGTCTAGTCACCGTGCCTCATTACCTATCCCAGTGTTACCGGCAGTAGTTGGTGCAGCTTTACAAGGACCTTGTAGAACGTTTGGCAACATCACCCTCAGTCTACGATCCTAAATGATGATCATGAATTTTAGAATTAGCTCTGGAGTGTTTGATAGAAACAGAAAACAGGCATGGACACAGGTACTAGACATGGGTGACAGCATCAGCAATAGCACATTTACTTTAATGGCCATTTTGTATAGCTTTAAAGTAAAAGAATCAAACAAATTATTAAAAAAAAAAAACCACAAAACACACACGCTCTCTTTAAATCTCAAGCACTTTGCTGTTACTGTACATAGGATTGGGTTAGCGCCTGCAGGAGATAACTATAACTGTGAGGACCCTGCTACTTTTGGCGATTGTGCCGTTTATATCCTCGATAGTCCTATACTTAGGACTAGAGATGAGCGAATAGTATTTGAAACTCCAGTTTCGAATACCTCGCTCCATAGGAATAAATGGAAACGGCCGGCACTTAACCCCTTGGTGTCCGGCCACTTTCATTCATTCCTATGGGAGCGAGGTATTCGAAACTATAATTTTGAATACTATTTGCTCTACTCACGACCACATTTTTCATGGGTCAGGCCAGCTTCACATCTGCGTTCAGGCCATTCCGTTCCCCTCTCCTTAAAACTACGGAGAGAAAAGTGCTGCTTACAGGACCCCATTATAGTCTGTGAGATCCGTGGGTTTTCCTTAGGTAACGGCTTTCTTATGCGAATTAGGTTTCCGATGGGGGGGGGGGGTTCAAGCAGACTCCCCTAATGGTAACCCATGCACAGATGTGAACCGGGACTCAGAGTGGGGGTTGTGAGCCCTTCCAAAAAGGACAGGTCCTATTCTTGTCCGTTTTGGGGTCTGGGCTCCCTCACTGAAGACCACTGACAGCAGATGTCACGTGTCACCCACCTGTTCCGTGTTTCATAAACCGTACAGGTCGCAGGTGCATGCAGCCTTACAGGTAGATAGACATTTGCGGTAAAGAGGTATTGCCACGCTATGTAAGATTCTTAAGAGATAATCTAGAAAATAAAAACACAAATCTTTGCAGGCATAAAAAACCATTCAGAAGTCAGAACACAACTTGCTACAGAACGGCATTCTTACTATTGACGTGTGACGAGGACAGAGCTCTGCACACTGTCATTCACGTGTCACTTGACAGCTTCAGTACAGGGTTATCGCCACCACCAACAGGGCCTTTAAATAACATGCAGTACATGCCGCAACGCCCGGCCTCGCAGGACATAACCTTCCAATAATGGATTATTTGTGCAGGGGCTACAATTGCCCAGCACAGACATATTTATATACTTGGCCTTAGCACAAGGAGGAACTCAAAGTTAAAGCCTGGTAATGACATTGTTCCCCTAATATATGTGTAATACCCGCTGCAGGAGCGATGTGTTACCGACTGTAACTTCCCCCAGGACTTAGTAGGGAATATAAAAAAGCTTTTCATATGGCAGCTCCGATCTAAAAAAGTAGACGTCAACCTCTATACAAAATTTTTTCTTTTGCTCCAGCTACATTAAATCTGAGAATAATGAAATAATAGAATGCAACTTTTCATGCAAAGCCAATGATACAACTAATACAGCCGCACTTTTATCGCTCAGCATCATGAGACCATATTTACACAATGCACTTCTAGTCCACCGCAGTTTCTTGTGATGGATGACAAATTCTCTCAATTTGGCTAGTGCAAGAAATGCAGCCTCTCCGGTAGGCCCGATACAAGTCAGTAGTAGCAGTGTAGCCCACCCGCACCTCCTGGAGCCATCCTGGTACTTCCATACACCTTCCTACTACAATATCTCGCTGTAAGGGTCTGTGCCAGTTGTCGTGTTCTCTCAGCATACTCTGCCTCTAGTTCACACAGTGCGGTTCCTGACTCTAGGCTGTTGCATGTTCCTTTTTGTTTCTGTGCCCATGACTGTCTGCGACTACTTTAGTCTGCTCTGGCTGAGCAATGTATTGTTCAGTTCCTTGTGCTGTTCCGTTTGCACGTATGATTCGGTTTCTAGTCTCCATGCTTTCTGTTGCTATTCTGTATAACTGTGGCCCCTGGGCTTTCTGCCATAAATCCTGATTCCTGTATGTTTATAGTGTTTCAGCCTGTTCCTGTCTGCGGTTTGCATACGTTATCCCGTTTCTGTGGAAGCACCAGAGCTCTGTCCCCCTGGTCAGCTCCGGGACCACCTCAGGAAGAAGAGGCCTGGTAGAGTCCCCACACTGACGTCCAGACCACCGTATGGGGGTTAAAGGGTGAAAACTGGGGAGTCTATTGAGATCACACCCATAGACCTAGTTCACATGGGGTTCCGTGTGAACACATTCCGTGGCGGCTGCCACGACGGGATGCCGATGCAGTACACCGACATCCCGTCACAGCTTTCCACTCCGGATTAGGCCAAAATGAACGGTGTAAGTGTCAATTTTTTTTCCTTTTTTGCTATTACATAGGGAGGGAATTGCTGATTATTTTGTAATATACTTTAAACATTATATGTTTTTTGTTTTGTTTTTTTTAGCAGAAAACATGTTCTAACGCACTAAGGGTGCCTGCACACGGAGTTTACGCTCGCTCATTCTGAACGTAAGGGCTAGTTCACACGGTGGCAAGGAGGCGGATTTTGCCTCAAAATCCGCCTCCATACAATGGTGGTCTATGGAGACCACTAGCGTTCTTTTTTCCACTACCAGCAAGTTGCCGCTAGCGGAAAAAAGAAGCGAGCTGCCCTTTCTTCAGGCGGATTCCACAGCTCACTGGCGGCAGCAACCTCCGGAGTCGGCACATTCATTTGAGCTCCGGAGGGGGAAGCAGCGACCGAGACGGTCGTGGCAGGCGGGTTTATGCCAAAATCCGCCCCCCCGTGTGCACGAGCCCTAAAACTCGTTCAGAGTGAGCGATGTAAAAAACAGATCCCATTGACTTGAATGGGTGCCGGCATACGCGCGCTTCCCATTGAAATCAATGGAAGGCTTTTTTTACCTATTGCTTTCTATGTGATACGCGCGTATGCCGGCACCCATTCAAGTTAATGGGATGTGGTTTTCACGTTGCTCACTCTGAATGAGTTTTACACTCAGAATGAGCAAGCATAAACTCCGTGTGCAGGCTTCCTAAGGGTTGCTAGGGAGATCTATCTCCTAATAATGAGTATGTATAGATATAACAAAATAGGGTGTCACTTTTTGACAAGTGGTCAGACCCCCTCTGATTTGCAACCTATGCTATGGATAGAGTCTAGGATTCCACAGGTCTCCAGTATGTTATCTGTGAGGGTCTCACACCCGGACTGAGGAGTTGAAGCTGCTAGTATATGGTCAGCTTGCGCAGCGTCGCTCCTATTCAAGTAACCACATGCCACTGCAGCTCCATATTCGCTATGAAGTGGATGGGGCTGCTTTGCCACTCCTATCCATCACATGGCGACTAGGAGTTTCCAGGACCCAGAGGTTGCTACAACATCTGACCCGTGTCAGCCAATGGCGAATCACCTACTGATAACCTATGCTGTGGTCACCGGTATGAAAAATCAATTTCGGGCCGGAAAGCCCATTCAATACTGAGAGTCCCAATGGGGACAGAGACTGATGTAAGTGAATACTATCTCTGCACAGTGCTGCGGATGTTGGGGTTAAATAATTGAGCAAAATAAATACATAAACCACAAACAAAGCATAAAGTATCCCAATGAGCGTATAAAGCGGCTCATTGCTGAGTAGTGAGTGTACAGATAAGTAATATGGAGGCAGCAATGAGGTTTCACATTACAAACACCTTGTCTATGTTTGATACGAGGCAACGAAAAAAAGCTTAAGGGCACAAACCTCATCCCATACGTCTGTACACGTCCTAGAACTAATGATTTTACGTTGATATATATATATGTATATAATAACTGCGGGATAATAAAATATACACAGTAGAAAAAATAAAGTATATATGTGACACACACACAGTTTTGTATTAGGTAAAAGCCACATGGCAAATCCGACTACTCTCCACCACGATACATGCTGACAATATGGAAAAAGTTGTGACTCCGCTGTTTCCTCAGATACAAGACAGTCCTGCTGTGACAGGAAGACGAATCCACGGAGCGGATCACATTGCATGTCCTTTACCTACCTTAGAGATCAGCGCTGCACAGGACATAGACGGGACTTTGGGAATATAACATAACAGAGGACGACTGTCCCCACACGGTGACAACACGGCTGCAGGAACCTAGGAAGCTTTTAGAGTGTAGGGGGTGCAGAGGTAGCAAATTGTACTGGGCCCAGGAATCTGGAGGGGTCTCATGGGCCTCTATGGAACAAAAGATGACACCAGTATTATAGATGTGGGGGCCACATTACAGATTTAGCATCAGGGCTCCGGAGTTTCAAATTATGCCTCCAATTTCTTCCTCACTTTACCCCGGATTGGAGCTCTTGCCATATATGAGCACTCGGCACGTTAGAAAGTCAAATATTTTGAAGAGAAGGCCCAAGAAAAAGGACTTCCACTCATTACATAAAGATCCAAGACGTTTCAGCACGTCCCAGATTCTGCTAAAAATCGGCGAAAACAAAATTACTGCAAAGAGGGGTCTTGTCTCTGCCGTTTTCAATAGAAACCGGGTGGAAATCTGGCAGACACCATTATAGTCTGAGGGGTAACCAATCAGTTTTCATCTTTTGGGTCTCCAAGTGGACCCAAAGGACGGAAACTCAAACACTTGTGTACCTAGCATAAATTGGTGTAATCCCTTTAACCCTTCCCCGACATCCGCCGTAATAGTACGGCGCATGCCAGGTGTGTAACGATGGCGACCGCCCGGTGTCTACTGCTTTATGCAGTAGACAACCGGCGCTAATGTCTCCGATTGGCGCTGCAGTCAGAGACGCCGGAGGCGCCATTTTCCCGGCGGCCGCCATTTTCTTTGTGATCGCCGGCACCCGGAGTAAGCTCCGGGGCCGACGTCACGTTTCTATGACAGCCGGGAGCCTTGTGAAGGCTCCCCGATTTGTCATTACATTGCTTCTATTGCAGGCTATGCTATATAGCCTGAAATAGAAGTGCCGGTATTTTGCAATGCATTAGCATTTTAATGTATTGCATTAGTGATCAGACCCCCTGGGGTTCAAGACCCCCTAGGAGGTCTAATAAATGCAAAAAACATTTTTTAAAAAAGTAAAAAATATATATAATTTTTTTTAAAAAGTATTAAAAATTCAACCCCCCCCCCTTTCCCTAGAACACATATAAAAGTAGTTAAATACTGTGAAACACATACATGTTAGGTATCCCCGTGTCCGAATTCGCCCGCTCTACAAAGCTATACAAATATTTTTCCTGTTCGGTAAACGCCGTAGCGGGAAAAATAGTCAAAAGTGCCAAACCGCCGTATTGATTCTGATAAAAAAAAATTATAAAAAGTGATCAAAGCAAAAGCATTTCTTGAAAATGGTAGAACTAAAAAGTACACCCGGCCCCGCAAAAAAAGACACCCTATGCATCCCCGTACACTGACGTATAAAAAAAGTTATGGCTGTCAGAATATGGCGACTTTTAGAAAAAAAAAAAAATTTAACACAGTTTTTGATTTTTTTTAAGGGGTTAAAATGTAAATAACACCATATAAATTTGGTATCCCCGGAATCATACCGAATCACAGAATACAGAGGACATGTCATTTTGGCTGCACAGTGAATGTCGTAAAACCGAAGCCCGTAAGAAAGTCGCAGAAATGCATTTTTTCTTCAAATCCACCCCATTCTGAATTTTTTTCCAGCTTCCCAGTACATTATACAGAATAATTAATGGTGGCATCATGAAGAAAAATTTGTCCCGCAAAGATTAAGAGCTCATATGGCTCTGGGAGCGGAGAAATAAAAAAATTATGGAGTTTAGAAGGAGGGGAGTCAAAAACGAAAAACGAAAATCAAAAAATGCCGTCGGTGGGAAGGAGTTAAAGGGAAAATGCCTCCCAAATCAGTTACACTAAGTTCACAATAGTGTTCGCATATCTGCGTTCTAGATCCAGCTTAAATCAGTGGAGAATAAAGTCCTGCAAGAAGTAACTTTCTGTCTGACGATTTTAGTATAAAATCAGTGGAAACTGGGCAGGCCCAAAGGATGGAAACCCGAGCACCAATGTGAATCTAGCTTAGTAGTGTCATGTAGGAGCCTCCAAAAAAAAGTTGTAAAAATACCATTGTCGCCACAAATAATGATGCAATGAAGAAAAAAAAAAAAAAAAAAAAAACCACACACACATAATATAAAATTTATAGATAGACCTACATATACACACACACACTTACATATGGTAATCCAGTGCATAGGGGGCATGGGTGGATTTGCAAGATTAGCCTGCAGCCAGCTGTAATACAAGACATCATGAATCATGGCTAATGGGTGCCAATTCCAGGTGAGCAAGAGCATTTGTGGCCGTCTGTAACCAAATATAGCATATATGTCATATTTTGATTTCACGCCCTGGATTATACGAGGTGGCAGGTCAGAAATAAACTCTGCCGTGCCATTAATTTCTAAGAAAATCTCTGGAAATAGCTGAAGTACAGCAGGTAAGGGATAACATGATCGGACTATCCCCTAATGCCTAACTCTCATCATCACTTCTTACATTTTTTTACTTGTTGCATTATTTTGTCATGGTGCTAGACCACCATCACTAGACCACGGGTCCCAAGCAGGGCTGAGGAACAGGTAGGCCAAAGCATTAACTCCAACTGCACAGCCCTGGTGGTATGTAAATGGAGAGTCTTCTTCTGGCGCTGGGTTCAGCCTTCTAGGCCTCGGGCAGCGTAGATTGCACGTGCCCGCAGCCACAAGAAAATTGGCCACTTACACAGTAAGCAGGTGTAAGCGGTCATTTTCTTGTGGCCTGTGGGCATGCGCAGTCTACGCTGCACAAGGCCTAGAAGTCTGAACCCAGCTCCGGAAGAACACGCGCAGAGAGACTGTTCCTGAAGAAGATGGAGGCGACGCTGAAGATTTCTCTCGCAGCATTGGGCACGCCCCCACTGCTGTGAGAGAACTCATTTGCATACCAATGAAAACCGGGATTTCTACTGAACAGCGGTGCGGAGAAGACATCTAAAGGTAGGAGAAGAATGGTCTTTCTTAAGGCTATTCCTACGTGTGATCAAGAAAAAAAAAAAATTTGATTTTAATGATAGAATCCCTTGAATCATCTAACCTGTGGATAGGTGATAAATGTTTTCATGGAAAATTCCTTTAAACTGGAAAAAGCTCATAGTTTAAAAAAAAAAAAAATTATGATCACACTTGTTTTCCAAGAAAGGCGCTTAGCAAATATTTGAGCAAAAGCAATAACTTCAACTAGAAGTGGCTACACAACCTGAAAACCCAAGACGGAGTCCGGGCTTGCTCACATATCTCCAGAAGCTGGATAAGGCGACGTCTCTGTCGCAGTGTCCCACCTGAAGTCTGTGGAGAAAAAAGCCGTTATCCTCCACTGGTTTCAGATTTATGACGGCGGACACCATTATAGTCAATAGGATCCGTCAGACAGAGTGTGTTACTGCTGTTTCAATGATCCGACGCTTCGTTTCTCGGGTCAGTTGGCGACGCTAGTGTGAACTAGGACTGGAAAATGTTGTAATATTATATTTAGATTGCACGAAATGCAAGGAATTTGTAAGGTTTAAATATGCGTGGAAGGTGGAGAAATTCTGATACAACACGGAGGAGTGGGGCTGGAGAAGACTGAGGCTGCTTTTATAAAACAACAGACATGCGAGTTGTCAGGTTTTTTTTCACTGAACCATAGACTTCAATGGCCAACCTGAGCAGAGGGAAAAACCCATTACGTGAAAAACCATGGACATGTGAGAATTGCTGCACTGGCTAAAAGGAGTCCGGGTGCAGTCAGTTTTCATGGATGGCAAAATGGACAGAAAAGTAGTTCGCGTGAAAGGGTCCTCTTATAAATCCTGGTGCAAATGTGGATTTCACTCTAAATTTCTAGCAGACCAATCAACAGGCCTGGTGCACTGACCGGACTATAAAAAAAGGACACGTTCCTGACGGGTTGCAAAACACCTTTGGGGAAAAAAAAGCCACTCCCAGGAGGACTTCCTCAGGTATAAAGAGGCTGTACTCACATTCAAGCGCACACTCACCTCTGCTAGGCAGCTCTACTTCACCACACTCATATCTATCCTTTACCGCAACCCCAAATAGCTATTCGCTACCTTCAACCCCCTCCTCCGTGCCCCCTCCGACGTCACTTATCTCAGCTGAGATTTCATGGTGAAATCAGCAGAAAGAAAAGTCCTTGTAAAAAAAAAAAAAAAAAAAAAAACAATCTGCTTCAAAATCAGCTCCAAATTCCTCCATGTGAACTACCCCTAAATCTGTAGACTGCACGCTGACCCAATAAAATCAATGGGCTTTTACCCTCTGGACCATTTAGAAGAACATTACAGCATGTCAGATTTTGATCTGTTTTCTAGTATTAGAAAAGGACACTTAAAGGGATCCTATCATTAAAACTCAATTTTTTGTCCCTAACACCCTTAAGAAAGACTATTCGTCTCGTACCTTTAGATGTCTTCTCCGGGCCAGACGAAAACCGCGATTTATACCGAACGGCGGCTCGGAGAAGACCTCTAAAGGTAGGAGACGAATAGCCTTTCTTAAGGCTATTCCTACGTGTTAGGGACCAAAAATTGAGTTTTGATGATAGGATCCCTTTAAGATAATGACATCTCAGAGCGCTCGCTGGAGTTTCTTAGCGCTGCATCAGTTGTTTCTGATCTTCCGTGGCCCCAGGAGGCCCCATGATGGATAAAAACAACATCAGGCACCTGACAGAGTCCTTACCTTTATTTTTGTGTCATTGGCTACAACTATTACAAACTTTTGCGACACAGTATTAAACATTTCCTATTGCGGTTGTGAAGTAATGGACTAATATTTTACTAAGTATCCAATAAATAATACACAGAAAAAAAATGAACAAACCTAGAGAAAGTGCAGAGTATAAATGTATGGCATAGGAAACCCATAAAAGCCCCGGAAATGTAATGAGTGTCACATCTCTGCTCCACAGGGTGATGGACAGGAAGTCGGCCTCACTGTAGGCAGAACTCCGACTCGTAACTATAGGAGGAAGCTGCAGAGACGTCAGAGATGAAGTCTCCCGTGTGCGCTCATATGACCGGCCATACCCAGGAGCACAGCCCTGACAGTCACACACGGCGGCAGATCTGCAAACAACATACACATCACATACAGGGAATACAAGGGCTTCCTTATATCTGCTCCTGGGAAAGCTGGATGATCGTGCAGCTTCAGAAGTCCATAATACAACTGCATGATACTGTCCATACATGACCTGGACCTACTGTCATTCTATTCAAATTAATTTCGATGACTATAGGTCTACATGGTGACAAAGTTCAGATTTAGGCATCTCTGTTTGGGGACCCTCCAAATGGAATACCCAAGGCATTAAATAGTGGTGAGCCATGAAACCATACGGACCCTATAGACTATAATGGGGTCCGTGTGTTCTCCACGCGATGTCCGCACAAGTCACGCGGAGAGAAAAGTACTTTAAGCAGCACTTTTCTCTCCATATGATTCGTGCAGAAAACACATGGACCCCTTTATAGTCTATGGGGTCCGTGTGGTTTCATTGCTCACCGCTTTTTAACGCGTTCTGTATTCCGTTCAGGCAGACTCCACAAACGGAATACCAAACACAGATGTGAACCAAGCCTTATAGAACTGTGTAGTTTCAATGTTGCAGGTGGAATAAACATATTAAAGAGGGTTTGGGAGATTACTATTTTTACTGCATTGAATAAACCTTCTAGTCATACAGATGAGGGTCACTCAGTGCCCCCATTATTAGCCCAATAGAAAGCACCGGATGCTGGAAGTCTCTGTGCTCGGCCTCTCCTACTCCTGAGATGGCGCAGACTCTGCTCTACTCCAGTTGCTTTTATATAGAGTAGAGGGGTGTCAGTCTCGAGACCACAGGTCAGTATGGGAGGCTGAGAACTGCGACGTCTGCTGCTCCAAAGCATTCCCCTCCTCCCCCACTGTGTTCTGCACAGCTAATAATTGGGGTACGGGATGTCCCTCATTTATACCAAAGATTCACTTCTATGTGGTTGCAGTATATGGCAGCTCCATAGACACTGGTCATACATGCGCACTGTTATTTCACTCACAAGGAGCTATCGGGGACTTTCAGGCCTGCGTTTTCCTGATTTATGGGGGTCCTAGCAGTTGCCCCAGCAATACTAAAGAAAAGGGGATAAGTATCTGTAACGACACAATTGCTTTAAAATTGTAAAGGTTTTTCATCACTAAGCTGGTCAGTTCTTGCCAGAGACCCACAATACAAACTTGCACTTTAGGTTACCTTTGGCTGCGGTAAGTCCATATGTGATACATTAACACTGCAGCGATAAGCAGATTTTTTACGTAGTTACAGCAACAAATGCACCATCTGAATATACACATACAACCTGGCAGTGATCAGCACACCCGTACATCTCCACCATGCACTAGGCTTCATACAGTGTGTAAGCCCCAAGTACCCACGTGAAGAACTTTTTACAAGACAGTCTTATCTGTAGGGATCAGGGGAAATCTCTGCAGTCTGCGGTTACTGTCACTTGTTGAGTCCCAAATAGTGCAAAACCTGCCGGGGGCCACAACCAAAGCATGGGATCACTATATTCAGTGTCCAGGGACATAATGCAGGGGCCTATAGCCTGTGGCTCAGGTACATAAAGTAGGGGCCCATAGCCTGTGGCTCAGGGACATAAAGCAGGGCCCATAGCCTGTGGCTCAGGGACATAAAGCAGGGCCCATACTCTGCGGCTCAGGGACATAAAGCAGGGGCCCATAGCCTGTGGCTCAGGGACATAGAGCAGGGGCCCATAGCCTGTGGCTCAGGGACATAAAGCAGGGCCCATACTCTGCGGCTCAGGGACATAAAGCAGGGGCCCATAGCCTGTGGCTCAGGGACATAGAGCAGGGGCCCATAGCCTGTGGCTCAGGGACATAAAGCAGGGCCCATACTCTGTGGCTCAGGGACATAAAGCAGGGGCCCATAGCCTGCAGCTCAGGGACATAAAGCAGGGGCCCATAGCCTGCAGCTCAGGTACATAGAGCAGGGGCCCATAGCCTGCAGCTCAGGTACATAAAGCAGGGGCCCATAGCCTGCAGCTCAGGTACATAGAGCAGGGGCCCATAGCCTGCGACTCCCAGGCAGGTAGGATGAATGCTGGGACTTGTAGTCTTCCACCAGTTGCACAGCCCCAGGGTCAGAGCTGATGCTCCAATCACATCTAGTGACTTGTGCTGTGTGACACGTCCTATACTACCCTGCGGGACCCCCGGCCAGAGCAGCCCCTCCTGAGCTCTCCCTCCATGACAGGCCACGTCCTCCCAAAGACTCCAGCCCACCACAACAGCTCCCCTTTCCTCCCTCCGCCTTATCTCCTTCTTCCGCCCCGTAAACAGCCTCCTACATGTCCTCCTGGGCAGCGGTGCCGTCTCTTACCCATTTGCTCCCGCAGCCCCTTCAGTTTGCCGCTACCGTCCGCCATGTTCCTTTCCCCCGGTGTTGCCGCTCTCTCGCTGTCCGCCCCGGGCTGCGCATGCGTCGGAGGGGATCACGCACAGCGGCTGTTGCTGCTGCTGTTGCTAGGGAGAAGTCTGTGATTGGGTTTACCCCTTGTGTCCCGGAACCGGCCGAAGTTCCAGGAAGTGTGTACCTGAGGGACAATGGTGGACTGTGTGCAAAGGATCAGACATCAAATAGGACTGACGTGTTTCTTTCTATATTGTCAGCTTCTCATTCACCAAAAACGTATTGCAATGAATTTATGACTATGTTCACACTACGACTCTATGGGCTTACTGACAGTCGTAGTGTGAACATGGCCATAAATAGACTGTCTAGGTCCATGCCTCATTTCTGTCCTTTGCTAGACTTTCCATTGGGGGTGGTTGCCTGAAAATTGCGCCATCAAGCATATACTGCGACAAATTCATTCACACACTTACCAGGAAAAAGTGATGAAAAAACAGTATATTACACTTTTCCCTCACGCAGACTACACGGCTTAGATGAGTCACATTAAACGAAGGCGTCCGTCACTATAGGGTTCCTTACTAAAAAAAAAATATTAAAAAATCCCCCAAAAACTTGTATAAACCAGCATATGTATCCACGTTGCCATTCATTTCAGTACAGGCACCCTTTTAGTTTCACGGACCATATCGGAAGCATCAATGGAAATCTATGGGTCCATGTAATAAATATATGCCCTGTGTATATCATCCGTTGTCCAAGGACTCAGCGATGTAGAAGAGTATAGGAAATATTACAAAAAAGTTCATCTGTTTGTCATGGATGTGGATAATTATACAAACATGGACAGAAGGTCGACCAAACAGAGTTGAAAGTGAATCCTTTGGACCTTCTCCTCATCATTACAGTTAATGAATCCGTCTTGGTATACTTTCGAATGTCGCTTTCAGCCATTGAAACATATACCCCAAAAACAAAATCCATCATCCATCACTCTGTCACCAGATGGACCAGTTTTCCATTCATTCTTGTCCCCAAGAGATAAAAAACATAAAAACTTTGCAAGTCTTTAGTAGGTGATACCTTTTTTAATGGCTAACTCATAATGATGACAGAATATGACGTTTCGAAGCTTCCTCTGAGCTCCTTCTTCAGATATAACTAAAAACACCTTCTAGAGGCTGTTTTTAGATATATCTGAAGAAGGAGCTCAGAGGAAGCTTCAAAACGTCATATTCTGTCATCATTATGAGTTAGCCATTAAAAAAGGTATCACCTACTGAAGACTTGCAAAGTTTTTTTGTTTTTTATATTTTATAACCACTGGCTAACACGGTACCAAAACAAACATTTTCCTGTCCCCAAGAGACACATTCATTTGTCATATCATAAGCAGAGCAATAAAACCTTCATATTCAAGTGGCAGTCCTAAGACGGGGTTTTTGGGACCAGAATCCGTGTCAAAATCCAGCTCAAAAAAATGCCTCCCAATCACTTCAATGAAAGCCGGTCATTTCCTTTTTCTACGAGTGGGAAAAAAACGACATGCCTTTTCTTCAGGCAGATTCCGCGACTGATTCAGCCATGGACGTCCGCCTTGCGACACTAACTAGGCCCATTCATTCAGAATGCCGTGACTGGATGCCGGTGCAGTGTATCCAGTTGCAGCTAGCCGTTTTTGGATCGGATTCTAAGGCAGCATCTGCCTCAGACTCCAGTCCAATAAACTCCCGTGTGAACCCGGCCTCAAAGGTGTTTACTAGAGATGAGCGAGTACTGTTCGGATCAGCCGATCCGAACAGCACGCACCATAGAAATGAATGGATGCACCTGGTACTTCCGCTTTGACGCCGGCCGGCCGCTTAACCCCCCGCATGCCGGCTACGTCCATTCATTTCTATGCGAGCGTGCTGTTCGGATCGGCTGATCCGAACAATACTCGTTCATCTCTAGTGTTTACCATGACATGATAGGTCATCAGTATCTGATCGATTAGGGTCGGTCGCCTGAGACCCCTGTTTGATGAAACTTTATGTGAGCACTGCAGCCACATCTTCAGTTAATACTGAGAACAGCGCCACTCATTGCATGGGTTGCAACTTCATGACCTGGCACCCGCTGCAACAGATTTGTCAATAATATCAAGCAGGGAAAGCAGAGCTGCCATTATTGTGACTGCTACAGCTCATATGTGTACTTTCAGGGGTGCAGAGGATGCAGTCACACAGGAGCCCAGAAGCCTTAGTAAGCCCATAAGTTGTTTTTCTCCAATAGTAGAAGATCAGTGTGATAAACAGTACATTTTAGTTGGGGACCTAGGAAAGATTTAGCATTGGCTCTCAAGTTTTATCTTACACCTCTGTGCACTTTATATATAGTTATACTCCAACTCTACGCCTTAGTTCTAACCCCAGATTGTTAGGGAGTCTTCCAAAGAAGGGAGGGGAGATCTTTGATTCTCAGAATGGAAGACTGATCTCTTTTGCCATGCGGTAAATCTATTTGTCTGGACCAGTATGTTCTTCTGGAAAGACCAATTTCCCTGCACTTATCTCTGTCAGTAGAAACAGTGAGAGAGAAATTGGCATATGAGAGGCGTCGTAATAGCCAACACCTAACCACTGCATTTTTATATATAAAATATGCATAGAAAGAATGCTGAAACACCCTGTACAAGCACAAGCTTACCAAAAGTAACATGAATCTGAATATCCCAAAACTGTTAAAGGAGTATTCCCATCTCAAGGATGCTATCTATACTGGTAGTTTATGTAAATTTAAGACTTTTCCTAAATATATTGCTTTTGCAATGCTGCTTTGTTCGCCTGCTGTGTGAAATTGTTCTTCACATTGTTTCCACAGGGTTTCCATAACCACGGACCTGTGTGATAGGACAAGTGACATCACTTACTGCTCTGCCAGAAGGACAGTTGGCTGATAAAGTCCTGTCTGTTATCTCTCTATGTAAACACACAGATAACACTGAGTCCTTCCCTACAAGTATGTGCATATTATCTGTTTTGCATAAGTATTGTGATACTTCATAGTGTCCTGTTTTGCAAGCTGGGAGGGAAGGGGAGAATACAGCAAGTGAGAAGAGGAGGCAGCAAGCAAAGCTGCTGAAACATCAAAATCTGGGATTTTAGATATAAACTTAGTTGTGATAATGTCAGGCACCGTAGATTAGACTCCATGTGGTTTTATTTTCGCACTTACTGTCCCTTTTTTCTTCTACGCGCCATAAAAACTTGAAATGGTACGCTAGCGCATAAACATCAGCTGGTCTGTGAGCCACATAAAAGACAAGATGGGCTAATAAGCTTTCAATAAACAACTGACAAAAGTATTTACAAGTCTGACACTGCACTCAGCACAGTATCGAGGCAGAAGGCTTGGAAACATTATGCTCTCAACATTTGCTAAGCATATGATAAGCACATCACTAGTTAGGCCCTGTTCACATGACGGAATTTGGAGAGGGCTTTAAGATAGTCTTCTGCTTTGGATTTCTCTCCAAATTCCGGCACTGTGTAACCCATGGTGGATAGGCGAGACAGAGCTTCTGCTTTATGTCATGGGTGTGCGTGCTGATTGGTCTCAGACACAATGGAGGTCATTTATTAACTGCGCCTTTTTTATCTGAAATTTAGCATTTGCGTCTTTTTTCTTAGTAGTGAATATTTTTTAAATTGGCGCAGTTCCTTGATAAATGTTGAGCACACGTTAATTATTTTAGGTCCCCTTTTTTTGGCCATGTGGCATAACTAGGAATGGCAGGGCCCCATGGCAAACTTTTGACATGAAGACTGACGCTGAAGACCCTGACTGACCGATCCCCTCTCCCCCCCTGCATTATTATGCCCCATAGTGGCCCCTGCACACACAGTATTATACCCCATAGTGGCCCCTACACACAGTATTATGCCCCTTAGTGGCTCCTGCACACAGTATTATTCCCCATAGTGGCCCTTGCACACTCTATTATGCCACATAGTGGCCCCTATACTGAGTATTATGCCCCATAGTGGCCCCTGCACACAGTATTATGCCCCATAGTGGCCCCTGTACTCAGTATTATGCCCCATAGTGGCCCCCTGCACACAGTATTATGCCCCATAGTGGCCCCTGCACACAGTATTATGCCCCATAGTGGCCCCTGCACACAGTATTATGCCCCATAGTGTCCCCTGCACACAGTATTATCCCCCATAGTGGCTCCTGCACACAGTATTATCCCCCATAGTGGCTCCTGCACACAGTATTATCCCCCATAGTGGCTCCTGCACACATTATTATCCCCCATAGTGGCTCCTGCACACAGTATTATCCCCCATAGTGTCCCCTGCACACAGTATTATCCCCCATAGTGGCTCCTGCACACAGTATTATGACCCATAGTGGCCCCTGCACACAGTTTTATGCCCCATAGTGGCCCCTGCACACAGTATTATGCCCCATAGTGGCCCCTGCACACAATTTTATGCCCCATTGTGGACACACATGAACAATTGTTATACTGTGAGGTCTTTTCAGACTCCAGAGTATAATATTTGGAGACCCGGGGGATACAAACACAAAAAACACTGTTACTTACCTCTCCCTGACTCCACTGCACTACCCGCTGATGTCGGCCATTTTGTACGGGATGTCATGTGACGCGGGACCTGTGTCGTGACGCATAAGGACGCAGGCCCCGGTCATGTGATGTCAGGGACGTCACGCAAGTAGGCCAGAAGCCTGCCCAGAGCCAGGAGAGGTAAGTGAATAGGGCCCGTTAACGGCTGGAGTTACCAGTAATGACCTTTTAAAAAAAAACAAAAAAAACGCAGTGGTAGCAGCTGTCGCTGGGCCCCCTAATATCCCGGGCACTGGGGCAGCCGCTACCACTGCTACCACGGTAGTTACGTCCCGGCTTTATGCCTATTTCTCTAAAAAGGCGCACTTGTGTAATAAATTTTGCATATAATGTACCATGTGGATTGTGACTACAATGGTGTTTGACATGTTGGGCTTTTTACGCTGCCCATGTACTGGAGTGCATTTGCAAATATGGAAAGAAAAGAAACTAAACTTTGGCCATGCCCTTGTCTAGCCAAAAAGGAAAAGGGGACGAAGAAAGAATAACATCTGGAAGGTATAGTAAGAATATTAGTTCTAAGCAGATAACAAAAAAAAAAACCTTTAAAGATATTTTTAGGGAGTATTCACACTGATTGCAGAAATTTTGGTTACTGAAAATCAATTATGTGCATCTATAGGGGCTAATTTCAGGTTATAGAAGATCTAATTAAGAATAAAGGGACGAATAGAACAAAAGAAGTGATACTTACTAATTTTATCCTCTTTCACTTCCTGCACCATACTGTGGTCATGCAGTGATGACTCCATTTTTTTGCCTGCAGAAGTGACGTGTCCTTATATGCCACGTCACCATGTAGTCAATCGCTGGTCCCAGTGGTATACGGCATGTGACTGCTGAGGCCAGTGATAGGCTTCAGTGGTGACATAGGGGTATACTGACTTGACAATCACTGGTATACGCATGTGAAGAAGTATCACTTCTTTTGTTATTTCAGGACATTTCCTAGTGCTTGCCCATTTTTCTATAACTAGCAAAACCCGTCTAAGACAATGACATAACATGGGGGGGCCCAGATCAAAACTCAAGGTATGGTACTGATTCTTGCTGCCAGTTGTTACTGATAGAGGAATACTCTTAGGAAAGGTATACAGTATTTCTAGAGTGGGGAGCCCAGCATGGGTTAATTGGTTGGTTAGTATCTGGGAAGTAGATAGGGTCATGGGTGATAGTCAATCTGGGAGTTGCCAGGATTTGGTCTCCTTCTCCTGGAGTCCTACTTGCAAGACTTTTCTCTCTGCTGATTTTTAGACGAAATCTACAGTGGAGTCCCTTGGCCTGTCCTATACAGATGAATTCATCTCTGACATGCAGGCCCAACTTGCTGCTCTGTTCATATGGGGCACACAGGATCTCCGTTCTCGAGATAATTGGCAAACCCAGCCACCGTACCCTCACCATTAAGAACGGTAATCTCTATCCTGTTAATAGAGTAACCAGAATATCCCAAGATTTTGCGCGGACATTAGCATCGGACACTAGCTGTCGGACACTGATGGTAGTGTGAACGCCCCCAAAATCTAATTTTCCTTCATTATTGATTTGGACCCCCATAATATGATTTGTTGGCGAAAGGACCATAATAAATATATAATACAATAACACCAGCTCTCACAACACAAATAAGAAGGAAAAAAAAAAGAAATATATATAAAAAAAAAGTTAAAAACATTTTTTATTTATTTTTTTTACAATGACCTGCCTTTTATTTGGGCCTTCATACCTATTGCACATGAATAAATACATACCTTTGTTACAATTAGCAGAGGGAAGGTATTGCTGCATCCCCTTTATGGCACCATCCATGTTTAGACAGATGTGCCAGCACCAACCGAGGGGCTCAGCTAGGACTGCAATGTAAGTTGGGAATGGGCTAAACCATGAATTTATCCAAGATAGAGATATCTAATTTTACTAACAAATCTGATACAGGATTACATAATAATAAATGTATCTGATTCTATTATGTTCAATAAAATTGTATAATTTGATCTTAGCTTTGCACCCCCTAGTGGTGACCATGGGCCTCGTGAATTTTCACATTTACTACAGTTCGCTGTCAAATTCAGCTCCATCATCTCATCTTTAATGGTAAATAATATAATTTTTATTCATTGTAGTACTGATATTTGCAAAGAGATCCATAACTGGGCTGATCCATGGTTGCTTCTGCGGCACGTTTGCAGTACATACACAGCTTGTAGCTTTGGATCCTTTTGTGAAAGACCGGATTCTATCCGGATGAGTGTACTCTTATGGTGAAAAACATACAGGGGTTCTTATCAGTGAAGTTCCTGCCCTAGTCTGACACTGTTTGCCAAGACTTTTGGAGTAGATTCCCTGCATTGCAGGCATAGATTCCAGCGCAGATCAGCAAGAGGCAAGTCTTGAGTGAAGAACAGGTCAAAACAGCTGACAGGAAGATGGTTTGCATCCTGCTGGCAGTAACTTGAGCTAAATGCAAAGTGAGGTCAACCAGCCTTTCATTTCCACAGCACTACTAAGACATTCCTGGGGATTGTGTATTGTCAGCTTTATCACGTCCTCAGCAAGATACAACTATGAGACTGCAGCCAGCTGAACTATTGTTTGTACTGTGCACCTGATGGCTGCTATATTTCACCTGCTTGTGCCGCAGCCAGCATATTGACTGTATGGTATCTATGGGTTGTAGCGGCATGTAGCTATATCATCACTGGGTCAGTATTCCTCGTCTCGTGCCAGCATTGTATACATTCTTTCAGCAGAGGCCTAACATGAAACTTCTGGGCACTGATGCAAAATCTGTAATGGGGCCCATATCTACCCTGTGCTAGTTAGAATAGTTGTATATTTTATGTGGCATGGTTCAGGTCCTGGATCCCGCAGGGTCTACCTCTGCACCCCCTATAGATTATGCCCCTTTTATTTAGGTACTGTGGCATAGCTGTGTACAGTAACACTATAATATGACTTACTCTAGATTCACACTGGCATTAGGGTTTCTGTTCTTCGGGTCCACTTTGGGACCCGAAAAAAAGGAAACCAATCTGATTAAAAAGCACACTTAGGGTGCATTCACACTACGGAACGCCAGCGTGTATCACAGCCGTACACGCCGGCGTTACAGCAGGGCTGCCGGACACTTCCCATTCATTTCTATGGGAGCCGGCATGCGAGCGCTCCCCATAGAAATGAATGGAAAAAAGCAGTCCGTTCATTTCTATGGGGAGCGCTCGCATGCCGGCTCCCATAGAAATGAATGGGAAGTGTCCGGCAGCCCTGCTGTAACGCCGGCGTGTACGGCTGTGATACACGCTGGCGTTCCGTAGTGTGAATGCACCCTTAGGCTGTACTGGGGTACGTCGTATTTTTCCACTCGGTTGCGGAAAGAATGGGGCTCTTTAATATGGCATATAATATATAGTTGTGTGGGGTTTGATCATCCAAGCAAAACAATTGTGAAACATTTAAAGGGGTTGTCCCATCACAAGGATCCTAGCTATACTGCTTGATAATGTGAATGTAAGACTTTTCCTAAACATATTGCTTCAGCAAAACTGCTTTGTTTGTCCACTATATTACTTTATTCATTTTTTTTTTTACACATCCCTTGACTTATCTGGTCATAAGTCAAGTGATGTATCTGCTGCTCTGAGGGGGGAGGGAGGAGGGGCTAAGTGCACAGGAGCGAGCCTGGAGGGGGGTAGTTTACACTTTAGGGGGAGGGAAGGGGCCACCAATACAGACCCGGCATCCGCTGTAATAGAGAGGCGGATGCCGGGGAGTGTAGACGCCGGCACAGGTGAAGCCAGCAGCGGTGGGAACGATGCTGCTATTCCGGAGGGGGGGGGGGGGGGGGGCGGAGGAGTGGAATAGCAGCATCGGTCCTGCCGCTGCTGGCTTCACCTGTGCCGGCGTCTACACTCCCCGGCATCCGCCTCTCTATTACAGCGGATGCCGGGTCTGTATTTCATTGTGAAGGCTGTACGTCCGATGCCTAGTGCATCGGCAGCGCAAACGCAGGGCCAGCAGCATAGAAGCGACGACTTCTCGCCACTGGCTTTGCATATGTAACCCCGCCCACCAATGATGCAACAAAGCCGGAAGACAGAAGAATTTACTGCAGCGAAGACTAGCGAGTATGCGATGTGGGAATACCCCTTTAATATTCCATAGAGGAGTGACCAAATATATTCCTATTATCCCAATTACTATACTACATATACTACAAGCAGGAGCAACGCTATAAGGAGTGCAGAGGTAATACTCACATTAGGACCTGGGGAGATCTAAAGATCCTTCTGCTACATGAGAAGGCACCAGCATTATACATGGCATATGATTGCACTTTGCAGATTTTGCATAAAGAGCCCAAAACCCAGGGGTGCAACTTGAGGAGGTGCAGAGGCTGCAGTCACACCGGGGCCCATAAGCACTGGCATCAGTATTGAGATTGCAGTTTACATCTGGCCCATAAACCATGGAGACCCACAGATTACTCTAACCACACTAAGGTTGAGTAAACTCCATAGCACCCGTAACCATCACTATCAAGAATTCACTGTAGGGATGAGGTAGGGGGGCCCTGGACATAAGATTGCATCGGGGCCCACAGACCTTAGTTACGCCACTGCCAAAACCTTCCAACTGCATCTCTGTATGGAAGTGTTCTGTGTGGTATATATAAACCCAGGCAGATGATACATACAGATCATTTAGCCTATATTATATGCAGTTAGTTGCATAAGAAATTGAAATTCCTGTCTCCATAGCTGCCAAGGGAGAAATGTTCCTGCGTTTACAAGCTATAACTATATCATAGCATGTAATAAAAGCAGATCCTCTATCCTCTTGTGGATATTTGCTTTTTTAATAACAATTTAAAGCAACCTCTAAAACTAATGACAAACTCCCGGACCATTCAAGGTATAGGTTTATGCAGAATACACCTGTAAAAAATGCTGCGGAATTTCACATAAACAGCAATGCACCTAAAATGATCTATCAAATTTAGGCAAAATAGTTAAATAATTTGTGAAGTTCCAGGTAAGGTATTATAGTTATATGATAAAGGAGAGGTGGAAGTAGTAGTATGATAAAGTAGAGGGGCAAGAAGTACGAGGGGGAATGAGAAGAAAAAGAAAGAAGGGAAGAGCATCTGATACAATTACATGACTGGTGGGGAATGGAGCAAGACTCAGACTCAGAGCAAAACAATCTTTGTCAATTGCCATCAATTCTTCCATATCCAAAATTATGTGGTTGGGGAATTCTGCAAATTATTTTCTGGACGAGATCGAGTGCGATTTCCAATATCTAGGAATTGTGGTTCTGGCAACTTCCATGAAAAGTTGAATCAACCCTTTCTTGCCTAGTAGAAGCAAAAACAGAGCTCTTAAGCTGAGTTCACGCTGAGTTTTTGGTCCGGATTTTGACACTGGATCTGTCTCAGAATCCAGTCCAAAAAAAGCCTCCCATTGACTTCAACGAGCGCTGTTCACTTCTTTTTTTCCACTAGTGGTGCACTGGTATCCAGTTGTGGCTAGCCGTTTTTTGGACCAGAATCTGAGGCGGCCTCCGTGTCAAAATCCAGTGCAAAAAACCCTGTGTGTACTCAGCCTTAGTGGTTGTACACCATGTTGTTTTATATCTGATAGACTCCCTTTATATACTCTGTATTGTTTTTATTTATGTAGCTAAGCGGGCGTTCACACTTGTCCTGTATATAGACAGGTCTATGGATATATACAATTCAATCAAGAGGTTGGAGGAAGTGGCAGATCCTCTAAAGGGGCGCTGACTCTTGCACCCAGTGTCCGCCCAGTGCCATTCCACTGGGTTTCCATCCTCAGCCCCGAGAAACTGGATAGGGGACGGCTTCCCGGAGGTCAGTTTTAAAACCCATTCATTTGAATGGGTTTTAAAAGCAAACCCCCGGTGTCCATATGCAGCCTCTCCGTGGGGAACCCTTTTTTTTTTGGCCGACCACAAAGTTGGACATGCAGGAGTTTATGACCGGCCATAAGAAAACAGTTTCCCCACGGAGTGGCTTCATATGGACACCGGGGGCTTGCTTTAAAAACCGATTCAAATGAATGGGTTTTAATACTGACCACCCGGAAGCCATCCCCTATCCAGTTTCTCTGGGGAATAGGATGGAGACCTAGAGGGCGTACACGGGTGCAAGTATGAACGCCCCTTTACTTACATAGTGCCATCATATTCTGCAGCGCTTTACAGACATTGTCAATGACCCTTGTTCTACTTTGCAAATGAAAATTTCAATGAAAAAATTAGATTTAAACAGAAAGCATTGAGGATCGAGATTTGTAATGTTGAACATTCAGAGCCCCAAAAGATAATACCCATTTACTAAACTGTGAAAAGAATAGGGGTCTCCTTGTGGAAAAGTCTATAAATTGTAGAAATGGAGGACAATAATTGAGCACAACTTGTTCAGGCCGGAGAGGAGGTTTATCTGGAGCTATAAGAGGGAAGTAGACTGGTCTTTTGTATCTTTATTGATCTTTCCTATTTGCGTTGCTTCCTCTAGTTGTAAAGTTCTGCAAATACGAATATTATTACAATTATTATGTAATTTGTGTTATTATTGTGGTTTATATTATATTGCCGCTGTAATACAGATGTCTGGAGCGTAGAGTTTATTACCTCAGCGCTTCCCAACCCTTAAAAGCACAAAAGAGAAGTGCAAAGTCACGGCTTACATGTGCTTCCTGTCACTGGGGTGATGACAGGTCTCATTGCCAAAAGCCCACATTCTGTTCCATCATTAATTGTTACAAATCTGCCCTCTACTGGTAACACTATGAATTACATAATGAATGTAAATAATTAGTAGAGACTGTTATAATAATTAGGATACCTTCACTTCTGCACTAGGAGACTCCGTTGCAGTGTCCGTCATAATTGGCAGAGGAAAAATTCACAACAGGGGATAAAACTCCTCATTCTCAGCAGCAGGACCCCCCCACCGATCAGCACTTTATCCTCTATTCTATGGATAGAGAATACATATATTTAATGGCGTAACCTCTTTAAGAGTATTGTCCAGCCCAAAATGATTTTTCATACTGATGACCGATCCACAGGATAGTCATGAGTATGTGATCTCTGTGGTCCGACACCCGGACCCCACACAGATCAGCTGCTTCTGAGTCCTGGAAACAGTTACTGGACAGGAATTGGATGCAGGCCACTTGTATTGAAGTAATAGTTCTCAGAGCCACCACTGTGCTGTGGACAGGGCTGTTGCGCCATTCCTAGTACTTGAATAGGAACAGTGCTGCACATGCTTCCCATATACTAGCAGCTTCCAGCACCTACTGGAACAGCTGATCTGTGTGGGGTCCCGGTGTCAGACTCCCAGAGATCATATACTGAAGTACTGAAGATCTATGTGGTGGATGTTTAGATCCAGAAAACCCCTTTAAATGGAATACATCATGCATAGGACTTCTTTTTTTGCATTGCATTAAAGTATATGCCATTAATATAAAAGGAATAACAGCTTGGTAGAAACCAAAAGGACACTATCTTTTCACAAAACTAAGGCCACATTTCACAGGTTCATATTTGCGTTCGGGATTCCATTCAGGGATTCTGCTTGGGGACCCCCCAATTGGAAACCTAAATGCATAGAAAAGCGGTTACCTGGGAAAACACGCGGACCCCATAGACTATAATGGGGTCCATGTGGTTTCCGCTCGGTTTTCTCGGTTTTCCGCTCGGTTTTGCAAGCAGAACTTTTCTCTCCACATGTTTCATGCGGAAATCACACGGACCTCATTATAATCTATGGGGTCCACGTGTTTTCCTTAGGTAACAGCTTATAGGTTGCCGTTCGGAGGGTCCCCAAGCAGACTCCCTAACTGAAACCTGAACACAGATGTGAATCATGTCTAACTATGCTACAGATTTAACAGTCACCATGCCCAGATTAACATATGGATGGCGCTCTAAAACACTAGGAAACTGTATTGTACTGTAAATGGCTGATATTCTAAGTAAACAGATGCCATGATGATTGATCTCCCGCTCCTGTTGCTCTGGGCTCGGCGTGGTAAAAGCTGTCATAAATCTATTCCCATTCCTTGCTGTAAGAAAGTTTATCTAACCTGTGTACATTAGTAATAAGGCTGAATTTTATTGTGATGTATAGCATGTGAGGTTTCCACGGCTTGCTCTACATACTATATAACAGGTACTAAAGTACATTCACATTCCACAGCAGTGTAATACACAGATAGCACTGAGACTATAAATGCATCAGTATAAGTTCTCACCATAGACAGCAATGTTCATAGCTTCATAAACCTTATATGAGATGATACAATATTAAATGTTATTTCTTTAGACCATTAGCAGGAATTTTTTGCTAAATTTGAGACAGAAACCTCAAATTCTGCCTGAAATCTGTCTCCAATTCATATCAATGGGAGATAGGAGCTGATTTCTTCAGTTTGTGGGAAATATAAGCGTCCTTCTTATTCTTCAGGTGGATTCTGAATGAATCTTAGAAAGAATGGTATGGTAAAATACAACTTTTCCATTGGTGTGGACGTAGACATGAAATTTGACCCTTCCCGATAAAGGCAAGACAGGCGAATACAGTGGCATTTGTCTTCAAATTCCACTTCAAATTCAGCATCAAATTCCCGAAGCAGAAATTTTCTGCCTGACAAATTCAGTGCTAAATTCCTATGTGCAAACGATTGCTTAGGGTAAGTTCACACAGGGTTTTTTGGTCAAGATTTTGAGGCTGAATCCGCCTCAAAATCCTGACCAAAAAGATGGCTCCCATTGAAATCAATGGGAGCCGGTCAGTTCGTTTTTCTAGGAGCCATTTGTTCCGGAAAAAGAAGCGACATACTCATTCTTTTAGGCGGATTTGAAGACACTCCCTCCCGACTAGGCCCATTCATTTGGGCCTAATCCGGAGCAGTGTACGCGATTGGATGCCGATGCACTGTACCGACATCCAGTCGCAGCTACCCGTATTTTGGTCCAGAACCTGAGGCGGAGGCCGCCACAGGTAGATCTCCAGCTTCTGACCAAAGAACCCCATGTGAACTCACCCTTAGGTTATGTTCTTGTGACATAGATTTTGGAGCCTTTTTAGTTCTGAAATCTATATAAAAATCCACACATTACACCCCTATTTATATCAATGGGAATAAAGAAAAAACATGCTCTTTCTTGTCAAGGGTTGGTAGGTTGCAAACAAATAAGCCCCATCGAAAACCTCTGGTTGTAAACTATTGATCCAAAGCCAAACTACTTGCCGGACTTTTGAGTGAGGATGAGAACTTTGTGCACTGTCTGCACGGCTGAAAGCCTTGTCAACATAGATATTGGCATAGTTTTCACGCGCACGTACTTGCAGCTGAGATCACTTTAATTTTTAATCGCAGAACTTACAGATTTAGGAAACAGATTGAGACTTTATGGGTCAGTTCACACAATGGAAAATGAAGAGAAAATTCCTCTTCATTTTCCACCGCCAGCTTTATTGCAGCTAGCCATGATGGGATGCCAATGCAATGCATCGGTACTCCGTTGCGGCATCCTGTTCCTGATTAGGCCTGGATTAATGGGCCTAAGCAGGTGGGAGTCTCGAACTGCGGAATCCGCAGGAAGATCGAGCAGGATGCTTCTTTTTTTCCATGTCTTGCTTGAAAACAATGGGAGGTGGATTCAGGGGGGGACCTGCTCCAGATTCGGGGGCGTGTGAACTGACCCTTAATATACTTATTTTTATAAAAAATCCAGAACTGTTTCAGTTTTCACACAGATCACATGATCAGCCACAATATGCTGACATTTGTTTGATTTACTGTGTAGACTGAGGCACAGTCAACTGAGACTTGAGAATGTTAATTTACGTAGTTTTTAATTGAGTCTTGGACAAGATAGATAAACACAAGTATAGAAGAGAATGTGCTATAGCAAAATAACCATGACATAAACCATATTACATTCTCTACGATCAACATTAGCATTAAAGCTGGAGGCAAAACGTAATATAGAAGTTCCAAACATGTTATATCCTGCTCATATTCCATACCAGATGTAAAGCTTACATATACAGCATAAGGATATATGTTTACACTGTATGAGCCAGTAGATAAAAGTGAGAAGTTCAGAAGCTGATAGCTTTTAATGGTCTTTGAAAGTAAATATACTATATATATGTGTATATATATATATATATATATATATATATATATATATATATATATATAAATATATACACTGTATTTATGTGTATATATTGGTGTTACAGGTATTTTACTGCTGGATGTCCTGATTAACAAAGGATAGTTAAAATTGGGCACAAAAGTCCTGGAAGTCTGACCTCTTTAACTGGTGATGTCAGGGGAAAATAACAGATACCCAACAGACCCCATTATAATCAATGGAGTCCCTTTGAGATCTATTGCTGCCCTTCATGAGATGGATCCATTTTATTGTTTAATCATCTTCTGGTCCTAAAACAGACCAGAAGAACACTGATATGAACGCACCCATAGGCGGCACGCACATGGCTGTGTCTGTGTGTTATTACTCAGCTGTGAGGGCCGTCTACTACCAAACACTCTCTGCCCACATCCCAGACTTCATATCTGCAGACGAGAAGAGGAAACTCTACATCCTACTGGGAGAAGAAGAGGCCATTGTGGAGATCGCTGCCCAATACGTGTCCAGCTGTCACCAAACGAGAGGAAGATGAGACTCCACGGACTGTTATACCCCAAATCAAACCCCCCCCCCCCATACCCACCACTCCCCCCCCCCGACTCCAACTCCCCCCCCCACACACCATAATAAGAACAGCACATTGTCCTAAGCAGGATATTGTATGTCACTTCATACTCTGGAGTCTCTGAAAAGCATCGTTAAAGTGTCTGCTTGGAGCTTATTAAAAGCGGGGATAATTGAGGGGACGAGCAATGTTTGTTTTAATGCAATAATCAGATACTTTATTGCCCAAGTGATTTAAGGCGGACGCACCAATATCCTGTCGCTTCGCTGACTCATTTCCGCTTTATTTGTACAGCTCTGCCTGTTTATATGCAGCTATTTCCTTGCACATTTAGACTCCTGCGTTTTCTCCGCTTCGTTATAGAACAATTGACTTATTTCCATTTTGTTAACAGTATGCGTGTAGAATGAAGTGAAGAACATCAGTCATTTCTGTCTCCTAATAACAGCACAGTGTTCATCTATCTATCTATCTATCTATCTATCTATCTATCTATCATCTATCTATCTATCTCCTATCTATGCATCCATCCATCCATCTATCTATCCATCCATCCATCTATCTATCTATCTATCTATCTATCTCCTATCTATCTATCTATCTATCTATCTATCCATCCATCCATCCATCCATCCATCCATCCATCCATCCTCCATCCATCTACTGTATCTATCTATCTACTGTATCTATCTATCTATCTATCTATCTATCTATCTATCTATCTATCTATCTATCTATCTATCTATCTCTCTCTCTATCTATCTATCTACTGTATCTATCTATCTATCTATCTATCTATCTATCTATCTATCTATCTCCTATCTATCTATCTATCTATCTATCTATCTATCTATCTATCCATCTATCTAGCTGTAACTATAACTTAGGGCATTCAATCTACAGAAACGGTAGACTGTGCTACATAAAAGCATCTCGGAGAACATCTATGACCGCTAAAGTCACTCTCACTCCTATCTATGCTTTGCCCAAAAAGCTCATTTTATATGTAGAATATGTATAAAAGAGAAGGTGTTGTGTAATCTATCTTCATTTTGTAAATTTCATGTCTTTAGAAAAGAAATGTAGCCATATTGGAGACACACACCTCTGTTAATCCTCATGCACGCAGCCATGTGCATTGTGAGTGTACAAGACATTTGTCATTCATTTCTATGGCCCCATACACATATCTATGTATTTTCAAAGTACTGAGTAAAACTCAGAACAGACCCTATTCCTGTCCGTTTTGGAGCCTGTACTCACTGACCTCAGTAAATGGAGACATGGAAGACATATGGATGTCATCCATGTGCAGTCAAATCAAATCAAATCAAACAGGCTTTATTGGCACGTCCGAATAGATATTTGGCATTGCCAAAGCTAGTAAAGTGTGTGTGTGTGGGGGGGGGGAGTTGGAAACTCTCCAGACTACACCTTTAGGCTGGGGTTCCACAAGATGGAAACACTGTATATGCCACATTCTCATACATTTGTTGCCACACCTTGGCATATCTTACACCACGACCCTTACCTGCTGCAAACACCCCATTATAGAGAGGAGCATACAGTACCCAGACCACAGGTAAACCAGATATTTTTCACAAATTATTCTGTAATTCTGGTGCATTTACTTTAGTAATTCTCCTCCGTTGTCACTGATAACTTGAATGATCAGAAATATATTTCTTTTTTCACTGCTGCAATGACATGAAATATGGACAGCAGGTGTTTCATGTAATCTATAGCCATGATGAAACCTTGCAAAATTCAACTTTTTTGAAGAACACTCAATGCGCAACGCTATTTCATATGGTAATACTCCTTTAATTTTGACGTTCAGCTACTAGGAGTTGTTTTAAGGAGATAGAATTACTATGGATACATCAAAGAAGGTCTCAAAACACTTAATTGTACGGCGACAATGACAGCTTAATGATCTGAAATTGCAAAGCACCTCACTTTGAAGAAAAATACAGGTGGGTGATAGAAAAAAAACATCTCATGAAATAAAATTCTTTAGAGAAGAGTGAAACGCTTTGTCTTCTTTCCTGGTAATCTGCGGATACGCTATTGTCAGAAAATGACTTATTGTTTCAATTTTTCTTTACAGTTTTTAGTATTCTCACCCTACAGTTAATATACTGGTCAATATACTGGGCATTTGGAAAAGTATTCACTGGTGTTTTCCCAAATTAATGGTGCGGAAAATAGAAACATTAATAGATTTTCAATTTTTGTCCATTTCCATAATGAAGTGAATGAAGAAAAGAGAGAAGTAAATCCCTTCAATATTTGGTGTGACCTTTGCTCTTTGGAGGAGGAGTCCTGGAGGTGATGATACGGCCCCCGCAGAGCCCTGATCTCAGCATCATCCAGTCTGTCTGGGATTACATGAAGAGACGGAAGGATTGGAGCAAGCCTACATCCACAGATGATCTGTGTTAGGATAGCAAATCTAAGACAATAGTGAAAACCAGTACTAGATACACCAATATAAATGGTTGAACACAGCACAGTGTGTCCAACACCCCCCAGGCCACACCAACTCCAACCCCACAATGGTGTTCACCAGAGTCCTAGATGGTGGGGATGGACTTGGCTGCACAGCTGGGTAGAGCGGTACTGGTCGGGAAACGCCAAACACACAAATCACGGTAAACCAGACACTGAGATCTCTTACCAGCAGATGTTTCGGGTTGAGGTGTAGGTCCAAGGATCCTGAAGGCTGAAGCGGGTGGTCAGCAGGTGGCAGCAGAGAGTAAATCGTAGTCGTACAGTCCAGGGTTGCCAACGCAATACGGTGGGAAATCCAAAGGGAACATCAGGCAGGCTGAGTCGGTAACAGGAGCGGTAGAGAATTACAAAACACTGTTCAGGAAGCACAGGTCTAGAGGCAAGCCAGGGTCATAAACAGGAGCAAGGCACAGTGCAAAGGCAAGGTCAAAGGTCAGGCAAGGGGTCAGAAATACAGGCAAATGGGTAACAAGGGAACTACTAGGATCAGAAGTGCAACTGAATAGCCAGCAGTGGTCCGGAGCCAGATCCCTCCTTAAATAGGCTCCGACCCGCTGCTAGGCCGAAACCGGAAGTCCCCCGTCCAGCTCAGGAGGAGATCGGCAACCCCTGGAAATCCGGACTGCCTCCCGAGACCCGGAAGCGGGGTCTCGGGAGCACAGTGAGGAGAGGGCAGCAGCCTCCGCACAGTCCTCTGCGTAACAATCTGAGCTTAGTCCTCCAAGATGTCTGGAACAACTTTCCTGCTGAGTTCCTTCAAAGGCTATCTGCAAGTGTACAGAGGGGAATTGCAAAGATTACACAAAATATTGATGGGATTTAGATTTCTCTTTTCTTCATTCATATTGCTTTGTCAATGGACAAAAATAAACTAACACTTGTGAAAGCATTCTTACTTTTCATCCTATTTCCCCACACATGTCTAAAACTTTTGCACAGCACTGTAACTACAAGCACCTCCAAATCAGAACTTTTTACTAAAACTTGTAGGTAATAGGACTTGTGTAACACAATGTTACATCATGTAATCGTGGCGTGTTATCTTTGGATTCAGTGGGGAACGGCAATGAAGACTTTCCTAATTTAATCTGACATGTACGCTGACCGGGAAAACTTTTCTATTGGCTGATTAAGTAACTGCACACGACAAGGACATCTGTTCCAACTCTACAGACGGATGAACAGAGCTATTTCTATTCACGTTCCAGATTTATAAGAGATACTTGGATATAGTATAGGGTGATCTATGTCTGTAAATACTACGATGGCGTATTAGCAGCTTTACGCAAAGAACACCGAGTGAATTGAGTTTTATATTCAGATCTCTCTTTTAATTCCAGACAATAAATCTAGTCCTAGATGAAAGATTATACAGTCTGAATAGCTCTGAGGATTCAATACCATCTAGTTGATGGACAATCTATTGAGTTGGGAAAATTTTGTATGGGTTAACTGTTGGACTGGAACACCCATCCAACATACAGCATGGAATATATTGAACATTTTTCGTTGCAGTAATGTCCTTCACATTATAGACTGCGTCTGCTAGTTTACAACACTGACTACGTAGTTAACTTTCCTTGTAAAAAAAATAAAGTATTAACTCTTCAAAGTCAAACATACTTTTTGGATTTAATAATCTTTGTCTATACTTACGGGTTATTATGAAGTGTACAACATACAGGTAACATGTCCTGCCCATTTGCCTTCTGGTCCTTGGTAGGTAGCCTCAATAGACTTTCACAATGATATAGACTGATCTTCTCCTTGTCTCTGACAGCTGGGACCAGAAGCGCTGTTGGAGTATTTCACTATGTACCATTGGACCTTCTACTCACTGCTGATTGGCTGAACCAGACTCTCGCCAAAGTGTAGAGATCAGACATGTCACCTCCATCTGGGCGCAGTATCTAAGGGCCCCTTCACACGGCGTAAGCGCTCGGCTCATTCCGAGCCGTACACGCGAGTGCTTCTAAACACTTCCCATTCATTTCAATGGGAGCGCTTGTAAAGCCGGCTTTATGTGCGCTCCCATTGAAGTGAATGGGAAGTGTTTAGTAGTGTTCGCGTGTACGGCTCGGAATGAGCCGAGCGCTTACGCCGTGTGAAGGGGCCCTCAGGCCTGGTTGACATCTGCGTTCGGGTTAACGTTCGGGAAGTCCGCTTGCAATGGAAACATAAACGCATTAAAAAGCGGTTACATAAGGAAACCACATGGATCCCATAGACTATAATGAGATCCGTGTGGTTTCCGCACAAAACATGTGGAGAGAAAATTGCTGCTTGCGTATTTTGTGTGTAAACTGAGCGGAAACCACAGACCCCATTTATAGTCTATGGGATCCGTGGGTTATAATTAGAGATGAGCAAGTACTGTTCGAATCAGCCGATCCGAACAGCATGCACGCATAGAAATGAATGGACGTAGCCGGGACGCGGGGGGTTAAGCGGCCGGCCGGCGTCAAAGCGGAAGTACCAGGTGCATCCATTCATTTCTATGGAGCGTGCTGTTCGGATCGGCTGATCCCAACAGTACTCGCTCATCTCTAGTTATAATGCTTATAGGTTCAGTTCTGGGGTCCCCATGTGGGCTTCCCGAATGGAAACCAAACACAGATGTGAATGGGGCCTAACAGAATCTGATCGGAATGTGAATAATTATAAACAGATACAATCTTTCAAAATAATTTCCAATTTTATGCCATGGTCACGTAAGATGGTGCAAAGGCATACCTTGAATTATGTGCCATCTCAAAAAAAAACACAGCAAAATCTGCAACGTGGGGTGTTAACCTTACATCTCCTCCACAAGGCTAACACCTCATTAAGGCCTGGTTCATATCTGCGTTCTGCTATTCCGCTTGGGGACCCCCCGAACAGAATATCAAATGCATTGACAAGTGGTGAGCAATAAAAGCACACGGACCCCATAGACTATAATGGGGTCCATGTGTTTTCCGTACGAGTCATGTGGAAAGGAAAGTAGTTCATGAAGTCTATGGGGTCTCTGTGCTTTCATAGCTCCTATCCTACCAAATGTATGCTGGAAGGAAGGAGGGGATAGATGGAAAGGAGTATGACTACAGGATATGATTACTAACATATTTTGTAGTCTGTAGCCATGGAGATACATAGGTCTGTGCAGGATCTGTAGACACAGAACTGTAGAATATTTTCCAATGGAGTCAAGATACATTCACTTTATTTGTGCCTGGATAAAAGTTTCTGCTCTGCAACATTCATCATGGCAGCCAAATCTTTGTGTCTATGGCCATTTTAGAAAACTAGCTTACACAGCCGGAACCCAGTCATTACACTTAAAACGAAATATCCTTTATCAGTTCTTGAAGGCCATAAATCTGCACTTAACAAACAGTCATGTTAAAAAGATCATAGTCCACATAGTGTTCATCTTCCTGCATTCTTATAGAGCCGCGTTGGTGTAAAGTCTACGAGCTTCAATATTACTTTTCCGGGGTCTACGTATAGGATTGACTTTTTGGGAGGCCATGATAACCTGAAGCTCCACACAGGTATATATTATATGATTTACTATGTAGGGCTGTTTATACTGCGTTGTTAGCTTTGTTCTTCTCTCTGTGATGATACTGAAATTACGATTAGAGGTGGCTATGGGGAACCTTTATATGTATCTAATATGACTATGGGGAACCACTTACCGTACTGTATATATAGCTAATATGCCATAAACACGTATAAGTCACAAAATCCTATTTATTATGTGTAATGTTGCTTGTCTACTTTGTAATTATCTGTATACGCTTGCATGTTTGCATAGCGTTCCATGGAACTGGTTTAAGTGTGCTTTTTCATGGATAATATAATAAAAGGGAACATTTCCACTTTTATAATCACCTACATTGATGGGATTAAGTCTCATTTATAAAGAGGACACTGCTGGATATTGAAGACTTCAATGAAGAAGTGTCACTCACTGTATATAATAAGGGTTTGTGATGAGACTATAGGTGCGTCACCAACACTTCCTGTCTCATCTGTCAAACAGGGGAATATGGTGGCTTGGACCTCGGATTAGATCATGGATTTTTTGGTATGTACTTACTGTAATTTTATTTTTATTTTTTATGGTAGACCAGTGATTGGTTAAATCAAGTTTAGGTATGGTGGAAATAGTGGATTTTTGGTAAGCAATTTATAATACCGTACACGTGGATACACTTTTCAAAAACCCTATTCACAAGTGGTGGAAAAGATCTGTGTGTTTTCAGGTGCGGATTTTAATATTTTCAGCATTCCCATTATTTTGTGGAACTATCACTTTGGATTTTACCCTTTGCATTTGGATTCTCTTGAAAATTCTTTACGGGAAAAACTCCTTCATGTCTGAACCCGAATTTGGAAGAGCAGTATAAAACGTTGGGCCAGATTTCTAGAAACTGGTAAAATGAAAGTAGAAAGCAGAATTTCAGCAATTGGTGAAATTGATGGCAAAAAAAAAAAAAAAAATTTGGGTATACAAACTTCAAATAAAGCAGCGTTTCAAAAAGTTACATTTTCCTCTGGGCATCAAGGTCCAAAACTTGAATGGGTTAAGACTGTAACGCAAACCATGATGAGCATAAAGTGGGGTATTCTTATTATAGTGACTTAAAGGATCTGCCCACCTGTAAAATCAATGTAGTTGACAGAAAATAGAAGTTATGAGGGGCAACGTGGTGGCTCAGTGGTTAGAATTGCAGCACTGGAGTGCTGGGTTCGAATCCTGCCAGGAACAACATCTGTAAGGAGTTTGCATGTTCTCCCCGTGTTTGCGTGGATTTCCTCCCATTCTACAAAGACATACTTTAATTTGATGGTAACACACTCACTACCATTCTTCTTTTGAAAGAGTCCAACAGTAAAGCCCCGCGTTGCGGAAGTGCAGCATTTTTTGTTTCAGATTTCATTGTGGTTTTTTGAGAATGGCCTTATAATGGATGGAAAATATAAAGGAAGCTCTTAGATGTTTCCCTTCTGTTGAATCCACTTCTGGTTTGACTCAAAAAAATAAAATGCAGCAAAATTTGCAACAAAAAAAAAAAAAAAAGATTTCTGCAACATGGGGCCTCAGCCTAAAGCATTTGTTGGGCTTGGCTACTACTGTGATCCTGAAGAGACAACTAATAATAAACTGCAGGGAAGCAGCATCGGACTGGCCCATTAGAGGATCAGAAGATCCTACAGTAGGCCCATATTCTAACTTCAAAATGGATCCTAAAATTCCAGCGGCTGGTAACTCCATTGGGAACAAGAGACTATTTCTTATGGCTTCATTACAAATCCCCTTGTATGGATGGTAAGGTTGATGTCTATGCGTACAAATAAAGAGACATGATCTATAGATGGAGAGTGGGCCCAGGGAAGCCCAGAATGACATTGTTTACAATTTGCTTAGGGAAATTGGAAAGTTAGTGTCAATTTTCCCTCCAAAGAAGACGGAAAGCTCAGATCGGACTCCGGGCGCTAGTGTGAACCTAGCGTCTGTTGTGAAAACAATAACGCCATGGACAATATGGATGACTAATGGCCATAATGATGTCATTACCGTGACTTGAGCAACACAAATACTCCCTACATTGATCACTAGATTGGGAAGACTCCCATTCACTTGAGCAGCAGCAGTACCCCGGCATGGCCACCTGTCCAGTGTACGAAACAGTCTGCTTCCAACTACACTGTACAATTCCAATGGCCGCAGCAGTTTAGGCCTTCAGGGACACAGCCTAAAAGTACCTTGAGGACACGGCCTCATTTTTCAAAAATAACATGTCACTTGATATGGCAGTAACTTTGAGATGCTTTAACTGACACAAGTGATTTTGAGATTGTTTTTTCATGACACTTCGTGCTTCATTTTAGTGGTAAACATTGATCAATATTTTTGTATTTATTTATTTTAAAAAAATTGATGGAAAATTGACAATTTTCAAAATGTAAAATGCTCTGTTTTTTCAGACAGATAGTCATTCCAACCAAATACCGTATATACTTGAGTATAAGCTGACCCGAATATAAGCCGACCCCTCTAATTTTACCACAAAAAACTGGGAAAACTTATTGACTTGAGTATAAGCCTAGGGGGGGAAATGCAGCAGCTACTGGAAAATTTCAAAAATTAAAATGGTCGGAGTTTTTGGGTGCAGTAGATGCTGGGTTCTGGGGAAGGGGAGGGGGTGTTTTGGTTGTCTGTCTGCCCCTTCCCTGAGCTTGAGCAGGGGTGAACCTGCCCCTCTCGCCGCCCAAAGCGAACGAGAGAAAGCCGCCCCCCCCGCCGGGGAGTGGCTTAGCGGAGGGGGTGGGGCTTATCGGAGGGGCGGGGCTTAGCACCGTTCACAGGCATGAGAGCAGGCCTGCTCTCTGCCTGAGTGTGAGGGGGCGGGGCTTAGCGCCGTTCACAGGCATGAGAGCAGGCCTGCTCTCTGCCTGAGTGTGAGGGGAGGCTGCCGGAGCAGCGCTGCTTCAGCGGCCTCCCCAATCCACCGCTCCGTACTAAGCCAGTCCAGGACAGCTTGTCCTGGACTGGCTTAGGTAAGAAAAAATGCCGCCCTCCCTGAGGCCCTGCCATAGCGCCGCCTGAAGCGCTCGCTTCAGGTCGCCTCATGGGAGGTGCAGCACTGAGCTTGAGGACTGACGTTTTTTTCCCCCACTTGGAATTCAGCCTGGCTGACTATAGGGTATCTGCAGTGCTCCTATTAACCTCTTCCCAATTGAACAGGAGCACTGCAGATCCCCTATATTCAGTAGACCGGGCACTTTCAGTCACAGGGATACCGAATGTGTATGTGTATCACAGTCATTTTCTACTTTTGTATGTATTCTAGGGAAAGGAGGGATTTACAATTTAAAATTTATTTATTTTTTTTTAACCACTTCAGTACCGGGCCAATTTGTGGTCCAGGACCAGACACATTTTAGGTTTATTATGTATGTGCGGTTTTGAGGTCTGTAAAATTTTTCTTGTATGTCTTAGTCAACTAATTTTTGCGTCTTTTTTCGGGGACACATAGGGCTTTATTTTTATGTTATTTTTATTTTCAAATGTATTTTAATTTTTTTTATATCCAGGAAAATATAAACAAAATAGGAGGGAAATTGTGTCTGGTTTTCAATTTATAATTTTTTTTTTATTTAATAACACAAAGTGTCACTGAAAAACTTTATAATATAGTTTTTCCTCTCCGTTACGGTGATTTTTATTTTGTACTAGCTTTTACCCGCGACTTCGTCTGCGGTGATTTGACAATTGGGCGGACACAGATGTGTGAAACTGTAAAAGTGCTTTAAAAAGTTTGGTGGGCTGGCAAATGTGATGTGTTATAGTGTGTATCTAGTGATACAGACAATGTGATGTGTTGTATTGTGTATGTCGTGATACAGACAGTGTGATGTGTTGTATTGTGTATGTCGTGATACAGGCAATGTGATGTATTGTATTGTGTATGTCGTGATACAGGCAATGTGATGTGTTGTATTGTGTATGTCGTGATACAGGCAATGTGATGTGTTGTATTGTGTATGTTGTGATGTTGTGATACAGACAATGTGATGTGTTGTATTGTGTATGTCGTGATACAGACAATGTGATGTGTTATATAGTGGAAAGCTATATGTAAATGTGAGTGAGTAGAGTGAGGGCTACTCCTGAGGTGACAGTAAGGAGTGCGCAGGCAGGTTGAGGCAGGAAATGCCAGGCAGTGTGTGTGAATCTATAGCTGGGGCTAGGAGTCCTGCTTTTGTGAGTCTCCTGCTAGGAAGCCATGTTGTTTAGTGGCACCAAAAGTAGCCTGTGACTCAATCCTAAGGGAAAACTATGTTTGTGGAAAATTGCACGCAAATCCGTCCAGGTGTTTTAGCGTGATTGAGGAACAAACATCCAAACTCACAAACATCCAAACACACAAACTTTCACACTTATAATATTAGTAGGATGGTGTCGTTGGGGGTGGGGCTATAACCTTTAATAATGGCGTTTTATTAGCGTATTATTTATTTATTTTTTATTATTAGTTTATTTACTTTTTTTTAAAACTTTTTTATTATATTTTTATTTTATTTTTTTCCCAGATTGTGTCCCCATAAGGTAATAAGAGACCTTTGGGGACATCTGATCACTTTTTTTTTTGTACTTGAGGCTGATTTCTCCTATAACTGAGGCTGGTATATTTAACCTCAGTTACAGGAGAAATACAGATTCCTGCACGCTGCTATACACAGTATGCAGAGCTGATCTGAGTCCTGTAGGACCCAGCAGCTCTGGCAGGACACTGCTCCCGGCAGATCACGTGTCTGCCGGGTCAGAGGGCAGCTGATTTATGGCTGCGTCCATAGCCGTGTATACAGTGCTCATTTAGCGCTGTATACACAGCGATCGAGATAGCAGAGCAGGTAATAAATCTGCCCTGCTATCTCTCTGAGAGCTCCGGCTGAAGTTACAGCCAGCTCCTAGTGAAAGCAGCTGCACGATCTTGTGCAGCTGCTGTGTTCTGACTGGACGTACAGGTACGTCCTAGCAGAACTAGACAACCACTTCCCGGACGTATATAGTCTATGGGCGGTCCGGAAGTGGTTAAAGCTTCTTTTTTTCACCCCACTATTTTATGGGAGATTCTATTCACTGATATTGGTCATAGACACCCTCCCCCCTACTAAAATATATATATATATATATATATATATATATTTTTTTTTTTTTTTTTTTTTTTTTTGCTGACTCGAGTATAAGCCGAGGGGGGCTTTTTCAGCACAAAAACTGTGCTGAAAAATTCGGCTTATACTCGAGTATAATGTAATTAATAAATATTATCTACCATATCTCTGCTATATATATTGTCATCATCTTTTCATAGTCCTTTAAAGAGGACCTTTCATGCACATGTGATTTTATATATCGCTAGAAAACTGACAGTGCACTGAATTCAGAGCACTGTCGGCTTTCCCGTTACGTGCTCCTGTATTGGAAATATCGGTGCCGTTATTTTCAGCACTAATCTCTGCTCACCGTCAGAAGGGCATTCCTGACAGTCTAGCTGAGCTGTGAGGGGGTGTTCCTCCTAGCTCAATGTCATCATTGGGCGGTAAGGAATGCCACCTCTGACAGTACAGGGCTATGAATGAGTACTGTTGGGGGGAGGGGGCCTTCCCCACAGCCCAGCTAGACTGTCAGGAACACCCATAGTGATGGGATTGCCAGTCATCTAGAGAAAATTAATCTCCTTTTCTGCCTCCCAAGAGTTGTTTCCAGGATCAGAATTCTTTCCATTTCAAAAGATATTCTAGCTTTTCAACTGGCAGACCAGGCACACTGATTGTTTGTCCCAAATTTTTCTTGAAATTATGTTGATGTGGCATTTTCTACCATCCCATACAGCAATAACCGGCAAGATAATGCAGGTTCTTTTCTGCCTCCCCCTCCATTTTGTTTTCAGCACCAGAATCCTTTCCAATTTTAGAAGATATTCTGGCTTTTCCAGCTGGTAGTCCAGGCCACTGGGCCTCAAATTTTTCTTCAAATCTTGTAATTGTCACTCATTGGTGCTGCATCTGCTCCCATAAAGGGACAGTTTTTGGTGGCTTTTTTTATGAAGTTAATTCTTCACTGTTCAAGAGGCAGACTCGTTGACAGTTTTCCACAAATTTTTCTTCAAATTGTGTAGTTGCTACGCACTTGCCACTGCACTCTGTTGGCATAATAATAAAAAAATAAAGCAAACAACCCCACCATTGCTGCCTCCAATACCAATGCAATTTTGGTGCTGCATTATGCTCTCATAAAGGGATAATTTTTGGTAGCTTTTTTTTTCCTAAAAGCTAAATTTTTTAAAATCACTTTTCGACTAGACTCACAGCTAGAAAATGTGTCTCCCAAAAAATAAGCCAGTTTCACTTACAGGTCACCAAAACGGGCTACTTTTTCTACAAATCCACTGTTTTTTTTTTTTGCAATATAGCCACCATGGGTGTCTGAATAACCATGGGCATGCAAGAGTAATTTTTGGAGTGTCAGTGCAATGTATGGATAAACTCGGAGTTGTTTCCACTGCTTGCCATCTGTTTGTCCACGGACATATGTCACTTTCAGATTGACATAACTTCGGCTGTGTTTGTCATAGGGAGGGCTAGAAATTGGATAGATACAGTAGGTTCCTAGGAGCCCTGAGAGGGTTATAAGCCACTTTAAGGTGTGGAACATGCCAAACTTTATTGACCCGAAACTAATCTTGGATCCAAGCCATCTGAACTGGAAACTTGAGAGGTTTGCCCACCTTTCAATGAATGCCCTTGAATGGAGGAACTTTCTATATGCTGGCACTTGTCAAAAGTCCAGCCATGATTTCCTTATTGCGGCCGGGTTACCTTCTCATGAATGTAATGTCCCTGTCTGATAACCTGTCCACAAAAACTTGTGGACAACCCTTTGGGTAACCTACTTTTTGGTTTAAATCTGTGCCATTTTCAGTGCACCCAACTATCCTTTAGTACATCTTATCTTTGTGTCCAAACTCTGCTAGTACTAAGGTTCAATGAGGGACACTGGGGCTTTCATGTGATTGTTGAGGGACCATTGGGCATTAATATCCATGAAATATTTTAGACAAACCCCTTTAAACATAACAGGTTAGATGGATCTGTTCTAAATGGTTACTGAGCTTTCATGAAAAGTTAAAATAAATTCTACAGGGTATTGTTGGGTATGATATTGGCTGTATAACCTTTCATACATGGTGTCCAATCAGTTTTTCTGCTGCTAATTGCCCATTATGGCTGTAGTACAGCTGGCTGCAGCTGCAGAGGGTGTAAGTAACACACGGCATTCTATCCCCTTCCATCCATTATTACTACTAGTGATTTATTACATGTAAGTCAATTGGCAGGAGCCTCATGGGTTTTTTTTTGCCTTCCTCTGGATCAACACTGTAGGGGACTGTACCAGTGGCATAACTACCGCCATAGCAGCAGAGGCAGCTGCCACAGGGCCCGACATTAGGGGTCCGGTGACAGCCACTACCACTGCTATCATTATACTCTGGGGTTTTTTTGGACCCTCAAGTATAATGATTGGCAGACTGGGAGAGGTAAGAAACATAAAAAACACTGTTACTTACCTCTTCACGATCTGTGCAGACTTCAGCCTAATCGTCTGACATCTCATGACCCCAGCCTGCGTCCCGGGTCATGTGATGTCTGACGTCATTGAAGATGGACTACTTCGGAGGCCGACAGCGTAGGAGACGGGAGATGGGTGAGTAACAGAGTTTTTTTTATGTTTTCCTCCCCCTGGGTCTCCGAATATTATACTCTGGGGTCTGAAAAGACCCCAGAGTATAATAATTGTTTATGGGTGTCCACAGTGGGACATAATACTGTGTGCAGGAGCCACTATGGGACATAATACTGTGTGCAGGGGCCACTATAGGGCATAATACTGTGTGCAGGGGCCACTATGGGGTACAATACTGTGTGCAGGGGCCACTATGGGGGATAATAGAGCCACTGAACTGTAGGGTTATAGGTTGGACTTGATGGACTGATGTCTTCATCCAACCTCATCTACTATGTAACTATATCTGTGACTAACAACCCATCAGCAATAATACAAGCAGCTAGTCAGCAGTAGACAGACTCTCTGTGCACTCACTGTGAGAAGCTGCAGACTCCTCTCTGAGCAGTATCCAGGCACACAGCAGAGTAGAAAAGCTGTGTGTAAATATGAAGAAGCTGTGAAGATATATCTCTCCATACCTCCACTTTGGGAGATGTCTAATAGTAGGAACCTCAAAGAGGTTTTTCAGGTACAAAACAGCAACATTTTGGACCAGAATCACTTGCTCTATGAAATAAGACTACATTGTCTGAAAACAGTGACCGTTTAAGCCTCAATACCTGGAGCCTAAACCACAAGGACGAAAGCAGAGGTGAATATTATACGACAAGAGCTCTGTTGCTGTTGTTGTAGACTGCAGTATATTGCGCCACCTCAGGTGATTCTATGTCACTACACAAAAATACACTAAAAAAATCTATTGCACTAGCAGACGGATCTTTTCTATATGTGCCGAGTCCTGAAATGGTTAAAGGATCAACTGATGCATAAATAACTGATATAACAAGACGGCGTAGGAAGTATTTATCATGCTGTATTAGTAATCATGAAAGCATCTGTTCAGGGCGATCTGACATATAATGATGAACATTATGTTACGGTAAGGTTTCTTCGTGTAGGAGGAAAATCCTAAACTAACATAGGACCTAAAAGCTGCTTACTTAGCAATTTGCTTTATTTTTTTAAATATTTCATGCAACTTTTGTCATATGAGTTATGAATGATTGAGCTGTAGAAAGGATAATGGGGTGTAAAGGAACAGATGTGACGCAGTATATTGTATATTGTACTATTCATAGTGATATACTCTTGCCTAGGACTATTCTGTTGTATACTTACAATCAGCTGTAGCTTATAAAACACGCTAAAATGTCTTGCATATCCACCCACAAGTCGAGATTATATGTCAACAGTTGGAAAAAACTTTTCCAAGACTTTCACCCTTTGCTCATACCTACAGAGTTCACACTGGTCAGTGGTTCCATGCTTCTTAGTGTATATATTGTATAACAGGCAGGGTGTATATGTCAGTGATTGGTTTTCTGTAAATGATTGACTGCATTATTGATTGGATAAGACTCTGTTCACACTGTGTTTGTCTGATACTTAAGAAAGCTGTACTTTGTTTTATAGTGTTGACACTACTGCTTAGTTCCTAATATGTATGGGCAGTATAGTGTTCAATATCTGATAAATGACAATACTGTATATGTACTAGAAGCGAGTGAATGGGTTGAGCCGATCTTGAGATTTCAGAATCGTTTTTAAAATACGATTTTCAATCATTTTCCAGCCGATTGTGAAATTTGCTCGATCGCTGATCGGAATACGATCTTTCCCAATCCAGATCGCTCAACCCTAGTTACTTTATGTTTATGGAGTAGGGTTGAGCCGATCTTGAGATTTCAGGATCGTTTTTAAAATCTGATTTTTGATCATTTTCCAGCTGATTGCGATCATGAAATTTGCTCAATCGCCGATCGGGATTCAATTTTTCCCGATCCCGATCGCTCAACCCTACAAGTGAATCTCCAAATTTGTTTTGGGTCATATTGACAATGACTTGAATCAGGTGTCAAATTTTATTCCAGCTATTAAATTTGGGCTGAATATTAGTGCTCGGATTACTTTAAAAAATATTATATCAATGTTATACATTTTTTAGACACTTGGCAAAAGTTTCATTGAGGAACCTTCTGGACCACAACTAAATGAGCCAATGCAATCTGTGATTATCAGATTTATATTGGTCACTCATTGCCGTTGATCAGTTAACTTACTATCGATGACCAAGAATAATGGAACCAATTGCAGTGGTTTGTCAAAATCCAAAAGCTTTAGATTGCTCAGAATCTGAAATTTTTGAGAAATTAGATTGGTTCTAAACTGATTCACTCATCTCTAATAGGTTAAGCAGTAAAGCACGCCCTCTTCATGAAACTAGTCAGCGGCTACACTGCTGAACATGCTGAAATAAAATTAAAAAACCTGACCATTGGTTATTAGTAGAGATGAGCGAACACTAAAATGTTCGAGGTTCGAAATTCGATTCGAACAGCCGCTCAATGTTCGTGTGTTCGAACGGGTTTCGAACCCCATTATAGTCTATGGGGAACAGATACTCGTTAAGGGGGAAACCCAAATCCGTGTCTGGAGGGTCACCAAGTCCACTATGACACCCCAGGAAATGATGCCAACACCTCTGGAATGACACTGGGACAGCAGGGGAAGCATGTCTGGGGGCATCTAACACACCAAAGACCCTCTATTACCCCAACATCACAGCCTAACAACTACACACTTTACACACTCAATACCACCTCTCTGACAGTAGGAAAACACCTTGAAACATGTGTATTTGGCACTTGCAGTGAGGAGAGCTTGTCACCAGCAGTGAATTTGGCCCTTGTAGTAAGTTGAGGTTGGCACCAACATTTGTTTTGAAAATCAGGGTGGATTGAGCCTCTAACCAGCAGAGTTTGGGCAAATTCATGGTGGAGGGAGCCTCTAAAAACCCCAGTTTGGACCAATTCATGGTGGAGGGAGACTCTAAAAACCCCAGTTTGGACCAATTCATGGTGGAGGGAGACTCTAAAAACCCCAGTTTGGACCAATTCATGGTGGAGGGAGCCTCTAAAAACCCCAGTTTGGACCAATTCATGGTGGAGGGAGCCTCTAACCAGCCCAGTTTGGACCAATTAATGGTGGAGGGAGCCTCTAAACAGCCAAGTTTTGGGAAATTCATGGTGGAGGGAGCCTCTAACCAGCCCAGTTTGGACCAATTCATGGTGGAGGGAGCCTCTAAACAGCCCAGTTTGGGCAAATTCATGGTGGAGGGAGCCTCTAACCAGCCCAGTTTGGACCAATTAATGGTGGAGGGAGCCTCTAACCAGCCCAGTTTGGACCAATTAATGGTGGAGGGAGCCTCTAACCAGCCCAGTTTGGACCAATTAATGGTGGAGGGAGCCTCTAACCAGCCCAGTTTGGACCAATTAATGGTGGAGGGAGCCTCTAACCAGCCCAGTTTGGACCAATTAATGGTGGAGGGAGCCTCTAAACAGCCAAGTTTTGGGAAATTCATGGTGGAGGGAGCCTCTAACCAGCCCAGTTTGGACCAATTCATGGTGGAGGGAGCCTCTAAACAGCCCAGTTTGGGCAAATTCATGGTGGAGGGAGCCTCTAAAAAACCCAGTTTGGACCAATTCATGGTGGAGGGAGCCTCTAATTAGCCCAGTTTGGACCAATTAATTGTGGAGGGAGCCTCTAACCAGCCCAGTTTGGACCAATTAATGGTGGAGGGAGCCTCTAACCACCCCAGTTTGGGCAAATTCATGGTGGAGGGAGCCTCTAACCAGCCCAGTTTGGACCAATTAATGGTGGAGGGAGCCTCTAACCAGCCCAGTTTGGACCAATTCATGGTGGAGGGAGCCTCTAAACAGCCCAGTTTGGGCAAATTCATGGTGGAGGGAGCCTCTAAAAAACCCAGTTTGGACCAATTCATGGTGGAGGGAGCCTCTAATTAGCCCAGTTTGGACCAATTAATTGTGGAGGGAGCCTCTAACCAGCCCAGTTTGGACCAATTAATGGTGGAGGGAGCCTCTAACCACCCCAGTTTGGGCAAATTCATGGTGGAGGGAGCCTCTAACCAGCCCAGTTTGGACCAATTAATGGTGGAGTGAGCCTCTAACCAGCCCAGTTTGGACCAATTAATGGTGGAGGGAGCCTCTAACCACCCCAGTTTGGACCAATTCATGGTGGAGGGAGCCTCTAACCAGCCCAGTTTGGACCAATTCATGGTGTAGGGAGCCTCTAAACAGCCCAGTTTGGGCAAATTCATGGTGGAGGGAGCCTCTAACCAGCCCAGTTTGGACCAATTAATGGTGGAGGGAGCCTCTAAACAGCCAAGTTTTGGGAAATTCATGGTGGAGGGAGCCTCTAACCAGCCCAGTTTGGACCAATTAATGGTGGAGGGAGCCTCTAACCAGCCCAGTTTGGACCAATTAATGGTGGAGGGAGCCTCTAAACAGCCCAGTTTGGGCAAATTCATGGTGGAGGGAGCCTCTAAACAGCCAAGTTTTGGGAAATTCATGGTGGAGGGAGCCTCTAACCAGCCCAGTTTGGACCAATTCATGGTGGAGGGAGCCTCTAAACAGCCCAGTTTGGGCAAATTCATGGTGGAGGGAGCCTCTAAAAAACCCAGTTTGGACCAATTCATGGTGGAGGGAGCCTCTAATTAGCCCAGTTTGGACCAATTAATTGTGGAGGGAGCCTCTAACCAGCCCAGTTTGGACCAATTAATGGTGGAGGGAGCCTCTAACCACCCCAGTTTGGACCAATTCATGGTGGAGGGAGCCTCTAACCAGCCCAGTTTGGACCAATTCATGGTGGAGGGAGCCTCTAAACAGCCAAGTTTTGGGAAATTCATGGTGGAGGGAGCCTCTAACCAGCCCAGTTTGGACCAATTCATGGTGGAGGGAGCCTCTAACCACCCCAGTTTGGACCAATTCATGGTGGAGGGAGCCTCTAACCACCCCAGTTTGGACCAATTCATGGTGGAGGGAGCCTCTAAACAGCCCAGTTTGGGCAAATTCATGGTGGAGGGAGCCTCTAACCAGCCCAGTTTGGACCAATTAATGGTGGAGGGAGCCTCTAAACAGCCCAGTTTGGGCAAATTCATGGTGGAGGGAGCCTCTAACCAGCCCAGTTTGGACCAATTAATGGTGGAGGGAGCCTCTAAACAGCCAAGTTTTGGGAAATTCATGGTGGAGGGAGCCTCTAACCAGCCCAGTTTGGACCAATTAATGGTGGAGGGAGCCTCTAACCACCCCAGTTTGGGCAAATTCATGGTGGAGGGAGCCTCTAACCAGCCCAGTTTGGACCAATTAATGGTGGAGGGAGCCTCTAAACAGCCCAGTTTGGGCAAATTCATGGTGGAGGGAGCCTCTAAACAGCCAAGTTTTGGGAAATTCATGGTGGAGGGAGCCTCTAACCAGCCCAGTTTGGACCAATTCATGGTGGAGGGAGCCTCTAAACAGCCCAGTTTGGGCAAATTCATGGTGGAGGGAGCCTCTAAAAAACCCAGTTTGGACCAATTCATGGTGGAGGGAGCCTCTAATTAGCCCAGTTTGGACCAATTAATTGTGGAGGGAGCCTCTAACCAGCCCAGTTTGGACCAATTAATGGTGGAGGGAGCCTCTAACCACCCCAGTTTGGGCAAATTCATGGTGGAGGGAGCCTCTAACCAGCCCAGTTTGGACCAATTCATGGTGGAGGGAGCCTCTAAACAGCCCAGTTTGGGCAAATTCATGGTGGAGGGAGCCTCTAAAAAACCCAGTTTGGACCAATTCATGGTGGAGGGAGCCTCTAATTAGCCCAGTTTGGACCAATTAATTGTGGAGGGAGCCTCTAACCAGCCCAGTTTGGACCAATTAATGGTGGAGGGAGCCTCTAAAAAACCCAGTTTGGACCAATTCATGGTGGAGGGAGCCTCTAATTAGCCCAGTTTGGACCAATTAATTGTGGAGGGAGCCTCTAACCAGCCCAGTTTGGACCAATTAATGGTGGAGGGAGCCTCTAACCACCCCAGTTTGGACCAATTCATGGTGGAGGGAGCCTCTAACCACCCCAGTTTGGACCAATTCATGGTGGAGGGAGCCTCTAAACAGCCCAGTTTGGGCAAATTCATGGTGGAGGGAGCCTCTAACCAGCCCAGTTTGGACCAATTAATGGTGGAGGGAGCCTCTAAACAGCCCAGTTTGGGCAAATTCATGGTGGAGGGAGCCTCTAACCAGCCCAGTTTGGACCAATTAATGGTGGAGGGAGCCTCTAAACAGCCAAGTTTTGGGAAATTCATGGTGGAGGGAGCCTCTAACCAGCCCAGTTTGGACCAATTAATGGTGGAGGGAGCCTCTAACCACCCCAGTTTGGGCAAATTCATGGTGGAGGGAGCCTCTAACCAGCCCAGTTTGGACCAATTAATGGTGGAGGGAGCCTCTAAACAGCCCAGTTTGGGCAAATTCATGGTGGAGGGAGCCTCTAAACAGCCAAGTTTTGGGAAATTCATGGTGGAGGGAGCCTCTAACCAGCCCAGTTTGGACCAATTCATGGTGGAGGGAGCCTCTAAACAGCCCAGTTTGGGCAAATTCATGGTGGAGGGAGCCTCTAAAAAACCCAGTTTGGACCAATTCATGGTGGAGGGAGCCTCTAATTAGCCCAGTTTGGACCAATTAATTGTGGAGGGAGCCTCTAACCAGCCCAGTTTGGACCAATTAATGGTGGAGGGAGCCTCTAACCACCCCAGTTTGGGCAAATTCATGGTGGAGGGAGCCTCTAACCAGCCCAGTTTGGACCAATTAATGGTGGAGGGAGCCTCTAACCAGCCCAGTTTGGACCAATTAATGGTGGAGGGAGCCTCTAACCACCCCAGTTTGGACCAATTCATGGTGGAGGGAGCCTCTAACCAGCCCAGTTTGGACCAATTCATGGTGGAGGGAGCCTCTAAACAGCCAAGTTTTGGGAAATTCATGGTGGAGGGAGCCTCTAACCAGCCCAGTTTGGACCAATTCATGGTGGAGGGAGCCTCTAAACAGCCCAGTTTGGGCAAATTCATGGTGGAGGGAGCCTCTAACCAGCCCAGTTTGGACCAATTAATGGTGGAGGGAGCCTCTAAACAGCCAAGTTTTGGGAAATTCATGGTGGAGGGAGCCTCTAACCAGCCCAGTTTGGACCAATTAATGGTGGAGGGAGCCTCTAACCAGCCCAGTTTGGACCAATTAATGGTGGAGGGAGCCTCTAACCAGCCCAGTTTGGACCAATTAATGGTGGAGGGAGCCTCTAACCACCCCAGTTTGGGCAAATTCATGGTGGAGGGAGCCTCTAACCAGCCCAGTTTGGACCAATTAATGGTGGAGGGAGCCTCTAACCACCCCAGTTTGGGCAAATTCATGGTGGAGGGAGCCTCTAACCAGCCCAGTTTGGACCAATTAATGGTGGAGGGAGCCTCTAAACAGCCCAGTTTGGGCAAATTCATGGTGGAGGGAGCCTCTAAACAGCCAAGTTTTGGGAAATTCATGGTGGAGGGAGCCTCTAACCACCCCAGTTTGGACCAATTCATGGTGGAGGGAGCCTCTAAACAGCCCAGTTTGGGCAAATTCATGGTGGAGGGAGCCTCTAAAAAACCCAGTTTGGACCAATTCATGGTGGAGGGAGCCTCTAAACAGCCCAGTTTGGGCAAATTCATGGTGGAGGGAGCCTCTAACCAGCAGAGTTGGGGGAAATCAGGGTGGAGGGAGCCTAGTATTAGCAGAATTGTGCAACGCTTATGGTGGATGAGTATGAGGATGCGGAGGAATTGGAGAGGTTGAGTACAGACATGGAGTTTCATGTTGGGGTGCTTTACACAGGTGGGCACAAAAATGACGGCTCTACCCAGTGGTGGTTCATTTTTATCAAAGTGAGCCGGTCGGCACTCTCAGCTGACAGACGGGTGCGCTTGTCAGTGATGATGCCACCGGCTGCACTGAACACCCTCTCAGATAGGACGCTGGCGGCAGGACAGGACAGCACCTCCAAGGCATATAGGGCAAGTTCAAGCCACAGGTCCAACTTCGACACCCAATACGTGTAGGGCGCAGAGGGGTCGGAGAGGACAGGGCTGTGGTCGGAAAGGTATTCCCGCAACATGCGCCTATACTTCTCACGCCTGGTGACACTAGGACCCTCCGTGGCGGCACTTTGGCGAGGGGGTGCCATCAAGGTGTCCCAGACCTTAGACAGTGTGCCCCTCGTTTGTGTGGACCGGTGAGAACTTGGTTGCCTACTGGAGGAACTGCCCTCCCTGCCGCCAACGTCACATGCTGGAAACATCTCCATCATATTCTGCACCAATTGCCTGTGGCAAGCATTGATGCGATTGGCCCTCCCCTCTACCGGAATAAAAGACGAGATGTTGTTTTTATACCGGGGGTCAAGGATAGCAAAGATCCAGTACTGGTTGTCCTCCATGATTTTGACAATACGCTTGTCGGTTGTAAAGCACCCCAACATGAACTCAGCCATGTCTGCCACAGTGTTAGTTGGCATGACTCCTCTGGCCCCACCGGAAAGTTCAATCTCCATTTCCTCCTCATCCTCCATGTCTACCCATCCGCGCTGCAACAATGGGACGATTCGAAGTTGCCCGGAAGCCTCCTGTATCACCATCACATCATCGGACAACTCTTCTTCCTCCTCCTCCTCCTCCTCCTCCTCCTCCTCCATTAAACGCAGTGAAGCGGACAGATGTGTGGACCTACTCTCCAGCTGTGACGGATCGGATGCTATCCCTAACTCCTCTGTGTGATCTGAGTTATCCCTGATGTCAATCAGGGATTCTCTCAGAACACACAAGAGCGGGATTGTAAGGCTCACCATCGCATCCTCAGAGCTCACCCTCCTTGTGGACTCCTCAAAGACCCGTAGGATGTCACAAAGGTCTCTCATCCATGGCCACTCATGGATGTGAAACTGAGGCAGCTGACTTTGTGGCACCCTAGGGTTTTGTAGCTGGTATTCCATCAAAGGTCTCTGCTGCTCAACCACTCTATTCAACATCTGAAACGTTGAGTTCCAGCGTGTGGGGACGTCGCACAAAAGCCGGTGTTGTGGCACATGCAGGCGTTGCTGGAGAGATTTTAAGCTAGCAGCGGCTACTGTCGACTTGCGAAAGTGGGCGCACATGCGCCGCACTTTCACCAGTAGCTCTGGAACATTGGGGTAGCTCTTTAGGAAACGTTGCACCACTAGGTTGAAGACGTGGGCCAGGCATGGAACATGTTGGAGTCCGGCAAGCTCCAGAGCTGCTACCAGGTTCCGGCCGTTATCACAAACGACCATGCCTGGGCCCAGGTGCAGCGGCTCAAACCATATTGCCGTCTCATCGAGGAGGGCATCCCTCACCTCGGAGGCAGTGTGCTGTCTGTCCCCCAAGCTGATCAGCTTCAGCACAGCCTGCTGACGTCTACCAACGCCAGTGCTGCAACGTTTCCAACTCGTAGCTGGGGTCAATCTAACAGCGGAGGAGGAGGCGGTGGCGGAGGAGGAGGCGGTGGCGGAGGAGGAGGCGGTAGAGGAGGAGGAGGAGGAGGGGGGTGTTCTTCTCGTGTCCCTGCCAGGAATGTTAGGCGGGGAGACGAGGTACACCGGGCCAGTTTGGGAAGCAGTCCCAGCCTCAACTACATTCACCCAGTGTGCCGTCAGTGAAATGTAGCGTCCCTGTCCGCATGCACTTGTCCACGCGTCGGTGGTCAAGTGGACCTTTGTGCAAAGCGCGGAACTAAGGGCCCGCCTGATGTTGAGTGACACGTGCTGGTGCAAGGCGGGGACGGCACACCGGGAGAAGTAGTGACGGCTAGGGACGGCATAGCGAGGTGCCGCAGTTGCCATCAGGTCCAGGAAGGCGGGAGTTTCAACAAGCCGGAACGCCAACATCTCCTGGGCCAGCAGTTTAGCGATGTTGGCGTTCAAGGCTTGCGCGTGTGGGTGGTTAGCAGTGTATTTCTGCCGCCGCTCCAATGTCTGAGAGATGGTGGGTTGTTGTAAAGAAACGCCTGATGGTGCCTTTGATGGTGCAGGAGAAGGAGATAAGACAGGACCAGGGGAGGATGAGGTAGAAGTCAACAAAGTGGCGGAGGCAGATGAAGTGGTGTCCTGGCTCGTCCTCTGGAGTGCATCGCCAGCACAGTCAGCAGTGGCAGTGGCAGAGGCAGAGGCAGAGGCAGTGGCAGTGGCGTGAACGGCAGTCGGCCTTTGTCCTGCCGTTGCTGCCTGCCACTGATTCCAGTGCTTGGATTCCAAATGACGGCGCATTGAAGTGGTGGACAGGTTGCTCTTCTCAGAGCCCCTAATCAATTTCGAGAGGCAAATTGTGCAGACAACACTATATCTGTCCTCGGCGCATTCCTTGAAAAAACTCCACACCTTCGAGAAACGTGCCCTCGAGGTGGGAGTTTTTCGGGGCTGGGTACGAACTGGAACATCTTGGGAGATTCCGGGTGTGGCCTGGCTTCGCCTAAGCTGCTGACCTCTGCCTCTGCCTCTAGCTACCCTTTTTGGTGCTGCACCTGCCTCAACATCCACACTACTTTCCCCGCTTGACATCCCCCCTGTCCAGGTCGGGTCAGTGTCCTCATCATCCACCACTTCCTCTTCCAACTCCTGTCTCATCTCCTCCTCCCGCACAATGCGCCGGTCAACTGGATGCCCTGACGGCAACTGCGTCACATCATCGTCGATGAGGGTGGGTTGCTGGTCATCCACCACCAAATCGAACGGAGATGGAGGAGACTCTAGTGTTTGAGCATCTGGATACAGATGCTCCTCTGTTAGGTTCGTGGAATCGTGACGTGGAGAGGCAGGTTGAGGGACAATGAAAGGAGCGGAGAACAGCTCTGGGGAGCAGGGACAGTTTGGGTTATTGTTCTGTAAAGCTTCGGAATTTTGGGAGGAAGGAAGACAAGACTGTTGGGTAATAGGAGGAGAGGAGGCAGAGTCTGACTGGCTGCTGGACAATGTGCTGTAAGCGTTCTCTGACAGCCATTGCAAGACCTGTTCCTGGTTCTCGGGCCTACTAAGGTTTGTACCCTGCAGTTTAGTTAATGTGGCAAGCAACCCTGGCACTGTGGAGTGGCGCAATGCTTGCTGCCCCACAGGAGTAGGCACGGGACGCCCTGTGGCTTCACTGCTACCTTGCTCCCCAGAACCATTCCCCCGACCTCGCCCACGGCCTCGTCCACGTCCCTTTCCGGGAGCCTTGCGCATTTTGAATTCCTAGTTAGAAATTGGCACTGTATACCAGTAGTAAAAATTGTGGGTGCACGTAACCCCAATATATTCTTTGAATTCCCAGTCAGACACTGGCACTATATGGCAGTAGCAAGAAATGAGGGTATTTGTATTCCCAATATATTCTTTGAATTCCCAGTCAGACAATGGCACTGTATACCAGTAGTAAAAATTGTGGGTGCACGTAACCCCAATATATTCTTTGAATTCCCAGTCAGACACTGGCACTATATGGCAGTAGCAAGAAATGAGGGTATTTGTATTCCCAATATATTCTTTGAATTCCCAGTCAGACAATGGCACTGTATACCAGTAGTAAAAATTGTGGGTGCACGTAACCCCAATATATTCTTTGAATTACCAGTCAGAAACTGGCACTATATGGCAGTAGCAAGAAATGAGGGTATTTATAACCCCAATATATTCTTTGAATTCCCAGTCAGACAATGGCACTGTATACCAGTAGTAAAAATTGTGGGTGCACGTAACCCCAATATATTCTTTGAATTCCCAGTCAGAAACTGGCACTATATGGCAGTAGCAAGAAATGAGGGTATTTATAACCCCAATATATTCTTTGAATTCCCAGTCAGACAATGGCACTGTATACCAGTAGTAAAAATTGTGGGTGCACGTAACCCCAATATATTCTTTGAATTCCCAGTCAGAAACTGGCACTATATGGCAGTAGCAAGAAATGAGGGTATTTGTATTCCCAATATACTCTTTGAATTCCCAGTCAGACAATGGCACTGTATACCAGTAGTAAAAATTGTGGGTGCACGTAACCCCAATATATTCTTTGAATTCCCAGTCAGAAACTGGCACTATATGGCAGTAGCAAGAAATGAGGGTATTTGTATTCCCAATATACTCTTTGAATTCCCAGTCAGACAATGGCACTGTATACCAGTAGTAAAAATTGTGGGTGCACGTAACCCCAATATATTCTTTGAATTCCCAGTCAGACACTGGCACTATATGGCAGTAGCAAGAAATGAGGGTATTTGTATTCCCAATATACTCTTTGAATTCCCAGTCAGACAATGGCACTGTATACCAGTAGTAAAAATTGTGGGTGCACGTAACCCCAATATATTCTTTGAATTCCCAGTCAGAAACTGGCACTATATGGCAGTAGCAAGAAATGAGGGTATTTGTATTCCCAATATACTCTTTGAATTCCCAGTCAGACAATGGCACTGTATACCAGTAGTAAAAATTGTGGGTGCACGTAACCCCAATATATTCTTTGAATTCCCAGTCAGAAACTGGCACTATATGGCAGTAGCAAGAAATGAGGGTATTTGTATTCCCAATATACTCTTTGAATTCCCAGTCAGACAATGGCACTGTATACCAGTAGTAAAAATTGTGGGTGCACGTAACCCCAATATATTCTTTGAATTCCCAGTCAGAAACTGGCACTATATGGCAGTAGCAAGAAATGAGGGTATTTGTATTCCCAATATACTCTTTGAATTCCCAGTCAGACAATGGCACTGTATACCAGTAGTAAAAATTGTGGGTGCACGTAACCCCAATATATTCTTTGAATTACCAGTCAGAAACTGGCACTATATGGCAGTAGCAAGAAATGAGGGTATTTGTATTCCCAATATACTCTTTGAATTCCCAGTCAGACAATGGCACTGTATACCAGTAGTAAAAATTGTGGGTGCACGTAACCCCAATATATTCTTTGAATTCCCAGTCAGACACTGGCACTATATGGCAGTAGCAAGAAATGAGGGTATTTGTATTCCCAATATACTCTTTGAATTCCCAGTCAGACAATGGCACTGTATACCAGTAGTAAAAATTGTGGGTGCACGTAACCCCAATATATTCTTTGAATTACCAGTCAGAAACTGGCACTATATGGCAGTAGCAAGAAATGAGGGTATTTATAACCCCAATATATTCTTTGAATTCCCAGTCAGACAATGGCACTGTATACCAGTAGTAAAAATTGTGGGTGCACGTAACCCCAATATATTCTTTGAATTCCCAGTCAGAAACTGGCACTATATGGCAGTAGCAAGAAATGAGGGTATTTATAACCCCAATATATTCTTTGAATTCCCAGTCAGACAATGGCACTGTATACCAGTAGTAAAAATTGTGGGTGCACGTAACCCCAATATATTCTTTGAATTCCCAGTCAGAAACTGGCACTATATGGCAGTAGCAAGAAATGAGGGTATTTGTATTCCCAATATACTCTTTGAATTCCCAGTCAGACAATGGCACTGTATACCAGTAGTAAAAATTGTGGGTGCACGTAACCCCAATATATTCTTTGAATTACCAGTCAGAAACTGGCACTATATGGCAGTAGCAAGAAATGAGGGTATTTATAACCCCAATATATTCTTTGAATTCCCAGTCAGACAATGGCACTGTATACCAGTAGTAAAAATTGTGGGTGCACGTAACCCCAATATATTCTTTGAATTACCAGTCAGAAACTGGCACTATATGGCAGTAGCAAGAAATGAGGGTATTTATAACCCCAATATATTCTTTGAATTCCCAGTCAGACAATGGCACTGTATACCAGTAGTAAAAATTGTGGGTGCACGTAACCCCAATATATTCTTTGAATTCCCAGTCAGAAACTGGCACTATATGGCAGTAGCAAGAAATGAGGGTATTTGTATTCCCAATATACTCTTTGAATTCCCAGTCAGACAATGGCACTGTATACCAGTAGTAAAAATTGTGGGTGCACGTAACCCCAATATATTCTTTGAATTCCCAGTCAGAAACTGGCACTATATGGCAGTAGCAAGAAATGAGGGTATTTATAACCCCAATATATTCTTTGAATTCCCAGTCAGACAATGGCACTGTATACCAGTAGTAAAAATTGTGGGTGCACGTAACCCCAATATATTCTTTGAATTCCCAGTCAGAAACTGGCACTATATGGCAGTAGCAAGAAATGAGGGTATTTGTATTCCCAATATACTCTTTGAATTCCCAGTCAGACAATGGCACTGTATACCAGTAGTAAAAATTGTGGGTGCACGTAACCCCAATATATTCTTTGAATTCCCAGTCAGAAACTGGCACTATATGGCAGTAGCAAGAAATGAGGGTATTTGTATTCCCAATATACTCTTTGAATTCCCAGTCAGACAATGGCACTGTATACCAGTAGTAAAAATTGTGGGTGCACGTAACCCCAATATATTCTTTGAATTCCCAGTCAGAAACTGGCACTATATGGCAGTAGCAAGAAATGAGGGTATTTGTATTCCCAATATACTCTTTGAATTCCCAGTCAGACAATGGCACTGTATACCAGTAGTAAAAATTGTGGGTGCACGTAACCCCAATATATTCTTTGAATTCCCAGTCAGAAACTGGCACTATATGGCAGTAGCAAAAAATGAGGGTATTTGTATTCCCAATATACTCTTTGAATTCCCAGTCAGACAATGGCACTGTATACCAGTAGTAAAAATTGTGGGTGCACGTAACCCCAATATATTCTTTGAATTCCCAGTCAGAAACTGGCACTATATGGCAGTAGCAAGAAATGAGGGTATTTATAACCCCAATATATTCTTTGAATTCCCAGTCAGACAATGGCACTGTATACCAGTAGTAAAAATTGTGGGTGCACGTAACCCCAATATATTCTTTGAATTCCCAGTCAGAAACTGGCACTATATGGCAGTAGCAAGAAATGAGGGTATTTGTATTCCCAATATACTCTTTGAATTCCCAGTCAGACAATGGCACTGTATACCAGTAGTAAAAATTGTGGGTGCACGTAACCCCAATATATTCTTTGAATTCCCAGTCAGAAACTGGCACTATATGGCAGTAGCAAGAAATGAGGGTATTTGTATTCCCAATATACTCTTTGAATTCCCAGTCAGACAATGGCACTGTATACCAGTAGTAAAAATTGTGGGTGCACGTAACCCCAATATATTCTTTGAATTCCCAGTCAGAAACTGGCACTATATGGCAGTAGCAAGAAATGAGGGTATTTGTATTCCCAATATACTCTTTGAATTCCCAGTCAGACAATGGCACTGTATACCAGTAGTAAAAATTGTGGGTGCACGTAACCCCAATATATTCTTTGAATTCCCAGTCAGACACTGGCACTATATGGCAGTAGCAAGAAATGAGGGTATTTGTATTCCCAATATACTCTTTGAATTCCCAGTCAGACAATGGCACTGTATACCAGTAGTAAAAATTGTGGGTGCACGTAACCCCAATATATTCTTTGAATTACCAGTCAGAAACTGGCACTATATGGCAGTAGCAAGAAATGAGGGTATTTATAACCCCAATATATTCTTTGAATTCCCAGTCAGACAATGGCACTGTATACCAGTAGTAAAAATTGTGGGTGCACGTAACCCCAATATATTCTTTGAATTCCCAGTCAGAAACTGGCACTATATGGCAGTAGCAAGAAATGAGGGTATTTGTATTCCCAATATACTCTTTGAATTCCCAGTCAGACAATGGCACTGTATACCAGTAGTAAAAATTGTGGGTGCACGTAACCCCAATATATTCTTTGAATTCCCAGTCAGAAACTGGCACTATATGGCAGTAGCAAGAAATGAGGGTATTTGTATTCCCAATATACTCTTTGAATTCCCAGTCAGACAATGGCACTGTATACCAGTAGTAAAAATTGTGGGTGCACGTAACCCCAATATATTCTTTGAATTCCCAGTCAGACACTGGCACTATATGGCAGTAGCAAGAAATGAGGGTATTTGTATTCCCAATATACTCTTTGAATTCCCAGTCAGACAATGGCACTGTATACCAGTAGTAAAAATTGTGGGTGCACGTAACCCCAATATATTCTTTGAATTCCCAGTCAGAAACTGGCACTATATGGCAGTAGCAAGAAATGAGGGTATTTGTATTCCCAATATACTCTTTGAATTCCCAGTCAGACAATGGCACTGTATACCAGTAGTAAAAATTGTGGGTGCACGTAACCCCAATATATTCTTTGAATTCCCAGTCAGAAACTGGCACTATATGGCAGTAGCAAGAAATGAGGGTATTTGTATTCCCAATATACTCTTTGAATTCCCAGTCAGACAATGGCACTGTATACCAGTAGTAAAAATTGTGGGTGCACGTAACCCCAATATATTCTTTGAATTACCAGTCAGAAACTGGCACTATATGGCAGTAGCAAGAAATGAGGGTATTTGTATTCCCAATATACTCTTTGAATTCCCAGTCAGACAATGGCACTGTATACCAGTAGTAAAAATTGTGGGTGCACGTAACCCCAATATATTCTTTGAATTCCCAGTCAGACACTGGCACTATATGGCAGTAGCAAGAAATGAGGGTATTTGTATTCCCAATATACTCTTTGAATTCCCAGTCAGACAATGGCACTGTATACCAGTAGTAAAAATTGTGGGTGCACGTAACCCCAATATATTCTTTGAATTACCAGTCAGAAACTGGCACTATATGGCAGTAGCAAGAAATGAGGGTATTTATAACCCCAATATATTCTTTGAATTCCCAGTCAGACAATGGCACTGTATACCAGTAGTAAAAATTGTGGGTGCACGTAACCCCAATATATTCTTTGAATTCCCAGTCAGAAACTGGCACTATATGGCAGTAGCAAGAAATGAGGGTATTTATAACCCCAATATATTCTTTGAATTCCCAGTCAGACAATGGCACTGTATACCAGTAGTAAAAATTGTGGGTGCACGTAACCCCAATATATTCTTTGAATTCCCAGTCAGAAACTGGCACTATATGGCAGTAGCAAGAAATGAGGGTATTTGTATTCCCAATATACTCTTTGAATTCCCAGTCAGACAATGGCACTGTATACCAGTAGTAAAAATTGTGGGTGCACGTAACCCCAATATATTCTTTGAATTACCAGTCAGAAACTGGCACTATATGGCAGTAGCAAGAAATGAGGGTATTTATAACCCCAATATATTCTTTGAATTCCCAGTCAGACAATGGCACTGTATACCAGTAGTAAAAATTGTGGGTGCACGTAACCCCAATATATTCTTTGAATTACCAGTCAGAAACTGGCACTATATGGCAGTAGCAAGAAATGAGGGTATTTATAACCCCAATATATTCTTTGAATTCCCAGTCAGACAATGGCACTGTATACCAGTAGTAAAAATTGTGGGTGCACGTAACCCCAATATATTCTTTGAATTCCCAGTCAGAAACTGGCACTATATGGCAGTAGCAAGAAATGAGGGTATTTGTATTCCCAATATACTCTTTGAATTCCCAGTCAGACAATGGCACTGTATACCAGTAGTAAAAATTGTGGGTGCACGTAACCCCAATATATTCTTTGAATTCCCAGTCAGAAACTGGCACTATATGGCAGTAGCAAGAAATGAGGGTATTTATAACCCCAATATATTCTTTGAATTCCCAGTCAGACAATGGCACTGTATACCAGTAGTAAAAATTGTGGGTGCACGTAACCCCAATATATTCTTTGAATTCCCAGTCAGAAACTGGCACTATATGGCAGTAGCAAGAAATGAGGGTATTTGTATTCCCAATATACTCTTTGAATTCCCAGTCAGACAATGGCACTGTATACCAGTAGTAAAAATTGTGGGTGCACGTAACCCCAATATATTCTTTGAATTCCCAGTCAGAAACTGGCACTATATGGCAGTAGCAAGAAATGAGGGTATTTGTATTCCCAATATACTCTTTGAATTCCCAGTCAGACAATGGCACTGTATACCAGTAGTAAAAATTGTGGGTGCACGTAACCCCAATATATTCTTTGAATTCCCAGTCAGAAACTGGCACTATATGGCAGTAGCAAGAAATGAGGGTATTTGTATTCCCAATATACTCTTTGAATTCCCAGTCAGACAATGGCACTGTATACCAGTAGTAAAAATTGTGGGTGCACGTAACCCCAATATATTCTTTGAATTCCCAGTCAGAAACTGGCACTATATGGCAGTAGCAAGAAATGAGGGTATTTGTATTCCCAATATACTCTTTGAATTCCCAGTCAGACAATGGCACTGTATACCAGTAGTAAAAATTGTGGGTGCACGTAACCCCAATATATTCTTTGAATTCCCAGTCAGAAACTGGCACTATATGGCAGTAGCAAGAAATGAGGGTATTTATAACCCCAATATATTCTTTGAATTCCCAGTCAGACAATGGCACTGTATACCAGTAGTAAAAATTGTGGGTGCACGTAACCCCAATATATTCTTTGAATTCCCAGTCAGAAACTGGCACTATATGGCAGTAGCAAGAAATGAGGGTATTTGTATTCCCAATATACTCTTTGAATTCCCAGTCAGACAATGGCACTGTATACCAGTAGTAAAAATTGTGGGTGCACGTAACCCCAATATATTCTTTGAATTCCCAGTCAGAAACTGGCACTATATGGCAGTAGCAAGAAATGAGGGTATTTGTATTCCCAATATACTCTTTGAATTCCCAGTCAGACAATGGCACTGTATACCAGTAGTAAAAATTGTGGGTGCACGTAACCCCAATATATTCTTTGAATTCCCAGTCAGAAACTGGCACTATATGGCAGTAGCAAGAAATGAGGGTATTTGTATTCCCAATATACTCTTTGAATTCCCAGTCAGACAATGGCACTGTATACCAGTAGTAAAAATTGTGGGTGCACGTAACCCCAATATATTCTTTGAATTCCCAGTCAGACACTGGCACTATATGGCAGTAGCAAGAAATGAGGGTATTTGTATTCCCAATATACTCTTTGAATTCCCAGTCAGACAATGGCACTGTATACCAGTAGTAAAAATTGTGGGTGCACGTAACCCCAATATATTCTTTGAATTACCAGTCAGAAACTGGCACTATATGGCAGTAGCAAGAAATGAGGGTATTTATAACCCCAATATATTCTTTGAATTCCCAGTCAGACAATGGCACTGTATACCAGTAGTAAAAATTGTGGGTGCACGTAACCCCAATATATTCTTTGAATTCCCAGTCAGAAACTGGCACTATATGGCAGTAGCAAGAAATGAGGGTATTTGTATTCCCAATATACTCTTTGAATTCCCAGTCAGACAATGGCACTGTATACCAGTAGTAAAAATTGTGGGTGCACGTAACCCCAATATATTCTTTGAATTCCCAGTCAGAAACTGGCACTATATGGCAGTAGCAAGAAATGAGGGTATTTGTATTCCCAATATACTCTTTGAATTCCCAGTCAGACAATGGCACTGTATACCAGTAGTAAAAATTGTGGGTGCACGTAACCCCAATATATTCTTTGAATTCCCAGTCAGACACTGGCACTATATGGCAGTAGCAAGAAATGAGGGTATTTGTATTCCCAATATACTCTTTGAATTCCCAGTCAGACAATGGCACTGTATACCAGTAGTAAAAATTGTGGGTGCACGTAACCCCAATATATTCTTTGAATTCCCAGTCAGAAACTGGCACTATATGGCAGTAGCAAGAAATGAGGGTATTTGTATTCCCAATATACTCTTTGAATTCCCAGTCAGACAATGGCACTGTATACCAGTAGTAAAAATTGTGGGTGCACGTAACCCCAATATATTCTTTGAATTCCCAGTCAGAAACTGGCACTATATGGCAGTAGCAAGAAATGAGGGTATTTGTATTCCCAATATACTCTTTGAATTCCCAGTCAGACAATGGCACTGTATACCAGTAGTAAAAATTGTGGGTGCACGTAACCCCAATATATTCTTTGAATTCCCAGTCAGAAACTGGCACTATATGGCAGTAGCAAGAAATGAGGGTATTTGTATTCCCAATATACTCTTTGAATTCCCAGTCAGACAATGGCACTGTATACCAGTAGTAAAAATTGTGGGTGCACGTAACCCCAATATATTCTTTGAATTACCAGTCAGAAACTGGCACTATATGGCAGTAGCAAGAAATGAGGGTATTTGTATTCCCAATATACTCTTTGAATTCCCAGTCAGACAATGGCACTGTATACCAGTAGTAAAAATTGTGGGTGCACGTAACCCCAATATATTCTTTGAATTCCCAGTCAGACACTGGCACTATATGGCAGTAGCAAGAAATGAGGGTATTTGTATTCCCAATATACTCTTTGAATTCCCAGTCAGACAATGGCACTGTATACCAGTAGTAAAAATTGTGGGTGCACGTAACCCCAATATATTCTTTGAATTACCAGTCAGAAACTGGCACTATATGGCAGTAGCAAGAAATGAGGGTATTTATAACCCCAATATATTCTTTGAATTCCCAGTCAGACAATGGCACTGTATACCAGTAGTAAAAATTGTGGGTGCACGTAACCCCAATATATTCTTTGAATTCCCAGTCAGAAACTGGCACTATATGGCAGTAGCAAGAAATGAGGGTATTTATAACCCCAATATATTCTTTGAATTCCCAGTCAGACAATGGCACTGTATACCAGTAGTAAAAATTGTGGGTGCACGTAACCCCAATATATTCTTTGAATTCCCAGTCAGAAACTGGCACTATATGGCAGTAGCAAGAAATGAGGGTATTTGTATTCCCAATATACTCTTTGAATTCCCAGTCAGACAATGGCACTGTATACCAGTAGTAAAAATTGTGGGTGCACGTAACCCCAATATATTCTTTGAATTACCAGTCAGAAACTGGCACTATATGGCAGTAGCAAGAAATGAGGGTATTTATAACCCCAATATATTCTTTGAATTCCCAGTCAGACAATGGCACTGTATACCAGTAGTAAAAATTGTGGGTGCACGTAACCCCAATATATTCTTTGAATTACCAGTCAGAAACTGGCACTATATGGCAGTAGCAAGAAATGAGGGTATTTATAACCCCAATATATTCTTTGAATTCCCAGTCAGACAATGGCACTGTATACCAGTAGTAAAAATTGTGGGTGCACGTAACCCCAATATATTCTTTGAATTCCCAGTCAGAAACTGGCACTATATGGCAGTAGCAAGAAATGAGGGTATTTGTATTCCCAATATACTCTTTGAATTCCCAGTCAGACAATGGCACTGTATACCAGTAGTAAAAATTGTGGGTGCACGTAACCCCAATATATTCTTTGAATTCCCAGTCAGAAACTGGCACTATATGGCAGTAGCAAGAAATGAGGGTATTTATAACCCCAATATATTCTTTGAATTCCCAGTCAGACAATGGCACTGTATACCAGTAGTAAAAATTGTGGGTGCACGTAACCCCAATATATTCTTTGAATTCCCAGTCAGAAACTGGCACTATATGGCAGTAGCAAGAAATGAGGGTATTTGTATTCCCAATATACTCTTTGAATTCCCAGTCAGACAATGGCACTGTATACCAGTAGTAAAAATTGTGGGTGCACGTAACCCCAATATATTCTTTGAATTCCCAGTCAGAAACTGGCACTATATGGCAGTAGCAAGAAATGAGGGTATTTGTATTCCCAATATACTCTTTGAATTCCCAGTCAGACAATGGCACTGTATACCAGTAGTAAAAATTGTGGGTGCACGTAACCCCAATATATTCTTTGAATTCCCAGTCAGAAACTGGCACTATATGGCAGTAGCAAGAAATGAGGGTATTTGTATTCCCAATATACTCTTTGAATTCCCAGTCAGACAATGGCACTGTATACCAGTAGTAAAAATTGTGGGTGCACGTAACCCCAATATATTCTTTGAATTCCCAGTCAGAAACTGGCACTATATGGCAGTAGCAAGAAATGAGGGTATTTGTATTCCCAATATACTCTTTGAATTCCCAGTCAGACAATGGCACTGTATACCAGTAGTAAAAATTGTGGGTGCACGTAACCCCAATATATTCTTTGAATTCCCAGTCAGAAACTGGCACTATATGGCAGTAGCAAGAAATGAGGGTATTTATAACCCCAATATATTCTTTGAATTCCCAGTCAGACAATGGCACTGTATACCAGTAGTAAAAATTGTGGGTGCACGTAACCCCAATATATTCTTTGAATTCCCAGTCAGAAACTGGCACTATATGGCAGTAGCAAGAAATGAGGGTATTTGTATTCCCAATATACTCTTTGAATTCCCAGTCAGACAATGGCACTGTATACCAGTAGTAAAAATTGTGGGTGCACGTAACCCCAATATATTCTTTGAATTCCCAGTCAGAAACTGGCACTATATGGCAGTAGCAAGAAATGAGGGTATTTGTATTCCCAATATACTCTTTGAATTCCCAGTCAGACAATGGCACTGTATACCAGTAGTAAAAATTGTGGGTGCACGTAACCCCAATATATTCTTTGAATTCCCAGTCAGAAACTGGCACTATATGGCAGTAGCAAGAAATGAGGGTATTTGTATTCCCAATATACTCTTTGAATTCCCAGTCAGACAATGGCACTGTATACCAGTAGTAAAAATTGTGGGTGCACGTAACCCCAATATATTCTTTGAATTCCCAGTCAGACACTGGCACTATATGGCAGTAGCAAGAAATGAGGGTATTTGTATTCCCAATATACTCTTTGAATTCCCAGTCAGACAATGGCACTGTATACCAGTAGTAAAAATTGTGGGTGCACGTAACCCCAATATATTCTTTGAATTACCAGTCAGAAACTGGCACTATATGGCAGTAGCAAGAAATGAGGGTATTTATAACCCCAATATATTCTTTGAATTCCCAGTCAGACAATGGCACTGTATACCAGTAGTAAAAATTGTGGGTGCACGTAACCCCAATATATTCTTTGAATTCCCAGTCAGAAACTGGCACTATATGGCAGTAGCAAGAAATGAGGGTATTTGTATTCCCAATATACTCTTTGAATTCCCAGTCAGACAATGGCACTGTATACCAGTAGTAAAAATTGTGGGTGCACGTAACCCCAATATATTCTTTGAATTCCCAGTCAGACACTGGCACTATATGGCAGTAGCAAGAAATGAGGGTATTTGTATTCCCAATATATTCTTTGAATTCCCAGTCAGACAATGGCACTGTATACCAGTAGTAAAAATTGTGGGTGTATATAGCCCCAATTCTATTGCTAGGGGACTTGCAGGGTATTTCTGGGGTGAAGGTGGGGGGGCACACCGTTGGAACGGGTATCGGGGTATATATCGGGTATACGGGAATACACTGACAGTGTATTCCATTCAGGATCCTGGGAAAGCTGGGTTGCGGCGATTGAGCCCGTCAGTGCCACGTTACACTGACAAGCTTCTCCCTGGAATTTAGCTCTTACAAGAGCTGTTGGTTGTCTTCTCCTTCCTATCCTAGCCTGTCCCTGCCTACCCAGAATCTAAGCCCTAGCTAGCTGGACGGAAACCTCCGTCCTCGGTGAATTGCAAGCTCAGAATGACGCGAAGCTGGGCGTCGCTGTTCTTTTAAATTAGAGGTCACATGTTTTCGGCAGCCAATGGGTTTTGCCTACTTTTTTCAACGTCACCGGTGTCGTAGTTCCTGTCCCACCTACCCAGCGCTGTTATTGGAGCAAAAAAGGCGCCAGGGAAGGTGGGAGGGGAATCGAGTAATGGCGCACTTTACCACGCGGTGTTCGATTCGATTCGAACATGCCGAACAGCCTAATATCCGATCGAACATGAGTTCGATAGAACACTGTTCGCTCATCTCTAGTTATTAGTAGAGATGAGCGAACAGTGTTCTAAAGTGGTAAAGTGCGCCATTACTCGATTCCCCTCCCACCTTCCCTGGCGCCTTTTTTGCTCCAATAACAGCGCAGGGTAGGTGGGACAGGAACTACGACACCGGTGACGTTGAAAAAAGTAGGCAAAACCCATTGGCTGCCGAAAACATGTGACCTCTAATTTAAAAGAACAGCGACGCCCAGCTTCGCGTCATTCTGAGCTTGCAATTCACCGGGGACGGAGGTTTCCGTCCAGTTAGCTAGGGCTTAGATTCTGGGTAGGCAGGGACAGGCTAGGATAGGAAGGAGAAGACAACCAACAGTTCTTATAAGAGCTAAATTCCAGGGAGAAGCTTGTCAGTGTAACGTGGCACTGACGGGCTCAATCGCCGCAACCCAGCTTTCCCAGGATCCTGAATGGAATACACTGTCAGTGTATTCCCGTATACCCGATATATACCCCCGATACCCGTTCCAACGGTGTGCCCCCCCACCTTCACCCCAGAAATACCCTGCAAGTCCCCTAGCAATAGAATTGGGGCTATACACTCACCGGCCACTTTATTAGGTACACCATGCTAGTAACGGGTTGGACCCCCTTTTGCCTTCAGAACTGCCTCAATTCTTCGTGGCATAGATTCAACAAGGTGCTGGAAGCATTCCTCAGAGATTTTGGTCCATATTGACATGATGGCATCACACAGTTGCCGCAGATTTGTCGGCTGCACATCCATGATGCGAATCTCCCGTTCCACCACATCCCAAAGATGCTCTATTGGATTGAGATCTGGTGACTGTGGAGGCCATTGGAGTACAGTGAACTCATTGTCATGTTCAAGAAACCAGTCTGACATGATTCCAGCTTTATGACATGGCATTGCATTATCCTGCTGAAAGTAGCCATCAGATGTTGGGTACATTGTGGTCATAAAGGGATGGACATGGTCAGCAACAATACTCAGGTAGGCTTTGGCGTTGCAATGATGCTCAATTGGTACCAAGGGGCCCAAAGAGTGCCAAGAAAATATTTCCCACACCATGACACCACCACCACCAGCCTGAACCGTTGATACAAGGCAGGATGGATCCATGCTTTCATGTTGCTGACGCCAAATTCTGACCCTACCATCCGAATTTCGCAGCAGAAATCGAGACTCATCAGACCAGGCAACGTTTTTCCAATCTTCAATTGTCCAATTTCGATGAGCTTGTGCAAATTGTAGCCTCAGTTTCCTGTTCTTAGCTGAAAGGAGTGGCACCCGGTGTGGTCTTCTGCTGCTGTAGCCCATCTGCCTCAAAGTTGGACGTACTGTGCGGCGTTCAGAGATGCTCTTCTGGCTACCTTGGTTGTAACGGGTGGCTATTTGAGTCACTGTTGCCTTTCTATCAGCTCAAACCAGTCTGGCCATTCTCCTCTGACCTCTGGCATCAACAACGCATTTCCGCCCACAGAACTGCCGCTCACTGGATGTTTTTTCTTTTTCGGACCATTCTCTGTAAACCCTAGAGATGGTTGTGCGTGAAAATCCCAGTAGATCAGCAGTTTCTGAAATACTCAGACCAGCCCTTCTGGCACCAACAACCATGCCACGTTCAAAGGCACTCAAATCACCTTTCTTCCCCATACTGATGCTCGGTTTGAACTGCAGGAGATTGTCTTGACCATGTCTACATGCCTAAATGCACTGAGTTGCCGCCATGTGATTGGCTGATTAGAAATTAAGTGTTAACGAGCAGTTGGACAGGTGTACCTAATAAAGTGGCCGGTGAGTGTATACACCCACTATTTTTGCTACTGCCATATAGTGCCATTGTCTCACTGGGAATTCAAAGAATATATTGGGCTTACATATAACTTCAATTCCAGGGAGAAGCTTGTCAGTGTAACGTGGCACTGACGGGCTCAATCGCCGCAACCCAGCTTTCCCAGGATCCTGAATGGAACACACTGACAGTGTATTCCCGTATACCCCATATATACACCCCAAATCCCCGTTCCAACGGTGTGCCCCCCCACCTTCACCTCAGAAATACCCTGCAAGTCCCCTAGCAATAGAATTGGGGCTATATACACCCACAATTTTTGCTACTGGTATATAGTGCCATTGTCTGACTGGGAATTCAAAGAATATATTGGGGTTACGTGCACCCACAATTTTTGCTACTGCTATACAGTGCCATTGTCTCACTGGGAATTCAAAGAATATATTGGGGTTATGTGCACCCACAATTTTTACTACTGGTATACAGTGCCATTGTCTGACTGGGAATTCAAAGAATATATGGGGGTTACGTGCACCCACAATTTTTGCTACTGCTATACAGTGCCATTGTCTCACTGGGAATTCAAAGAATATATTGGGGTTATGTGCACCCACAATTTTTACTACTGGTATACAGTGCCATTGTCTGACTGGGAATTCAAAGAATATATGGGGGTTACGTGCACCCACAATTTTTGCTACTGCTATACAGTGCCATTGTCTGACTGGGAATTCAAAGAATATATGGGGGTTATGTGCACCCACAATTTTTACTACTGGTATACAGTGCCATTGTCTGACTGGGAATTCAAAGAATATATGGGGGTTACGTGCACCCACAATTTTTGCTACTGCTATACAGTGCCATTGTCTGACTGGGAATTCAAAGAATATATGGGGGTTACGTGCACCCACAATTTTTGCTACTGCTATACAGTGCCATTGTCTCACTGGGAATTCAAAGAATATATTGGGGTTATGTGCACCCACAATTTTTACTACTGGTATATAGTGCCATTGTCTGACTGGGAATTCAAAGAATATATGGGGGTTACGTGCACCCACAATTTTTGCTACTGCTATACAGTGCCATTGTCTGACTGGGAATTCAAAGAATATATGGGGGTTATGTGCACCCACAATTTTTACTACTGGTATACAGTGCCATTGTCTGACTGGGAATTCAAAGAATATATGGGGGTTACGTGCACCCACAATTTTTGCTACTGCTATACAGTGCCATTGTCTCACTGGGAATTCAAAGAATATATTGGGGTTATGTGCACCCACAATTTTTACTACTGGTATATAGTGCCATTGTCTGACTGGGAATTCAAAGAATATATGGGGGTTACGTGCACCCACAATTTTTGCTACTGCTATACAGTGCCATTGTCTCACTGGGAATTCAAAGAATATATTGGGGTTATGTGCACCCACAATTTTTACTACTGGTATATAGTGCCATTGTCTGACTGGGAATTCAAAGAATATATGGGGGTTACGTGCACCCACAATTTTTGCTACTGCTATACAGTGCCATTGTCTCACTGGGAATTCAAAGATTATATTGGGGTTATGTGCACCCACAATTTTTGCTACTGCTATATAGTGCCAGTTTCTGACTGGTAATTCAAAGAATATATTGGGGTTACGTGCACCCACAATTTTTGCTACTGGTATATAGTGCCATTGTCTGACTGGGAATTCAAAGAATATATGGGGGTTACGTGCACCCACAATTTTTGCTACTGCTATACAGTGCCATTGTCTCACTGGGAATTCAAAGAATATATTGGGGTTATGTGCACCCACAATTTTTACTACTGGTATACAGTGCCATTGTCTGACTGGGAATTCAAAGAATATATGGGGGTTACGTGCACCCACAATTTTTGCTACTGCTATACAGTGCCATTGTCTCACTGGGAATTCAAAGAATATATTGGGGTTATGTGCACCCACAATTTTTACTACTGGTATACAGTGCCATTGTCTGACTGGGAATTCAAAGAATATATGGGGGTTACGTGCACCCACAATTTTTGCTACTGCTATACAGTGCCATTGTCTCACTGGGAATTCAAAGAATATATTGGGGTTATGTGCACCCACAATTTTTACTACTGGTATATAGTGCCATTGTCTGACTGGGAATTCAAAGAATATATGGGGGTTACGTGCACCCACAATTTTTGCTACTGCTATACAGTGCCATTGTCTCACTGGGAATTCAAAGATTATATTGGGGTTATGTGCACCCACAATTTTTGCTACTGCTATATAGTGCCAGTTTCTGACTGGTAATTCAAAGAATATATTGGGGTTACGTGCACCCACAATTTTTGCTACTGGTATATAGTGCCATTGTCTGACTGGGAATTCAAAGAATATATGGGGGTTACGTGCACCCACAATTTTTGCTACTGCTATACAGTGCCATTGTCTGACTGGGAATTCAAAGAATATATTGGGGTTACAAATACCCTCATTTCTTGCTACTGCCATATGGTGCCAGTCTCTGACTGGTAATTCAAAGAATATATTGGGGTTATGTGCACCCACAATTTTTGCTACTGGTAGATAGTGCCATTGTCTCACTGGGAATTCCACAAATAATTTGGGGATTCATTCACCCTACATCTCAGGCTCTTGCCATATTCACCCAGGTTGTCAGTGCTGCACCAGCTCGTTCCCAGACAGCTCGGCCCGAAAAACACGTTACCTATATAGAGGATTTGGACAATGAAGACAACATGTTCTAAATCTAATGTCTGCACCTTCTCCAGAATTAAAATAAAGGCAGCGTTTAACTTTCAAATAGCACTGCACAAAGGAAGAGCTTATCAGCTTGTCTCATGACATGCTACTGAAAAGTGTCATTTGTGTATCTTAATGTAAATATAGTTGTATAAGCTTTTTGAGTTTTAGGCACTGCCAAGTTATTTATTACCACCCGCTCCCTTATAATGATGATGACGCCAAAGTCACTGTGGGTGTTCAGAGCTCACAGCTTTGGTTGACATTTGCCTTGCTCTCTGTCGGTACCAGCTGTCGTTTTGGATACCGTAAAGTTATGTTGACTTTATTAACAGCTATAGAAGCTTTAGCCAGGTTGTGACGGTGTGTAACCCTAACAACACTAAGTGGGATACACATTAATAGTCAGTCTATGTACGCTAAACGTATCACTGAAGTAATTTTTTTTCCCTCTCCCCTAATATAAGAAAGGAACAGACATTAGACCTAGACCGGGGTTCGAGGCTTGTAAAAATCCAGTATTATTTGTTCTTCATGATGTGAAATATGTGTTGAAAAGCAACCCAAGATGAAGTCAGCCATGTGTGCCAGTGTGTTACTTGGCATGCCTTTGCTGGCCCCAACTGTAAGGGTCACTCTCCATTTCCTCCATTTTCCACTCCCCTTCACACCATTTGTGGTGAAGCAATGGGATGCACTGAAGTGCACCCTCTAGCCTCGTGTGGGACAGGGACATCAGATGCCACTCCAACCCCCTCGTCTTCCTCCGCCAGCCAACGGTGCGAAGATGAGAGGAGTGTGCTCTGAATGTTTTCTGCCTAGCAGAGGCTAGTTCTCACTTACGAAAATGGCCCCACTTTGACCTGTATATCAGGCACAATGGTGTAGGTTTCAAAGAAACATGGCACCAACAAGTTGGAAAACGTGGGCCATGCGTGGACCGTGTTTGAGTCTGGCAAGCTCCAGATCTGCTACCAGGTTCCAGCCATTATCACAGGCGCAAAAATGCCAGGCCCCAGGTGTAGCAGGGAAAAAAAATGCCATCTCAGCCAGGATGGCATCCCTGACCTCGGAGGCACTGTGCTGTCTGTCCTCCAAGCTGATCAGTTTCAGCACGGCCTGCTGACATCTCCCCATGCCAGTGTTACAGTGTTTTCCGCTAGTAGCTGGGGTGGAGGTTGCAGCTTCGTAGGGTTTCAGTCTACTCCTGCCATGAATTTTGGCCTGGGAGAGGAGATAGGCCACCCCAGTTTGCACCCGGGGAACAGACTCCACCACATTCACCCTGCCTGTCATTAAAGATAAGCACTGCAGCATCCCTGACCACAGGCGCTTGTCCATGTGTCGGTGGTCAAGTGGACCTTGCAGCAAAGCGCAGAGCTCTGGGCCCGACTGATGTTATGGGACACATGCAGGCGCAAGGCAGGGACAGCACACCAAGAGAAGTAGTAACGGCTAGGCCCAGCATAGGGAGGTGCCCCAGCTGCCATCTGCTGACGGAAGGCCTGGGTCTCCAGAAGCATAAACAAACACCAACATCTCCAGGGCCAGCAGTTTATCGATGAGGCTGTTAAAGGCTTGGGCATGGGGGTGGGTTGTGTTGTACTTCTGCCTGCAATGAAAAGCTTGGGAAATGTGGAGTGGCTGGGAAGAGGCACATGATGGTGCAGGCCAAAAGGGCGCATGAGGGTGAACTCCCCAATGTGTCAGAGATAGGTGTGTAGGTGTCCTTGCATCATATACTTGCACCATATTTGGCTTTGGAAGTTAATTTTGTGCCAAAAAGTGGTTAAGACAGCGATCCCTCAGCTACTCCCGTTACACTGTCTATTGAAGTTACCATCTGTGGAAGTGGACCACCATTTCTAAGATCCCAAAGGAAGCAGGCAAGAGATGTGCAGTTCAGAAAAAAAGATGAGAAAATAAGTGTAGGCTGTAGAGCACAGAGGGATCGGAGAGGACAGAGCTGGTGTCGGCCAGGTATTCCCACAACATGCGCCTATACTTGTCCCTCCTGGTGACACTAGGCCCCTGAGTGGCAGTAATTTGTCCAGGGGGGCCATTAACGTGTTCCAGACCTAGGAATAAGTCTTCCAACAGGGTAGAGTTTTGCATGCCTTTGCTTCTACCCACTGTTTTTGCTGCTTAGCTTCCCTCCACATCTACACTGCTTTCACCCCTAAACATCACCCCAGTTTATGCCTTTGTTTCTACCCTGTTTTTTTTTGTTGAATTAGCTTCCCTCCACATCTACACTGCTTTAGCCCCTAAACATCACCCCAGTTTATGCCTTTGCTTCTACCCTTTTTTTTTTGTTGAATTAGCTTCCCTCCACATCTACACTGCTTTAGCCCCTAAACATCACCCCAGTTTATGCCTTTGCTTCTACCCAGGTTTTTGTTGATTTAGCTTCCCTCTACATCTACACTGCTTTAGCCCCTAGACATCACCCCTGTCCATGTGGGGTCGGTGGCCTCGTCATCCACCAACTCCTCTTCCAATTGCGCACTGCCCCCTTACTGCAAACCGCACATGACCACAGCTTGCCTTGATGGCAACTGTGTCTCATGATCCCCACTTAGGTCCAGACAAGTCGGTGGCGGGTCCAAAACCCCAAAATTGGAAGGAAATGGCAGATGCTGCAGTATTTCTAACACCTGTTCCTGGTGCTCGGGCCTGGTCTGTGTTGTACCCTGCACCCTGCTTAACGCAGCTGCCATATCCGAAGTTGTGCTGAGCGCATGCTAATGTTTCGTGTCCAGTGCAATGGATGGGATGGGATTTCACATAAGTCTGCCACCCATGGCCACTCATGGTTGAGCAACTGAGGGAGTTGACTTTGACGAACCCGAGGGTTTTGGAGTTGGAACTACATCAAAGGTCTGTGCTGCTCACACACTCTGCTCAACACATGATATGTTTAGTGCCAGCAGTGTGGAGACATCGCACAACAGCCGTTGTTCCAGCAGGTACAGGCGTTGTAGGAGTGCATAGAGGCTAGCAGCGGCAACTATAGACTTTAAAAACTATCCGCACAAGCGCCACACTTTCACCAGTAGCTCAGGAACATTGGGGTACCTTTTTCAAAAGATTAGCAGCAATGAGTTAAAAACGTGGCCCAGGCATGGAATATGTTGCAGGCTGCCAAGCTACAGAGCCAATCCCAGGTTACGGCCATTATCACACATGACAACATGCCTGGGCCCAGGTGCAGTGGCAAAAACCACATTGCCGTCTCATCGAGGATGGCATGACTCACTTTGTAGGCAGTGTGCTGTCTGGCCCCCAAGCTGATGAGCTTCAGCACGGCCCGCTGACGTCTCCCCACACCAGTGTTGCAGCGTTTCCAGCTCGTAGCTGGGGTCAATTTAACAGCGGAGGAGGGTGGTGTTTCAGCCCTCCTCCCAGGAATGTTGTGTGGGGAGACAAGTCAGGCCACCACATTTTGCGACCCGGTCCACGCCTCAACTACATTCAACCACTGTGCCCAAATTGAAAGGTAGCGTCCCTGTCCGCATGCACTTGTCCATTCGTAACTGGTCACATGGAACTTTAGGGCTAAGCGCTGAATTTAGGGACCGCCTCATGTTTGGGGGAAAGTGCTGGTGTGGACGGCACAGTGCGGTGGCGCAGTAGACACTCTGCCCAAAAAGGGCAGAGTGTCCCCCAGCCGGGATTCCAACATCTCCTGGGCCAGATTTCTTGAGATGAGGCCGTTGAAGCCTTGGGCATGTGGGTGGGTTGCGCTGTACTTTAGCATGAAATGAAAGGCTTGGGAGATGGGGAGTTGCTGGGAAGAGGCGCATGATGGCGCGGGCAAAAGGAGAAATGGCAGGAAAAGGTGAGGATAAGGGTGAACTCCCCAAAGTGTCAGAGGCAGATGTGGAGGTGTCCTGGCTGCTGGTCTGGACTGCAGCGCCAGCCCTGTCAACAGTGGGAGAGGCAGTGGCCGCCAGGCCAAACGACGATTATCCTGCGCTTGCTCTCACCCACTGAGCCCAGGGCTTGCCTTCCAAATGATGGCACCCGCAAGAGGTGGTGAGATTCCTCTCCGCAGATCTCCAAACCATCTTGGACTTGCAAATTGCACTAAATTTGTCATGTAACTGACATGTATATGATGAGTCTATCCATTGTCTGTTCATTTTGGTGAAAGTCAGCCTGTCAGCTGACAGACAGCTGTGCTTGTCAGTGATGATGTCACCGGCTGCTTGTACCCCCAGTTTTTGCTGCTTAGCTTGCCTCCACATCCACACTACTTTTGCCCCTACACATCACCCCTATCCATGCCTGTGCCTCTAGCCATAAGTCTGCCACCCATGGAAACTCATGGTGCAGAAAGTGAGGGAGCTGACTCTGAGGAACCCTTGGGTTTTGTAGCTGGTACTCCATCAAAGGTCTCTGCTGCTCACACACCCTGCTGAACATACGGTATCTAGGGTTAGAGCGTGTGGTGACCTCGCACAACAGTAGGTGCTTCAGGCAGATGTAGGCCTTGCTGGAGTGTATTGCGGCTAGCTCCAGGTACTGTAGACTTGGGAAAGTGGGTGTCCAAGTGCTGCACTTTCACCCTTAGCTCAGCTAATTAGGGGTATGTTTTTAAAAATCATTGCACCACTACATTGAACACGTGGGCCAGGCATGGAACGTGTTGGAGGCTGGCAAGCTCCAGAGCCCTCCAACAAGACAAAAAAGCCTGGCCCCAGGGGCAGCGGGGATAAACAAATTGCCATCTCATCCAGGATGGCATCCCTGACCTCAGAGGCAGTGTGCTGTCCGTCTCCCAAGCTGATGAGCTTCAGCCCAGCCTGCTGACGTCTCCCCACACCAGTGTTGCAGCGTTTTCAGCTCGTAGCTGGGGTCAATCTAACAGCGGAGGAGGAGGAGGGTGGTGTTTCAGCCCTCCTCCCAGGAATGTTTTGTGGGGAGACAAGTCAGGAAAATTCTTGAAACGGGAGAGTTTTGCATCTTTGCCCTTGCTGCCTATGGACATCCCTTTGCCTCTAGCCACCATTTTCCCTGCTTTGCTTGCCTCCACATCCACACTGCTTTTGCCCCTAGACATCACCCCAGTCCATGCCTTAGCTTGTACCCCCAGTTTTTCCTGCTTAGCTTGCCTCCACATCCACACTGCTTTTGCCCCTAGACATCACCCCAGTCCATGCCTTAGCTTGTACCCCAAGTTTTTCCTGCTTAGCTTGCCTCCACATCCACACTGCTTTTGCCCCTAGACATCACCCCAGTCCATGCCTTAGCTTGTACCCCCAGTTTTTCCTGCTTAGCTTGCCTCCACATCCACACTGATTTTGCCCCTAGACATCACCCCAGTCCATGCCTTAGCTTGTACCCCCAGTTTTTCCTGCTTAGCTTGCCTCCACATCCACACTGCTTTTGCCCCTAGACATCACCCCAGTCCATGCCTTAGCTTGTACCCCCAGTTTTTCCTGCTTAGCTTGCCTCCACATCCACACTGCTTTTGCCCCTAGACATCACCCCAGTCCATGCCTTAGCTTGTACCCCCAGTTTTTCCTGCTTAGCTTGCCTCCACATCCACACTGCTTTTGCCCCTAGACATCATCCCTATCCATGCCTCTGCCCCTAGCCATAACTCTGCCACCCCTGGAAACTCATGGTGCAGAAACTTTGGGAGCTGACTTTGAGGAACCCTTGGGTTTTGTAGATGGAACTCCATCAAAGGTCTGTGCAGCTCACACACCCTGCTCAAGATATGGTATTGTAGGGTTTCAGCGTGTGTGAATGACGGACAACAGCCTGTGTTTGGACAGATGTAGGCCTTGCTAGAGTGTTTTTAGGCTAGCAGCGACTCCTGTGCACTTGCAGAAGTGGGCGCACAAGCGCCGCATTTTCAACAGTAGCTTCGGTACATTTGGGTATGTTTTTAAAAAACTTTGCACCACTAGGTTAGACGTGGGCCAAACATGGAACGTGTTGGAGGCTGGCAAGCTCCAGAGCCACTACCAGGTTCCAGCCATTATCACAGGCGTAAAAATGCCAGGCCCCAGGTGTAGCAGGGAAAAAAAAATGCCATCTCAGCCAGGATGGCATCCCTGACCTCGGAGGCACTGTGCTGTCTGTCCCCCAAGCTGATGAGCTTCAGCACCGCCTGCTGACGTCTCCCCACACCAGTGTTTTAGCGTTTGCCGCTAGTAGCTGTGGTGGAGGTTGCAGCGTCGTAGGGTTTCAGTCTACTCCTGCCATGAATTTTGGCCTGGGAGAGGAGATAGGCCACCCCCAGTTTGCACCCGGGGAACAGACTCCACCACATTCACCCTGCCTGTCATTAAAGATAAGCACTGCAGCATCCCTGACCACAGGCGCTTGTCCAAGTGTCGGTGGTCAAGTGGACCTTGCAGCAAAGCGCGGAACTAAGGGCCCACCTGATGTTGAGTGACACGTGCTGGTGCAAGGCGGGGACGCCACACCGGGAGAAGTTGAGACGGCTAGGGACGGCATAGTGAGGTGCCACAGTTGCCATCAGGTCCGGGAAGGCGGGAGTTTCAACAAGCCGGAACGCCAACCTCTCCTGGGCCAGCAGTTTAGCGATGTTGTCGTTCTAGGCTTGCGTGGGTGGGTGGTTAGCGGTGTATTTCTGCCGGCGCTCCAATGTCTGAGAGATGGTGGGTTGTTGTAAAGAAGCGCCTGATGGTGCCTTTGATGGTGCAGGAGAAGGAGATAAGACAGAAACAGGGGAGGATGAGGGAGAAGTCAACAAAGTGGCGGAGGCAGATGAAGTGATGTCCTGGCTCGTCCTCTGGAGTGCATCGCCAGCACTGTGAGCAGAGGCAGTGGCATGAACGGCGGGCGACGTTTGTCCTGCCGTTGCTGCCTGCCACTGATTCCATTGCTTGGATTCCAAATGACGGTGCATTGAAGTGGTGGACAGGTTGCTCTTCTCAGGGCCCCTACTCGATTTCGAGAGGCAAATTGTGTAGACGACACTATATCTGTCCTCGGCGCATTCCTTGAAAAAACTCTACACCTTCAAGAAACGTGCCCTCGATGGGGGAGTTTTTCTGGGCTGGGTACAAAAGGGAACATCTTCGGACATTCCGGGTCTGGCCTGGCTTCGGCAAAGCAGCTGACCTCTGCCTCTGGACATGTCTCTGCCTCTAGCTACCCTTTTTGGTGCTGCACCTGCCTCAACATCCACACTACTTTCCCAGCTTGACATCTGCCTTGTCCAGGTGGGGTCAGTGTCCTCGTCGTCCACCACCTCCTCTTCCAACTCCTGTCTCGCCTCCTCCTCCTGCACAATGCGCATGTCAACTGGCTGCCCTGACAGCAACTGCGTCTCATCGTCGTCGATGAGGGTGGGTTGCTGGTCATCCGCCACCAAATCGACCGGAGATGGAATGGAGGAGACTCTAGTGTTTGAGCATCTGGACACAGATACTCGTCTGTTAGGTCCGTGGAATCGCGAATTGTTCTGGGAAGATTGGGAATTTTGGGTGGAAGGAGGACAAGACTGTTGGGTAAGAGGAGGTAGAGGCTGCCTGGCTGGTGGACAATGTGCTTTAAGCGTTATCCGACAGCCATTGCAAGACCTGTTCCTGGTTCTCGGGCCTACTAATCTTTGTACCATTCAGCCTAGTTAATGTGGAACTTTTGTGCAAAGCGCAGAACTTAGGGCCCGCCTGATGTTAAGGGACACACGCTGGTACAAGGCTCAACTCACCCTAAGTGCCAAAAACACTGCTGGTGCAAGGCTCTACTCATGCCAAGGGCCTCAATCTCTGCTGGTAGCTCAGCTTAAGGTCCTGTAACTTTGTTTGGAAGGGCTCATGTTAAGGGCTAGAAAAGTGAATTTTGGAGGGTCTTACCACATCACACACACACACACACACACACACACACACACACACACACACACACACACACACACTCAAAATGACAGTTAAGGGTGAGGGCTTTTGGAATTCCCATTGCCTATTCCATTTGTGGTTGTCATGGGGAACGTGATTTAAAGGGGTGGTTGTTACTGTTTGTTGAGCTTAAATTGGGGTTTGTGTCCATCCATTTGGGGAGTAAAGAAGGTTTCCAGGTATTTTCCCACTTTGATAGAGGTTTTTTTGAATGTGGAAAGTGTGTAGTTGTTAGGCAGTGATGTTGGGGTAATAGAGGGTCTTTGGTGTGTTAGATGCCCCCAGACATGCTTCCCCTGCTGTCCCAGTGTCATTCCAGAGGTGTTGGCATCATTTACTGGGGTGTCATAGTGGACTTGGTGACCCTCCAGACACGGATTTGGGTTTCCCCCTTAACGAGTATCTGTTCCCCATAGACTATAATGGGGTTCGAAACCCGTTCGAACACACGAACATTGAGCGGCTGTTCGAATCGAATTTCGAACCTCGAACATTTTAGTGTTCGCTCATCTCTAGTTATTAGGAAGACATTACAAAATGATGTTGCAAAACCAACCTGTTGCATTAGAGCCTATGTTGGGTGTAAAAATTAAGTTATCTATATTCCGAGACATCATTGGCCTAACCTTCGGGCTGACTTGAGAAGGATATGGGATAACTTGCAGATCAGTGAGGGTCCATTAGACAATGAGACCTCCACCGATGACATCATCAGAGGTTTTATAGTTCCTAGCTCCCTCTTCCAGCCTCATTATGGCCCCAAATCCCCTGAGGATGCCAATGCTTTAGGAAAATTTGAAAGGGTGATAAATCTCATGAGGGGAGGGGGGGGGAGAGGAAGGGGATCTTGCATTTTAAAGAAAACCTTTCATGTCCTCTGACATCAGCTGACTTTCAGCTTTGCTAGTATGTGCCTTGATGATAGAGATATTGGGGCCATAGGTTTCAGCACTGATAGCCTTCCACTGTCAGAAGGGCAAGCGTGCGGGTCAGCGTCAGTGCTGACCTGTGACGGACACCTCTCCTGACAGTACTCTTCCATAGCCGTGTACTGTCAAGGGGTGGCATTCCTCTCAGCCCAGTGATGATGCTGATTTATAAGGCCTTTCTGACAGTGGAGGGATATCAGTGCCGAAAGTAATGGCACCAACATCTCTGACTCTTGGCTCATGCCAACATAGCTGAATTCAGTTTTTATCTAATGGTATATAACACCGCCAATGTCAGAGGACATGAAAGATCCTCTTTAATAGTATCAAATATCTGGGCTTATAGATAATGTGTTGTCCTTGTGCATATCTGCAGATCCATAATATGACAGTGCAATGAAAGGAATGATCATTTATTACAGGCTGTATGTCTGACCATATATCAAGACCGACATATAGATGGGCAAGTCCTGGCTTTTACTTGCCCTGTTATTTTGGGCATAAATATATTTCATAGTTAAGAATACATTTGCAAATAAAATAATAATATTAAAATAAATAATAATTGAATAAATTATAAATTAAATAATTAAAATAAAATAAATAATAATGGGGTGGAAGCGGGGTAGTAGTTTCCATAGGGCAAGCAGAATTGTGAATGTATAGTATATACGGTCAGGCATGAGGCGTTGTATACTTTGCACTTATTCTCTATAATAATCGGCAATCTATCAGCTAGTACTGGCCATCAACATGGAGCTGATATGTCTAAAAGCAATAATTCAGCAGTCAAGCGCTCATCGCAGTTATTAACTCAAAGTTGATCAGACGATATAGATAAATGCATAGGACAGAATGGGAAGTTAAACAGTGGCGGCCAATGAATATACATTGAGTCCCAACTATATATAGCCTTCTCAAGAATAAATAATGACACATCTGCCACCTGCAAACACAGGACAGAAAAAAGCCACTCAGCTAACCGGAGGATGGATGATATATGAGAATAACAGCGCTCTGCACTTATCCACCAACCATGTCCCTACTGTAGAGGTGTAATGACGTCTAAAGGGCAGTATATTAGGAAGCGATGACCATAGACTGATACTATACTCTATACAGAGCTATGGAGACATTGCAGCTCATCTAGTTTGATCTCTATAGGAAGAGAATATGGAAACATGCTATACAGACATCTCTGCAAGAAGAATTTCTTGAAGGCTAATAGGTAATTTTTTTATATGGAAAATTGTGTAATTTCTGTAGTATATCTTATACTTCATCTATAAAGGGTCACTGCGTAACATAGCGTATGCTATAAGTTTCTATATATTTCAGGGGTCTGGGCTGGAATATTTAAAATAATGATTGAGACGTGATATCCCATTACCTGTCCCATATATCTATAACAATATCTCTTTGATCACACCTTGATCATTTTTATATAAAATTGTAGAAGACATTGATACATTTTGTAACCTAGTAATAAAAATGTAATATTTTTATAATATTTATAACCAGTTATATTGTATATGTTGGTAAAGCCTAGTGAAACAACATTAGGGAACAAATTTTTTTTTGCAGGAACGGTGGCACTCAAAGGCCGGGTCTAGTATTGCAGGTCTGGTCCATCCAAGTAAACCAAGCTGGTGGGAAAAAAAATGGAGCCCCATTCATCTTATCTCAACCTTCCTCTTTAAAATACTAATCATACCTTCTTATTGATACCTCCTCTACCTAAAGTCAATGGTAATAAGGCATGAAAGGTCTTGTATATGGCGTCCGATGGCCAAAATGGCTGATCTGTGTGGGGTGAGGAGGTTACACCCTGACTGATCTGATGCTGATGACCCGTCCTGTGGGTAGTCTATCAGTATCCATTTTGCCTGGGTCTTAGATGACCCCTTTAAGGAAGCACTAATAAATACTTCTCAAAATTTGAGCGCTGACATTGCAGATTAAAGAAGACCTGTCATGTCCTCAGGTACATGCAGTATTATATATGCAGTATTATATATGAATTCCGCGCACTGTTGGCTTTCCCGTTATGTGCCCCGGGGGTAGAGCTATCGGTGCCGTTACCGATAGCTCTGCAGTGTCAGAAGGGCGTTTCTGACAGTCTAGATGGGAACAGGGAGTCATACGGACAGTAAAGTAGATCGTGAACTACTTTTCTGTCCACATGTTCTGTGCGGAGACCGTGCGAAAGCACACGTAACCCATTATAGTCTATGGGGTATGTGGGTTTCTGTTTTTCAAGTTCCCAAGTGGATCTGAAGAACAGAAACCCGAATGCAGCTGTGAACCTAGCATCACCTACAAAAGCAAAGACTGTCCTGAAAATGTGTCAGGTGGACATGACCAAGTCAGGTTATCAGTCTCTAGATTCATGCTGGAACCTGAAAACCATAAGGAATTAAAGCACAAATTTTATTGAAAAATTGCACAACTTTTCATTATACATGCACATATCTAATATACATATGCAAATGAGCTTCTCAGAGTAATGAGGGGGTTGTCACTTACCTCTTTGGAGAAACAGAAACATCCTTGTTGCTCCAAAGAGCTCATTTGCAACATTGACAATAATAGTGATATATCTCCGCAATGTGGGCATTGATTCACAAGGGCAAAACACTATTTGATTTAGGAAACATGAACCTATCTATAGGCATGGCTGGGTACATATGATTGGTTCTGGTGACAGACTCCCTTTCAGCCCTATGTGCACCGTTGCACAGACTTAATGTCATATAGTGAATTGGATAACAAGGACGAGCAGCTTCTATATCCAGTGCTGAAGAGAACAGGTTCTGGACAGAGCTGATATTTACACTGTTCCTGTATGTTCATTTTCATTCAATATCCTGCATTGATATGACAGTCAAACAAGATAATGAGAAAACAAAGAACAGAAAGTACCATAAACCAATGTTCTGTCTTTCCTTTCTAGATGTCAAAGTAATTAAAATGAGGGATCTGGGGACCAGGCGATATCTCTTGTACATTCTGATTTTAACCACTTGTCTAGCAACATCAGCAGGTAAGATGAACCATGTGTCTACATATATGAGATGGAAACATAGAGATAGCTGCAGAGATAGATAGATAGATAGATAGATAGATAGATAGATAGGAGATAGATAGATAGATAGATAGATAGATAGATAGATAGATAGATTGATAGGAGATAGATAGATAGATAGATACTGTAGATAGATAGGAGATAGATAGATAGATAGATAGATAGATAGATAGATAGATAGATAGATAGATAGATAGATACTGTAGATAGATAGGAGATAGATAGATAGATAGATAGATAGATAGATAGATAGATAGGAGATAGATAGATAGATAGATAGATAGATAGATAATAGTAGAGATGGGCAAATCACTCAAGATTCATTCAGGGTTTAGGTTCGGTGACTCGGGTCCCCGATTTGTTTCAGGACGAACATGTTGGAATGAACCACCGTTCAAATTGGCTTATAACATAGTGCAGACAACTCTTAGGGGGCTCCTTGGAACCTCTCTAAAAAACCCCATTCATACTTCCCTTGCTTCTCTTGGGCCTTCTTGCGGTGTCTGGAACTTTCGTTGTGATGTCCGGCACCTGACGCCTGCGATTGGACCCCCAGTGGTCACTCGGGCATGCCAAATGTCATGACATATGATGCTCAGAGTGCCCAGGTCACCGCTGAGGCCTAGTCATAGGCATCAACCATTGGCCTGGGTTGATAACGTCACCGAAGAGCGCCAGATGCTGCAAGGAGGCCCCTTCACTTATTATACTCTTGGGTCTGAAGAAACTGGTATGGGTAAAGGCCCTTTCACACTAACAATTGATGAATGTAGCGGAAGGAAATTTAACTTGTAGTATACATAGGTTACAGGATAGCGGATTTCATTGTGTAAGAGAAGAGGGTTCCCTTGCTATGCCAGCAGTATGCACGCATCTCCAACATAATGATGCCGCCACGTTACTTATGGGAAGACTACTGTAGTGGCAGCTGTATTTAGTGACATGTACTTGTTATATTTGATGATTTGGATGGCCTTGGACCCTGGACAACCACCCAAAAGGGCATATTATAATATACTACTGTTTGGTAGATAGATATTAGTTAGACTCTGTTCATATCTGCATCAGAGTCAACCCCTTTGGTTGAGCTCAGGAGATGGTACAGCCCTAAATGTAGGGTATTCTAGTGAGGTGCAGGAGACAGTGACTTCTGTCCCTCTCCAGTTAGGTAGAAGAGTTCTCTTCCTTCCCAGCTATCAGGTAAGAGTTCTCTCTCTCATCAGGAGAGGGGAATGGATCACTCGGACTCCTGGCTAGGCCGATACCCTGTTAGCTGCAAATCTGAACCATATCCCCTGCTCACTTTATGAACTTTGTGTGCGTGAAGACAACTGTGAGGGTCATGTTTGGCTATGGTCATAGAAGTGGTTCCGCCTATGATCCACAGGTCAGGTTGGACATCCTTTTTATGTCCTGCAGCCTGAGCAATGCAAGTATTTTGTTGTTTTTGAGAGACTTGAAGCACACTTTTTGGAACCAATTGTTGTTGTCTGGTAGTGCAGCTTAACCCACTTACTTGAAAACCTTGGGCTCAATGAAACATACTTAATATGGAGAATAAAATGAATTGGTACCATGTTAGTTTTTGGTTGTGCTGTGTCATGTATGCTTGTAAAGAAAGGTGATGGCCATTGGAATAGCCGACAAGCTATTATAATAGAAATGTTCTTTTAGCCAGCCAATACGATATGCTTTGTGCTGATGTTTGCAGAAGGTCTTTCATTCTCATGTACTGTGACATTACACCTAAACCACCTACTGTTCCATGAAAGGGATATAAACTCTGCAGCATACCTGTCACCTGCAGGCTATTTCAATTCAAGACCAAAGCCTTTCCACTGTGTCCACATGTTGTGGTCATACAGGACTTTGCAAAAGGTTTAGGCATGTGCGGAAAAAATGCTACAAAGAAAGAAAGCTGTTAATTAATAATAATAATAATAATAATAATAATAATAATAATAAATAGCTAAACATATACTTACATATCCTTTAGAAAGGCTGTTCCAGACATACCTTTTATTTGTTAATCCTCTTAGCCATTTTTGAATTAGCCCACTTTTATTGATATGCTAATTAGCCAGCACGGAGCACTCAGGAAATTTACTGAGAACTGTGTGAAGGGGCCAACTGTATGGAGTGTGAGGGGGCAAGCGAGGTTGTCACTGACACTTTATGAGGAGAGAACTGGGGAGAACCTGGCTACCTTTCCCCGCTCTTGCTCAAGTCCTCTCCTCTTCCCTCTTCAGCTTGTACCCTGGGCACATCACGTTGCATTGATGTGTGCTCCATACGAGCAGGAGCGGGGAGAGGTAAGTGAATGGCGGCCATTACTGCACCTCCACTGCCTATTAATAAAAGCAGTTGGAGTCCTGTAGGGCCCCTTAAAGGCACGGGGCTATCAGAGGATTCATTGGTACTCCATGGGCCAGTCCGACCTTG